>NC_045967.1:39531875-39868125 GCF_010909765.2 Amblyraja radiata
ATGCAGCTACTCTGATAGATAAGGGGAGACAAGTAGCCACAGCAGCCAGGACCTATAAAATTGATGCTATCCTCCAGAGACGTGCAGGAAAGGGAGCTATTTTGGACCAAGCAACTCGCTGGGGCAGCATATATATGATGGTTAAGCGTTTGCTTGACCTAAAACCCTTTCTAGAAGGCATTGATAATCCCAGTGTTTTACTGACTAAAAGTCAATGGAGGTTGGTATCACAATTAGAAGCACTGCTTGCTCACCCTTATGCAGTCACCAAAAAGCTGCAAGCAGAGGATTTAACTCCTGGTACATTCATATGGGAGTGGAAAATTTTAATATTTTACCAATCCAAAGCGGGAGGATTAATTGCTGAAGGAATTGTATCGTCAACGAAGAAAAGAGAGGGTCTGCTACTTGAAAATCAGATCTTGTAAGCTGCTGTCTACATTGATCCAATGACATAGATCCAATGAACCGAATCCTGTTGAGGAAAGATCAAATTGCCCTCTGTGATGTTGCAGTTCGGATAAAAGGGCTACTACCTGAAAAGCCAGAACCACAAAATGAAGATGGGAGTACCAAATCCTTCTCATCCTCTTCAAATGATGGTCAGATTTTGCAAAATATTTAGATAAAATTGAACAGTCGAGAGCTAAGCGTTCCCGTTTAAATGTGCCTTTTGATGTTAAACTAATGGAATTGAAGCAAGATTTTCTTGATGGTTTAAAAGAAGTAGAGAAATATGATCGCTCATCTAAACGTACAGTACAAGAAGTCATCCCTGCTTATCCAGAAATAGTAAAATTTGCAGCTATGATAGTAACAGCCATACCACCCACTCAGGTCAGCGTGGAGAGACCGTTCTCCGCACTGAAAATAATTAAATCAGATTTACAGGCTTCATTGAAAGAGGATCTGGCAGAATCAATTCTGTTCCTAAGGACAAATTATTAATAAATTATAGGTAGACAAAAATGTTGGAGAAACTCAGCGGGTGAGGCAGTATCTATGGAGCGAAGGAAATAGGCAACGTTTCGGGTCAAGACCCTTCTTCAGACTGAAGAAAGGTCTCGACCTGAAACGTCACCTATTTCCTTCGCTCCATAGATGCTGCCTCACCCGCTGAGTTTCTCCAGCATTTTTGTCTACCTTCGATTTTCCAGCATCTGCAGTTCCTTCTTAAATACATTTTAGGTATGTACTTTTGTAGCAATTTAACTACCTGTGCATTTAGTTTTAATTTCTATTGTATTTGAGAAATTTTTTTTGTCATAATTTAGCTCATACCTGTGGCCTTAAGGGCATGTCCCACTTAGGTTATTTTTTAGGCAACTACAGGCGACTAGGCTGTCGCCACATGGTCACCGGGGTGTCGCTTGTATGGTCGTGCATACTCTCCTCAGTCGCCCAAAGAGTTGTAGCATCTTTCTGGTCGCCGCTGGATTTTCAACATGTTGCAAATTTTTCGGAGACAGTCGGCGACAGTGGGTTTGACACCAATGAGCGTAGCTTGACTTCTCCTGACCTAGGTGCTGTTGTAGCTATCGGCAGGTTAACTTAGGTTGTCGCCAGGTGACGTAGGTTGTTGCCGGTGCTGACTTCAGTTTTTCGTTTGTTGTTAAAGTAACGATTCTATTTCAAATTTTATGTCGAAAGGGGATCCAGTCGCCGTTTTTTTGGCGACCTGCTACAACTATGACAGTCGCCGGCAGTCGCCTAAAAATAGCCTGTGGGACAGGCCCTTTAGTTTAATAAATTTTGCAGTAATGCTTTTATAATTTTTATTTAATTCAATGGAATTTTAATTTTGTCATTGACCTATATGGTTTTTTTTTCTTTTAGCATAATGATTTACGTTTTTTTTTCAAGAATACACAATAAAAAATCCGCAATAACATAGCTACAACCATTAGACTGAAAGATTTAGAACATGGGTTGAAAAGATAGCCTGATGATTCATGTAGTTCTTATGGAATGCCATCTTGTGTAATGTCATCAAAGCAGATTTAGAATTATTATACCTAAGGGGTCAGGGTCAGAGTCGGAGTATGATACACACAAAATCAAGGAGTCGGAGTCGGGTGTTTTGTGTATCGACTCCACAGCCCTGGTCCTAACACATCACTCCGATGAGGTCAAAGATTGACATAAGTGCAGCTTGCCCAGTAAAATATATATTCTGCCGTTCAGCTTTACTGTGAACATGGTCGCAAAACTGGGCCTTTCCACTCCTGCTGATTTGATTCCAGTGATGCTATCACACATCGCTACTGGTTTTAAAGTAATAGAGATGTGTGCTGGCCTTACTCACTCCAGGGATTCCTCCCTCCTCAGTTCTGCAGTATTCTCCTTAATTAACAGTGACTGCCCTCCTTTCTTCTCTTCAATGTTTTTCCACAACACCTAGTACCGTATCTAGCACCATTTAAAACATATTTCTACCCCTTTTTAAGCCATTTTGTTTAGCCAGGACATCACAATCTAATGCAATTATTTGCATCCGTAGGTCACTAACCTTGTTCAATATACTTCTGGACTTTACATATATGCACTGTAAACCTATCTTGTACTACAGCTTTTATTTTCTGCTAAACAAGTTATTTTTGCATTCTGACACCATTTACGTGTCTAGATTCCTTTTGCGCCATTTTTTCTCCCTCCTACCTTCCTCTACCCAAAGCCTATCAAATTAGTTTCCCAAACATCACTGGTGAACGTTTTCATGGAACTTTAGTCCGAGCTTCATTGAGGTGTGTTGGGGGAACAGGTCCATTCAACTTCTAACTGTCCCACCTTTTCCTGAACTGGTCGCAATGTCCCAAGGCTAAGTTCTCCCTTTTGCTCCATCTCGAAAGTGAAACATTTGGCTACAGTTTCTTCCCATTTCTATACTTTACTAAGTGGGACCCATTGGGTCCCTGTCACACGGGAATCCTGGTCCCCCAACGCAACCCGTTCCCCAACGCAATATTTCACCACTCGCCCAAAGCCCCTAACTGCGCAGGTGCGGCTCATTTCCCCTCATCCCCCAGCACTCCCTCCCACTCCTCTTCATCCTCCCTCTTCTTTCCCCTCTTCTCCTCCCCTCCCCACCTCCTCCCTCTCCTTTCCCCTCCCCAGTCACTCCCTCCCTCCTCCCTACCCCTTATCCCTCACCCACCACTCCTCACCTCCTCATATCCCCCCCACAATCCTTCCTCACCTCCCCCACAGCCTTCCTGTCCCTCTATTCCCCACTCCCTACCTCCCCCACTCCCCCTATTCCTTTCCTCCCCAGCACTCCCTCCCCCTCCTATTCACCCTCCCTCTTCTTTCCCCTCTTCTCCTCCCCGCCCTAATCCCTCCCTCACCTCTCCCTGTCCTCGCTGTAGGCCACGTCCTCCGGCGGCTGTGGTTGCGGCCATGCCCTCCGGCATCTGTGACCATCCCCTCTGGCCACTGCTCACCGGCTGAGGCGCTGGGCCACACCGGGTGAGGCAGGCGCCGCCTATCCCTTTCACGTTGGAATACTCTCTTCACTGCAGGCCGAGTCCTCCCTCCGGTGGCTGCACCTGTGACTGTGGCCGAGCAACGCCGGGTGAGGCGGGCACCACCAGTGACTGACAGTGGACATGGCCAATCAGTGCGGCGATGGTGCAGGAAGGGGTGTCCCTGTCCCGGCCGTGGCAGTGACTGACAAGAGAGGAGACCAATCTGCGCATGCGCGATTTTTAAGATTTTTAAACCTTAATAACTTAAAATATACCATTGATCAGAACAAACCTTGTTGCATTTGGAGCACAAGAGAATTGTAAGGTGGCGAACAATCGTAGCGTTATCGTGTACCGTTTTTGCGCAAATAGAAACACCACGCAAACCGGAAGATAACAAGATCAGAGTTTTAGTTATATATATATACTAGACCCACGACAGACCCATTGGATCTGCTCCCCCAACGTACCTGTCCCCTACCCGTAGCCCTCACGGGAGGCGTGGGGGGCAGAGGGAAAGCGGGAGGGGGCAGAGAGTTGAGTGGGGGGGGAGGGTGCAGAGAGGGAGAGGGAGAGGGATAGAGTTTGAGGGGTGGGGGCGCGTCGTTACAGAGGAGAGCTGGTTCCCGAACGCAATACTCCCTCGCTCCCAGCACCTGCCTCCCGGCTGGCAGGTCGCAGCACCCGGCTCCCAGCTGCAGTTTCCAAACGCAATACTCCCTCTCTCGCGGCTCCCAGCTGCAGGGTCCCCCCAACGCACCCGTCCCCTACCTGTAGCCCACACGGGAGGCTGGCTCCAAGCAGGGCCCGAGTATGGGGGGTTTTTTTCAAAGACTTTTCAGATTTTTTTAACATTTTCACTAATAACTGGAGAAATAAAGCATGAATATTTCAGATAAGGCTATTTTGGACTCCAGGGGGGAAATCTCTACCGGAATATGTAAAAATTTCACCGTTAAAATTTTACTGTTAAAAATATCCCCCTCAGACACCCTCTAAACCTTTTTGCCTCTCGCCTTAAACCCTTTGCCATCTTGTTTTGAACACCCCGCACCATGGGAAATGATTCTTATTATATACGTTATCTGTTGCACCCCACCACTCATAAATGTGCATCACTTTGCTCTGTCACCTTACTTCTTCCTTCCTGTACAGCTGAGACACAAATAACGTGATGGCCTTGGTTAAAAACCTGAACACATAGAATTGAATTCTAGTTAGAGAGTAAGATGTCCTCAGGGTCCCTTGAACTATACTGCCTGTTCTTTACATTTTGTCTGGCAGTTACCCATTTTCTCTCTGCCTTCACCTTTTTGATCTGCAGGATAACAAATAACCTCCTCCCCCCACCCCTCTATAAATGCGTCAACTGGGAGACGTTAAAAAAATCATCTCTGGGTCATCGCTTGAGCTCCTACAGTTGATGACATTTTCTGCAGTTGTTGTCCAAGTATTTGAAACATTCTGGAGTTCCCACATGAGCAGGACGTACATCCCATGGGGCTGAGAGTGCCCTGCTATGCTTCTACTAATTAGACTAATTAACAAAAGAAAAATACTTAAAGTAATCTCCTCACACAGAGGCAGCAAGATGGTGCAGCTGGTATAGCTGCTGCCTCACAGTGCCAGAGACCTGGGTTTGATCCTGATCTTGGATGCTGTCTATGTGGAGTTTGCACATTCGTCCTGCATGGGTTTCCTCTGAGGAATTTAAAATTCAAGATAAAAGTTACATTTTGATCAGTAGGATCTCTCCTGATGCATACGAACAATCTCCCATTTTGTTAACATTTTTTTAAACACTCATTGAAATATTTGAATATTTATGCCTGATGACCAAAGATAATCAAGTTTTAATAGTTCTTGTTTATATTCCACAATCATGGTCATAATGTGTATGCATTGCAAGAAAGAGCTCATTCTATAGGTCATTATCAACCTCAGGGAGCAGAATAGGGACACGCACAGTAGCCACTTTCTCTGTAACTGTGGTACTTATGCATGGTGAGATTTGATGCGCCATTATGTATGTCATGGTTTGACTGAATAGCATGGAATGTAAACTTTGTCACTGTATCCCGATACACACGACAAGAATAAACTACTGGCAATAGTTGGAAGGATGTTGAAAAGCAAATATGCAAAGGTCCACAGAGGCCATAAAATAGTGATAATATGTGATGAGCTATCTCAACATAAGCTGGGATAATGAGTGCATGAGAGACAAAGAGGGGAAAACATTTTTGAAATGTGTTCAGAATAGTTTGCTTAATTGTTTCTAGCCCAACAAAGGAGATGGTATCACTGGCCTTGATTCTGGGAAATGAGACGAGCTAAATCATTTGTCGGCCATTTAGAACGGAGAAGAGGAAAACCTTTTTCACCCAGAGAGTTGAGTGGAATTCCCTGCCTCAGAAGGCAGTGGAGGCCAATTCTCTGGATGCTTTCAAGTGGGAGTTAGATAGAGCTCTTAAAGATAGCAGAGTCAAGGGATATGGGGAGAAGGCAAGAATGAGGTACTGATTGTGGATGATCACCCATGATCACTGTGAATGGCGGTGCTGGCTCGAAGGGCCAAATGGCCTACTCCTGCAATTGTTGTCTATTGTCCAAGTCAGCAACTATCATTTGGGAAACTGTGCTCATAACATCAGAAAGTAAGATAGATATGGAAAAGATATAAACTAGTCGAGAATAAAATGATTTAATTGGAGAAGGGCCAATTTCAACAGGATAAGAATGGATCTGACCTATTTTAGCTGCAAACAAAGATTGGCAAGCAGATTTGTGATCGAAAAATGGAAAGCCTTTAAATTGAAGTGTTTCAGCTATAGTCTAAATTACATTCCCAAGAGAGAAAAGGGCACAAAACTCAATGTCAGATATCACCAAATAACCAGAAGTATGGAGAGAGAATTAGAGCAGACAGAACAAGCTTACAACACATGTTAGCACAAGGGAAAGGCAGGTTGATTACCGTCAGTTCAGAGAGAGAGAAAAGGAAATTGGAAGCAAAAAGGAATAATAGGAAAAAGCTAACAACAAACATGAAAGGGAATCCAAAAATATTCCATAGGCATATGAACAGGAAAAGAGTTATATGTGAAATGGTGACTGGTAATGAATAATAATAATAATAATAATAATAATAATGGATGGGATTTATATAGCGCCTTTCTAATACTCAAGGCGCTTTACATCGCATTATTCATTCACTCCTCAGTCACACTCGGTGGTGGTAAGCTACTTCTGTAGCCACAGCTGCCCTGGGGCAGACTGACGGAAGCGTGGCTGCCATTCTGCGCCTACGGCCCCTCCGACCACCACCAATCACTCACACACATTCACACACAGGCAAAGGTGGGTGAAGTGTCTTGCCCAAGGACACAACGACAGTATGCACTCCAAGCGGGATTCGAACCGGCTACCTTCCGGTTGCCAGCCAAACACTTAGCCCATTGTGCCATCTGTCGTCCCAATAATGAGCTTTGGAAATATGGGGATAGCAAGTATCGGTCACGGTGGCACAGCGGTAAATGCAGCGCCAGAGACCCGGGTTCGATCCCGACTACGGGTGCTGTCTGTATGGAGTTTGTACGTTCTCCCCGTGATCTGCGTGGGTTTTCTCCGAGATCTTCAGTTTCCTCCCACACTCCAAAGACGTACAGGTTTGTAGGTTAATTGGCTTGATAAAAATGTAACATTGTCCAAGTTGGCGATATGCAGAGTACTGCCCTGCCGACTACAACATTCTGAAGGTTCAGAAGATATTTATTCAACATAACCAGTCTTCAAAAAAACAATTTAACTTGTATATTTTAGCTTCAATTTAAAAAAGCATTTTAACTTCACTGGCTATCAAAACAGTGATTGGGTGTGGGACATTCTGATTCTGAACCATAGTAACTACTCACGGGAAGATAATAAACAAACATTCACTATTCAGGGGAAGATAATAAACAAACATTTGTGCTAATTAGACCTCATTGTAACCCCCATGATGCCATCATAGAAGGAATTAAGAGGCCATCTCTTGCACTAACATATCCTTGGCATTTAATATATAGCACACAAAGGGTCTGGTTTGTTAACTAAAATTCTGGCTACGTATAAACATGGAGCCATCCCTCAACAATGTAACAGAAGTAGTAAATTTAAGGTATAGCGTGTTTGGTGCTCTAAACCATTGGAGCTGCCAGCGGTATCTGAATATCGACTCCTTCTATGACTAGTTTTGATGGCGGCGTGAGTACCGATCCGTCCCTAACGCTCCACGTGGGGGGCCGTGGGCTTGCGGCTACCCAGCCTGTGAATTCCTGCTTGTTTAACTACCACAAAGCTGAGTTTCTTCCCTCCTGGCCTTCGGTTACACCTTGCCCCCCTCACTCAGTTACAGCAGACAATCGGCAACACTAACCTGCTTCTCCACAGTCCATTATCGTGAGGGTTTACTGTGTGTGATTCTGCCACGTTACATGTCAACACCCAACATATTGAAGTGAGGTAGGTAATTATATCCATCATAACTATACTTAATGGCTATTGCATTCATTGCTATTTATATTTGAAACTATTTTAATATTACCTCGCTAATTGTTCTATTGATTAACTTCAAATCTATGAATATTGATCTCTCTATGATTTAAAATTGCTGCTGTCTAGACACATTATTTATATCCCCTTACAGTGTCATATATCTCAGTCAAATCTCCCTCGGTGTTTTAATTCACACCAAATCTATCCAATCTTTACTCATAGGTAAAATTCTCGCTTGTCTTACTCAATCTCGCTTTCTGTCCCGATTGGGCAGCACAGTAAAGAAACGGTTGTTACTGCCTGCCAGTGCCAGAGACCCGGGTTCGATGCTGACCATGGGTACTGTTTCTACGCAGTTTGTATGTTCTCCTTGTGGGCTTTCTCCAGGTGCTCCAGTATCCTCCAACACTCTAAAGATGGTGTCTGTAGGTTAATTGGCTTCTGTAGGTTGTACCTAGAGTATGGGATGGAAATAGTGTATGTTAGTTGGCGTGAACTCAGTAGGCCGAAGGGCCTGTTTCGATGCTATATCTCTAAACCTAAACCAAATCTGTATTTTTAATCTTCCGATCTCTATCTATCTCTTTCTAAGAGCTTACCATTTATTCTACGCAGAATATGTGTCATTATAGCTCTTCTCACTTTCCCTTTCTCCAGATTGTCTACTCCTTTTCTCTAGACATGAAGGCCAGAACAAGGTTTCCACACCCCACAAGGAGCCATCAGAGAAAGGGATTCCATATGAGACTCGGATGGGATGTGCGCTTGACTTAACAGAGCGTTAACAGCAACAGCAGCCCAAGTTGAAGCTGCTGTAAATAAGGCAACAGAAAAGCTGTCCATTATAGCACGTAGAATGTAGCGAGAAAACCAGAAGAGCAATAGACAAATGTGAAAATGATGAAGATTCAGTGATGGTAGTTTGGAATGAGATAGATTGTGGGCAGGAGGAATGAAGGTGAGGATTGCTGTCCTAGGTCTCCTCCATTGTCAGAGTGAGGCTGAATGCAAATTAGAGGAACAACATCTCATAAAGTCTTTTAGGACCGAGATGTGAAAAACATTTTTCACACAGAGAGTGGTGAATCTCTGGAATTCTCTGCCACAGAAGGTAGTTGAGGCCAGTTCATTGACTATATTTAAGAGGGTTAGATGTGGCCCTTGTGGCTAAAGGGATCAGGGGGTATGGAGAGAAGGCAGGTACGGGATACTGAGTTGGATGATCAGCCATGATCATATTGAATGGCGGTGCAGGCTCGAAGGGCCGAATGGCCTACTCCTGCACCTATTTTCTATGTTTCTATAATTTGCTTGGCAACTTACAGCCCAGTGATATGATTCTTGATTTCTCTAACTTCAAGTAACCCCAACATTCCCTCTCTATCCCTCCCCCACTCAAGTCGCACCAGCTTCTCATTTTAACCCAACAAAGCTGACAATGGCCTGTCTCCTTTATCATCATTCCATTTTTGCATATCTTTCATTCATTGTTCTGTGCCTCTCTACATTATCGTCTATATATCTCATTACCCTCATCCCTAACCAGTCTGAAGAAGGGTCTTGACCCAAAACATCACCCATTCCTTCTCTCCAGAGATGCTGCCTGTCCCGCTGAGTTACTCCAGCTTTTGTGTTTATCTTCGGTTTATACCAGCATCTGCAGTTCCTTCCTACACGTTGCTGGTAAATGATTGATCTGCAACATATAGTGGTCAGTCCCTGCAAATGTTAGCAGACAAAATATAAGATTTTTCAATCTCACAGTCATCAATATTCATTGGAGAAATTGAATACTAAGACACTGAGGGAAATGATTCTATGGCAAACAGTTAGGCATGCCAATGTTTCAATGATCCCATTTGTATACGTGCACATGGAGAGGTTGCAACAAACCATTAGATTTAATAGCATACGGTGAATACTCTAGTGCTTTTGAAATAGTTGGCAGTAGATGATAAGAGTGTTAAATGTTTTTTTCCTCTGGGGATATATTAGATCACAACATTTTTAATACCTAATAAAAATTAATCTCCACTGTCAGACAGAAAATCTTTAACAATGTTTTAAGTGGCTGTTAATGAGATAATGAATGTAAAATGAGAAACATAAAACAGATAGATAATCAAGCATCAGAAACAAACCTCCTACAACTTTCAACATATTTAGAACTTTCATTTTTCCAATTATAATTTGGAATGTTCAAATTGTTGTTTATTTTCCAAAACTTTTTAAAGAACTAAATAACTAAGCGCATGGAATCACCGACCCTTCAGAAAGAGGGCATTAGAACAAACAGGTACATTATTATGAATTCTCTAATAAAATTCTGACAAGGATAAATAAAAGATATGTATCTCTTTCCCCAGTGTCCACCCCTTTATTCCACTCAGAATATGTTATTGTCTCTCCCCTTATAAAACAAAAAGTGCTGGCAGTGTCAATGGGTCAGACACCGTCTGTGGAGAGGAAAAAATAAGTTTATTTTTTCAGTTACTTTATCTGCTAAGTATATCCAGCACCATCTGTTTTGTTTTTACTTTTGATGTCCTAAATCTGGAGGATTTTTTATTTTTAACGGCTTGTATTTACATGTTTTTACAAGTTCAAGTTAATGTTGTCCCAAGGGTCTTTACAATCTGCTGATATACTGTGATATACTGACTTGGTAGCCTGTTCTTTAGGAGGTATAACCATGTCATAATTTTTGTGTTCTAGGGAGTTAGGTTATTATAACCCTATCTCTGAGCTACTCACAAGCATGCAACATGATCAGCTTTCATCTTGGTAACACCCTTTGGCCTGGACATACTTCTTACTTCTAATTGTTGAATTGCCATGAGGTGGCAGTAGTGAGTCGTGTTTCTCTCACTTTACTCATTGCACCTACATAAGTGCGTTTTGTTGTCATCGTTCAATACAATCCACGCTCCTGGTGTTCCAATAACTCAAATACATCTACATGAATTAGTAGCGAAAAAAAACCCGCTGGAGGAACATTTCTCGATATTCACAATCCCACCATTCCAAATTTTAATTGGAAAATTTAAATTTCTAACTATGTTGAAAGTTGGACGAGATTTGTGGTCCGTTGATCAGGAAATCAAGAATTCAGTTGCAGAAGTGAGTGCGGACTCCAGGTTCGGAGATGAGCTTGGTTGGCATAATGATACTGAAAGCAGAGCTGTAGTTCGTGAATAGGAGTCTGACGTAGGTGTCCTTCCTATCCAGGTGTTCCCGGGATGAGTGTAGGGCCAGGGAGATGGCATCAGCCATGGACCTGTTGTGGCTGTCGCTGAACTGCAGTGCTGGTAGGCTGGATTTAATGTGTGCTTTAAACGGCCTCTCAAAGCACTTCATGATAGTGGATGTCAAGGTCACTGAACAGTAGTCATTAAGGCATGAGATCTTGATTTGCTTTAGCCATGGGATGATAGTAGTCTTCCTGAAGCAGGTGGGTACCTCAGGACAGAGTAGGGAGAGTTTAACGATGTCTGGGAACACTCCCGCTAGTTGGGCCGTGCAGTTCCTAGGGATGTGGCCAAGGACATCGACTGGGCCAGTTAGTTACCGTGGGTTCGCTTTCAGGAAGGCTGATCAACTTGTACAACTGTGAGCCTGGGGAAAAGGCACACTCAAGTCTGATGGGATGGATGTCATTTCCCCGTTGGCCTTCTGCTCATAGTGAGCATAGAATGCATTGTTTATTAGGCAGGGCCGCACTATCACCAGCGATGCTGCCTGACTCCAGTTTGTAGCCAGTTAGAGCATTCAGGCCTTGCCACGGCCTGTGGATGTTTGAGTCATTATACTGGGACTCATGGTTGTCCTGGTATTGTCTCTTGGCATTCCTGAAGGGCTCTGCGAAGATCGTAGCGAGGTTTCTTGTACAGCTCGGGATCGTTTGACTTGTAGACTGGTCTTGGCCTTCACCTGGGAATGGACCTCATGGTTCATCCATGGTTTCCGTTTAGGGAACACTCGGATTGCGTTGGGTTGCAGTGACTGGCAGTGTCCACCTGGTTCATTCCCCTACACTGGCCATAATTGGGTCAGTGACTGGCTGGAATGTTTCCAACACGAGATACAGTACACTGCCACTGGCAGAATGGTGGGATAACTTCCAGTCAAGCTATGCTTTGTTGTCTGTCATTACAATCTGAAATATTTTTATATTCTTCTTAAAGTTGATAAGTTCTCAGTGTTTAACACACTGTTTGTAGTAACCATGTAAATACGGTCCAACAATAATGAATGGGTCCAACAATAATATTAATGATGATGATTGATGACCTGGAAGGATGATGTACAATTTTATTCAATTTTGGTTTCCTTTTGAAGGAAGGATGTATGCGTATTGATGAGCATAGGAAAGGTTCATCAAGTTCATTACTGGGATGGAACATAGAACAGTACAGGAATTGTAGATATTTATACTACCAGGAAGTCAAGAGGTCAGGGGAAAGAGTGGGAACATGGTCATTTTAACTACAAGGGAAATTTAGTTTAGTTTAGTTTAGAGATACAGCATGGAGACAGGCTCATGAGCCCACACTGTCCAGTGATCACCCATACACCAGTTCTGTCCTATAGACTAGGGTTAATTTGCAGCAGTTAATTAACCTACAAACCTGGACATCTTTGCGATATGAGAGGAAACCGGAGCACCCGGAGGTAACCTACCCTGTTACAGGAGAATGTGCAAGCTCCACAGAGACAGCATCCGAGGTCAGGATCGAACCCAGGTCTTTAGTGCTGTGAGCCTGCTTTTCTACCGCTGTGCTGCCCCTTTGCCTCACAATAATGTGCAAGGGGAGAGAGTGGCAAAGTGGTGTCGCGGGCTAATGTTGTTTTAGTCGTGATTGCATTGAATGGCAGAGCAGCGTTGAAGGGCCAATTAGCCTGTTCCTTCCCCTTTTCTTACAGTTAAGTTTGGGTGTTGCATGGGTTTGATTGACTGTGGCTGGTAATGATGTCCACAGCACAAAATCAGGAGATTTTTTGTTGTGTCAAATGAATCACAATACAGTATTTAAAACTATAGTGAGCAGTAAAGAATCTCTTGCAGTTTAGGATCCCATTCTAACAATTCTGGGGCAATTGAATTAGTTTCCATTACAGTTCTGTTGATGGATAAAGAAGTTGTAAGAAATAAAAGCACAAAATGCTGGAGATGCTCAGAAGTCAGGAAACATCTGTGGAGAAAGAAAAACAGGGAGAAACAAAATTAAAACCAGATGAATATCCCCAAACATTTCTGTTTTTATTTCTGATTTCCAGCATGCACAGTTCTTTGGCTTTGGTTCAATGCATGAATGCACAACATGGTGTGGGAATGAATGACAGTGACATGAAAGGAAGCAAAGTATCTCCTGCGTCAAGGCTGACTTCAGTGACGGGGCAACACAGTAGACCATAATCTCCCGGAGTGGGACAATAGGAATCAGTCAGATATTGATCAACTGATAACTAACTAGTAACCTTGTTGCCTGTGTGTGTATGTGTGTGTGCGCGCGCGTGTGTGTATAAGTGTATGTATGTCAGTACATATGCAGGGAAAGGAATGGTATGTAGCTGTCTCAATATGCGTGCTTCTATGCATTTTTGCCTCTGTATTTGGGACTGTGTGGTGCCTCGAGCAGTCAATAAGCCAACTCAGACTCCAGACTCAAAAGTAATGAATGACTGCTTTGGCAACGTGTCAGAAAGCTGTTGCTTTTTGAAGTCGTGTCTTCCAGTAACTGCACCCTTAGTAGAATTTAAAAAAAAAAACAGTTTAAACAATTATTAAGCCTTATTTATAGACTCAAAATTTTCCCCTGCCTCAAGTGAAACGAATGTATATTTCAGAGCAAATTAAAACTGTTCTCGAATTGTTTCTGGAATAATTTAAGGAACTGGAAAGGGATTTCAGAAAAATATAACAACCAGCTCGAAATGAGTTTTGCTTCAAGTTTCTTTTTAATGATTGTCCCAAAAGATTACACAATTATATTTATTTATCGCTCTAAACTATCGGGGCAGGGAAATGCATTTTCCAATATATGTAAAAATAACTATTGATCATTCCCAATTTCCTGAGTCACTTTTAAAGCGCACAATTAATTTCAAATGCATAAGTGCAAGACATCACAGACATAAAGCGATGGAGTCCTCACAAGGTGAGTGCACTCATATCTCACAATTTGCGGGATAAATGCTGACTGCATTTCGATGTAGTGGTACATGGCTTTTATCACAAGGTACATTCAATCCTTTATCCTTACCACAATGTGACATTACTCGCGCAGTCTGGTTCGGACATATAGATGCTCTCCAAGCATGACACCTGGGAGCTGGGGAAGTCTTATACATTCAAGATTAAGGTAAAACATGAATACTTCCAGAAGCTTCAATCAATGGACTTGTGACCTGTGCAAAATAGTAGGGCCTGGTCTTACTAGTAAAAATAATTTTATTTTAAACTTATCAAGGTTATTTAACTCTTTGACATGTAATTTCCCCATGACACAAAGTACCCTGAGATAAACATGAACCTCATGCAGGGATTGGGAGGTTTTCTAATGTGTCCTTAAAGGAATGAGCTGGTAGGATTCTTCTTAGTCACAGCAGCAAATACATTTTAATGAGAGCATCAACACTTCAAATGATCCCAATTAAGATTTTTAATTATATGAGGAAAACCTATATTTATTACCTGTGCTCCCAGATATGGAGTTGCTGCTGGTATTAATAGTAAATGGGGTTCCACTGGCCAGAAAATGGCTCAGATCACAGATGTCCCAACTTGAATGGGTTCTAGAGTGAAGGGGATGCAGTACTGGGTGTAATCAGTTGGCTCTGAAGGAGACAACACAGAGTGGAATGGATCGAGCATTGGCATTGAGTGCAAATGGACATTAATCGTCTTCTGGCTGCGAGGAGGGGAAGGTTTGTGATGACTTAGGGATGGATGGGGAGGAGGGGGGGGGGGCGATTTAGCAATGGGTGGGGTGGGATGGGGTGGTGTTTAGAGCTCAACTCTGCCTCTGACTTGGTTACTTCCGATAGTGCTTCTGGGAGTGCGCTGAGAAGTTTATACCTCAATTTGTGGTTCACTTTCCATTTTCAAACAGACTTTGTTCACCTTGTGAATAAAATAAAACATACATCTTTGAAACACCAGGGCTAATATTTTCCAAAATATTTAAACAATATGTGTAGGAAGGAATGCTGGTTTAAACCGAAGATAGACACAAAAAGCTGGAGTAACTAACTCAGCAGCACAGGAAGCATCTCTGGAGAGAAGGAATGGGTAACATTTTGGGTCTGAAGAAGGGTCTCGACCCGAAACATCACCCATTCCTTCTCTCCAGAGATGCTGCCTGTCCCACTGAGTTACTCCAGCTTTTTGTGTCTATCTTCTATACAATATGTCAGAAAAGAACCAAGGATCTTGTTCAAACCAAAGCTAAAGACATTGATATTTTCAACATTCAAATTGTTATGTTATTTCATGGTAAGGGCAGCACAGTCCTTTACAAAGCTAATATGTTTATATTTATCTCCTTTCATTCAATTCTTAAAATCTTTGAAACAATTCATATATATTGATGCCATATAACACATTACAGTATATTTATAAAAAAATACCAGCAAAATAGGAATTTTACAAAAACATTACAGATCAGGCAAACAACTGTTCTTAAGCAAATAGTAAAAAAAATAGCAAACTGCAAGCCATTTGCAAGACCTCAGTATTATGCCTCCCTGGAACCTGTGCTTTTGCCTGTTCTCCTGATTACTTAGCTGTCTTTACAGAGAAGACATGGAGAATGGGAGAAAGGCAAAAAAAGATTTCATGAGTTGCAGGACATGGTCTCTCAGTCACAGGGTAAAAGCAGGCTATTTTACAATCCTAAGGAAAAGTCTTTCTCCTGAAGCTTCATAGTGGGTCGAGACTCACAGAGTGAATGTGGATCCAGTGGCAGTGTGGAGCTGAAGGGTCACTTAGATTGTGTTGTTTCCTCCCCAGGTGTCTTGTAATGCAAATGCCTTCACAAGGTTTGTGCACCACCATAGGTTTCTGGGGGGAAAAATACTTCTCCATCGTCGTATCAGGAGTAAAAACCAGTCAATTTCTTCCCCCCACCACCCCCCCCCTCTACATTTACACCCACCCTGTACCCTTCCCTGACGTACATGCATGCATGCACACATACATGCACGCACATGTGTGTACACACTCATACGTGTGCGTGCACACAGCCACGCGCGCACATACACTCACACAGACACACACGCACATACACTCACACACACACCAGTTCCGTTTACTGCTATCTAATTCAACTGTTGTTTAGCAGTAAAAAATGGAAATGCGTGGAATATTTATAAACAGATTGGAGTCATGCACAAAAGATATTTTTAAATGTCCAGTTTCAATAAGTGGAATGTAACCACACCTAGTGGAATGTAACTCATCTCACAGCTGTACATTTTCAAAGTTCTCCAGGCTTGTCCAGTCCAATTAAAATTATCTTCATATCAAGAAGATCTTCAGAAGGGTTTCGGCCCGGAACGTTGCCTATCTCCTTCGCTCCATAGACGCTGAGTTTCTACAGCATTTTTGTGTACCTTCGATTTTCCAGCATCTGCAGTTCCTTCTTTAACTCCACATCTTACATCTTGATCCAGAAACAGTTTGCACTTAAAATCTGTCACCTAATTATTCCAAATTTCTCTTGTCTCCCAAATGGATGACGCACCTCATTTGTAGCTTCACTTCATTGAATTTCCACGAAACCATCTCCATCCTCTGACCAAATTACAGCTCTGTGGATACAGCAACAATGAAAATAATCCTGTTCACCGGGGCAGAGAAACATGAACCTTTGCTCCTCACTCCCCAGGAACGGGTTTGACTCTAGCACTTTGAAGCGTTCTCAGGAGAGCCTGGCTCCGAGATTGGTTGACACCTCTCCGAGTCCTGTGTAAACTCCGTCGCAATCCTTCTTGCAAGTGGGTTGGTACTTTTTAGGAGCTCCGCTGCTGACATGCGTGCTCCTCCTGCTGGCTTGCTGCCTTTTTTCTGCAATAAAGCCTTAAAGTTCTCATTGCTTGTGCTGGTTTTGGACCCATTTCCATTAGCCGAGGGGTTGAGCCTGATGCCAGCGCTTGGGATTGGCACGATAGGTTTGGGGGGTGAAATGGCCACCTGCCTGACCGTGAACGATTCTCCTGGCTCTTTCCAGCCCAGCACCTTCCTCTTTGACCTGGTCAAAATGAAATTGCAAAATAAAGTTCAAACAGAATAACTTTGAGTCTCTTTGACAAATAGTGTGGTATGACTGGACTACTTTACAAGACCTCATGGGGTATTAGCCTGTATCAACCAAAGGGCAATACAGTGGCGTAGTGGTAGACCTGCTGCCTTCCAGCGCCAGATCTTGACTACGGGTGCTGTCTGTACAGAGTTTGTAAGTTCTCACTGTGACCGCGTGGGTTCTCTCAGGGTGCTCTGATTTCCTCCTAAGTTCCAAAGACGTACAGATTTGCAGGTTAATTACTTCAGTAAAATTGTAAATTATCCCAAATGTGTAGGATAGTGCCAGTGTGCGGAGTGATCGATGGTCGGCGTGGACTTGGTGGGCCCAAAGGTCTGTTTCCGTGCTGTGTCTTTGAAGTAAAGTTAAAGTCAAAGCTAAAATTAAGGTACAAGTTTCCAAGTCCAGGGAGCGGAGAAAACTGTTTTCATTTCTCAGTTCCATTTTCCCTTAATTGTGTATGAAAATAACATTAAATAAAAACTATTTATTGGTCAATGTTTAATAGAGATATAAAATTATAGCCCACCATTATATGCACACCATAGGTATAAGACCTTCAGCCCACTATGCCTGTACCAAGCATGTTCCAAATTGAACTAATCTCCCCTGCCTATACGTGATCCATATTCCCTGCATATTTATGTGCCTATCAAAATGCCTTCTATATGCCACTAATGTAAATGCCTCCACCACCACCCTTGGCTGTGTATTCCAGGCACCCACCACTCTGTGTAAAAAAAACTTGCTCCGCACATCTCCTTCAAATTGTATCCCTCTCTTTGTAAAGCTATGCCTTCTAGTCATTGACATTTCCACCCTGCGAAAAACGTTCTAACTGTCTACCTATCTTTGCCTCAGGTCATTTTATAAACTTCTATCAGGTTTCCCCTCAGCCTCCAATTCAGAGAAATCCCCCCCAAGGGTCTCGACCCGAAACGTCACCCATTCCTTCTCAACAGAGATGCTGCCTGTCCCGGTGAGTCACTCCAGCATTTTGTGTCTACCAGGTATGTAGATTAATTGGCTTGGTGTATGTGTAAATCGTCATTAGTGTGTGTAGGATAGTGTTAATGTGCTGGTCGGTGCGGTCTCGGTGGGTCGAAGGGCCTGTTTCCACGCTGTATCTCTAAACTAAACATTACTCTCGGTCATATTCTCCCATTCAGCTGCAGTCACCTTTTAACATTATTCTCACCTGTGAATCACCGTGAAGAGATCTTCAGTGGAGCGTTGGGTGCCTGAGGAGACAAAAACGTCATCATCATCCTCCATCACAACTTCTCCACTCTGTACATCTGTGGGACTTCTCTGCTTAGCATTCAGATTCAAGGAAATATCTAGACAGAATGAGATGGGATTCAACTATTAGGAGAGACCCCAATCTGATCGAGGTTTCATATAAATCAACGTATGTACAAATGCAAAAGTGACAAAATCACTGGGTTGTGCAGTTGTTATTGGAATCCAAAGTACAGCACCCAAAGAATTTGCATTACAAGAACCAAAAGGGACCAGAATATACCATAATTTTGCACTATGTGTACCTATACCTTGGCTACATTGTCTGGTTGTACCATAAGAAACCTAAGTAATTTAGCAATTCAGTGGTCCATATTACTGAGCCATTCAAAACAAGAGACTTCCATATTTGATTGTTTCTGCCATGCAAGTCGATGACAGCTGCGGGTAGCAGTTCAGCATTTTACAAATCGCCTGAAATGAACACGCTTCTGAAGCTACATTCACCATTTAAATATCCGTGAATCATAAATGCGTCTTGAAATAAATTTTACTCAGATGCAAGCTAAGGAATGGTATAATCGTCAGCTGTTCATTTGACAAAATCAGGACATTTTTTGGCTAATAATAAAATGTCCTGATTTTGTCAAATGAACAGCTGACAATTATACCATTCCTTAGCTTGCATCTGAGTAAAATTTATTTCAAGACGCATTTATGATTCACGGATATTTAAATGGTGAATGTAGCTTCAGAAGCGTGTTCATTTTGCATGTTAAAACCCACCCGAGAACCATGGGCGATTTTGCAATTTTACTGACGGATTTCTAACTTTTAATACTTTTTATCTAACAAATGAATAAAGATAACAAAGCCAATAATGCCTTACTTTTGATGAAATGCAGCGAGCAAACGCGATAATTCCCGATATTTTGGATCTTTAAATCTCCACGAAAAATGTCCGCTATCAACTTCCGCTTATTTTGCCCCTTCAGCTCCCTCTTGTATTTACCTTAGTTTCTATCTTTTTTTTTAAACTGTAAATTTAGGTAGCTGTGCCTCACGGTCACCCCGACTGGCTCAGTAAATTGCAGCTCAAAAACTGGCCGTTTTCGATGTTTTTAACGGGTGTGAAAGTGCGTGTTTTCCCATTCACTAACATGTACCGGAAGTGACGCTTGTCCCCCAGTTAAAAATTTCGGTCACGTGGGTGCGGATCTACGCTTCAGTGACCTTTCGTGAAATCACCCTATACAGGGTATATTTTGTCACCACAGACTTTAAACAGATCCGGATGGAAACAAGCTTTAACCCAACATTCTTCTGGAGACAGAAGTTCGATACAAAGTACTGGAGTAACTCAACCAGTCAGGCAGCATCTCTGGAGAAAAAGAATGAGTGACATTTCGGGTCGGAACACTTCTTCAGACTGAAAATAAAGGGGACGGGGGGAACTGGCAAAATGGCACGCGGGGTTGACACTTTCTACCCCCTCCCACCCTCTACTTTCAGTCGGAAGAAGGGTTCCATCCCGAAACGTCCCTCATCCTTTTTCTCCAGAGATGCGCCGAGTTACTGCAGTACATTGTGTCTATCTTTGGTACAAACCAGCATGTGCAGTTCCTACCTACATATTCTTCTGGAGACAACCATGATATCTCAGAACCCAACTGCATTTGGTGCATGTGACGTTGTAAGTTATGCTGCAAGGTCGGTTAGAAAGCAATTTCAGTGCAACAAAAAAATGCAAGAACACCTAAACATTTATGAAATATTGAAAATTGAATTTACCAACCTGTACCCTTAGTATCATCTCCTTCCATATCCCATTCCTAGAAATTCAGTTTCACATGGAACTACTTTACAAAATGCCAAAACTTTGGCCAGAATCTTCTCACCAAAAAGATTATTATTTGAATACCTGCCTTCCGTACAACAGTGGCGACCCGACCCCGGAGCGGGCAGCGGCAGTGGCGACCCGACCCCGGAGCGGGCAGCGGCAGTGGCGACCCGACCCCGGAGCGGGCAGCGGCAGTGGCGACCCGACCCCGGAGCGGGCAGCGGCAGTGGCGACCCGAACTCGGCGCAGGCAGCGGCTGCGGCGACCCGACCCCGGAGCGGGCAGCGACTGCGGCAGCAGCCACCAGACCTCGGAGCGGGCAGCGGCAGCGGCAGCAGCGATCCGACCTCGGAGGACCGGCCGCGGGCCCGGGGGACGACATCGTCGGGAACTCGCAGGTTGGTGACCTGTTCTGCGGAGCTCCCGCGACAACAGCTGTGTCCTCTGGACTGGAGGGCCGCAGCTTCGGCGGCTTCGACCACCCCGGGCCGCGGAGCTGAACCAGCCCGTTCGCGAAGCTTGGATTCAGCCGCGGGACTGACATTACTTACCATCGCCCGGCGGGGTCACAACATCCGAAGCCTGGATCGCTTCGGCGCACAGGGAGAATAAGAAGGAAAGAGACAAAAACTTAAGACTTTTGCCTTCCATCACAGTGAGGAGTATTCAACTCACTGTGGTGGATGTTAATTTGTGTTTTTTGTGTGTGTTTTTGCCATTTTTTACTATATGTAGGACTGCAAGGCAACAAAATTTCGTTCAGACCGCAAGGTCTGAATGACAATAAAGGCTACTTTACTTTACTTTACTTTACTTTACTTTACTTTACTTTACTTTACCACCAACAACTGCACCCAGCCCTAGATCCATGCAGCTCCCAGTAAAGTGTAAGTACCAAATATCTTATTCATACATTGCAAGGCCACATAGTGGCAGGAAATCTGGAGGTTTTTACCCTCAGTAAACCCAGTTGTCACACATACCTTCAGGATTCTGATCTAGATCAGTCCTCAGTGATACAGTTTGATATCTTCCAGTTCCATCATTGTATTCCACATTTCTGTTCCTTTCCAGATGAATGCCCGCACTTGGAACTGTCCTTATATTTGGGCCCATGTTCAGATCGTGTGCTTTTGACCCTCTTTCTACGTTGGACGCATCATTGGTAAATGGAGCATTTGCATTGTCATGGCATGCAGAAGCTATTTTTTTGTGCAATGGACCCTGCGCAGGTCTCTCTGTCACTACAAGTATGTGTGCCGTGTTTGTTGGTACAATCAGTACGTTCGGTTTCTTAGGGACGGGAGGTGGAGTCTTACTTTTCTTTTTCTCAACGTATTGGGTGGAACTCCTGGTTAATTCAGTGGAACAGAGCCTTTGGGTCTCGTCTCGGGTGGTCAATGGTACGCTTCTGGATTGTTTGTTGTCCACATAATTACTCTGAAGGTGATTAGGTTGAACATGTGCAGGATTTGGAGATGCCTGAAGCTTCTGGCTATCTGGCTTATCTAAAGAGTCTTGTTTTTTGACACCAACCTTTCTAAATACTGTGCTAAATCCTCTATTTGAAGATACTGGTGAAGGTACAGTAGATGTGGGTGATGGATGCTCGATGGGAGAAAGCTTTAGAGCAATACTTGAAGGCCTTTTTGACATTGGTGGCTTCCCTGGAACTGGAGGCCGGACCTTTCTCAGGGGAGTTTCGGAGGATTCACTGTGGGTTATCTGTGGTGGTTCTAGAAATTCCGTGTGATCCTCATTCTCCGATCTACTGACCGAGCGAAGACGTACTGACTCCAAGACTGTCTGTGTTATGACTGGCATAGAAGGCTGGTTAGGGCTATGTTTCTGGCTGGGTTTGTTAATGTTCGAAGAGTCAGAGTGTCGTCTGCTGGCTTTGGATTTGCTTTTGAAAGACAGCAGCCCCGACAGATCCAAATGAGGAGGCGGAGAGATGGGCAACTCAAAGATGCGCTTTGACTTGGGGCTCTTCTCATTCGGGGAGGTTGGCTGTAACGAGGACTTCCGTTCTGGGACCTTGGGTTTTGCTTTGCCACCTGGCTGTGGCACATGGCCTTGATAAACAGACATCGGAAAATACGTTGTGGGAGTTTCCGACTGACTTGAATAACCACTGGATGGTGACATCAGACCAGGGAGCTTCCCTGGAGAAGACATTTTTGATTCTGCCTCGACGGATAACTGGGATGGTGTTGTGGCCCTTGAAATAGATGGTGACGTCAATGATTCAGAACTGCCACGGGACTTGACGCATTCAATCACAGTTATCCCTGTTGTAGTACTGGAGTTTGATAATGATCTATATGGATCATTAGACTTCCAGTCATTAAGGAACCAATGTTCTGTGTACCGTATTGGTTCTCCATCTCTCAGTGTGGGTGTAGTTGAGCTGGAGTGGGCATCTGATACAAAGCCACTAGATTCATTGCTACCTACTGATTCACTTTGAATGACCTGCTTCTCTGAAGGGATAAAGAGCTTTGTTGGCCTGTTTTCTTGAGGAGAGCTGTTTGCGGATGTTTCCTCAGGGTCCAAACTAATCTCGCACGTCTTCAGAGAGACATTCCGCACGGGTGGAACCGGCTTCTTCTTTGGCTTTTTCAGAGAGATGCTTCTTGACCGAGGCCTCGATTTCTGGGATCCTTCCTGGTCAGTCATCACAGAGACATTCTCGTTACTTTGGCTCTCTTCTGAGCTGGCACTCGGGTAACGCATGATGTAATTGGCACTGTGTCGCCGTGTGTGGTCATAGTGCTTGGAGTCATAGCTTCTTATAGCATCCGATGAACAACACGAGCCAGAATCTGTCGGCGTTGACAGAGATCTCTCACGGAATGTGCAAGCTTCCGCATTTGCATAACCCGGGAACTCCAGGTTTGAGTTTGCATCTTCACTTGCATTGTTGATTGGGTAAATTATAATTCGTTCGTGGTTAGTCCTTGTATCCTTGTGATTCTGAGATTTCTCTGCTGCTTCCCCTGGAGTTGATGTGAAGGAGCTGACCATAGGGCTTCTGGTATTTTGTCTTTGGCCTTCCCTTGGTAAAAAGGTGGAGAGTGGAACACTGCGCTCTGTATGCGAGCCATCATTCAGTAACACTCCCGAGTCCTGCTGCGAACAATGTTTCAAGCATTGAAGTGACAGAGTTGGAGGCATATCTGAAAGGTGAGGAGAACACACAGAGTTGCTGCCATTCCAGGCTCTGCTGGAAGAATGTGGGCTCTCCGTATCGTTTTCCCGGTCGGACATGGTAGCACTTGACCCCTGTGCTGAGGAGCAAGGGGTACGCTGCCCATGAGACTGACCACTGCTGTAAGTTTGACTGAATGTCACAGGAGCATGTGTGCCATCATGCAAGGCCTCCACTGACACCGAGCTTGGTGCAGTTACAGCACTCGAATTGTTCAAGGACGAAGAAAAACTAGATCCTCTCATCTGATCCCAAGAAGTGTTAAGAGAAGAGAAGCTATGTTCGCTTATCGACGTAGGCATCATCTGGGGATTGTTCATTGTGAATGTGATGTTCCCTGAAGACTGAGATAGATTTGAATTGTTTATTTGACCGAGATCACTTTGTACCTTCCTGAGAGTTGGGGGGAATGACTGCACCATCCCAAGATTGCCGACTTGGTTGCCGCTCATAACATTCATATCTTCATCAAAGGTAAAGAGACGTTGGTTTGCCTCTGTCTTTGTTAACGCATGAGGAGGTCTCGATCCTTCCTTCAAAGAACCTAAAAAGCGAAAGGAAAATTGACCCCATGAAAATTTTTGTCAGAGAAACATTAACTGCAAGTCACTTACTTCCTTTGTAGTGTTTCCAAATGACACAAGCAAATGTAAATAGTTTCCAACACATTTACATTCCCTGCAGGAGTTGCAAGCACATGTTGGCAGCACTGAATGCTTTGGTTTAAAAACTTTGTGTTTCAGAGACATTCCACATCACAAATGAAGCATAACCAATTGATTATTTCCCAAATGCAGCATTAAAATATTGCGCAGTACCGCACTCTAAGTATACAGTTGCCTGTGAAGGGCACTGTCACGGAGCAAAGGTGACCTCACTCTTGACAGAGACAGCCCAGCTAAAATCACTAGACCATTAATCAACTCAATTTAGGTTTCTCCTGTAGAATTGCATATCTAACTTGCATATCTAACTTTGTCCTGCATCCAGCAATACATCAATCCTTTCATTGGATGAATAATGTTTATGTTTTTATGTAGTTTTTGTTATTTTTGTTGGGGTATGTGTGTGGGGGGGTGGGGGTGGTGTGGGGGGGGGGGGGGGTGGGGGTAACTTTTAAATCTCTCCCTGCACGGGAGACCCGACCTTTTCTTTGTCGGGTCTCCGTTGTCGTTGGGGCTGCAACGAGGAGCGGCCTCCAACAGGAAGACCGGGGGCTGTGGTGCCGACTACTCACCTCACCGTCGCGGAGCTGGCCGAGTCCAGAGCGGGTGGAGCTGTGGTGGACGCTGCTGCGGCCCGACCTCCGGAGGTTCGGAGGCTGCAACTGCGGGTCTGGCGGACGGCGGCACCGGGAGCCCGCTGGTCCCTGGAGGGAGACCGCTTTTCAGGGCTCCCGCAACGGCGACTTCTCCCGCCCGAGTTGCGGGGTTGAAGAGCTCCTGGAGCGGGGCCTTACATCATCGCCCCGCGCGGCTTGGAATGGCGGCGGGTCTCTGCGAGCGCGCGCCGGGGGCTCTAACATCAAGAACCCGGTGTGCGGCCTTGCATCACCCGGCGTGGCTTTAATGGCCGCGGGACAATTCGCCATCGCCCGCCGGGGGCTTTGAACGTGACTTTGACTCTGACATCGGGGGGGGGGAGAGTGCAGTGGAGAGATAAGTTTTTTTGGCCTTCCATCATAGCAATGTGATGGATGTTTATGTAAATTATGTTGTGTCTTGGGTCTATTTGTTTGTAATGTATGGCTGCAGAAACGGCATTTCGTTTGGACCTCAAGGGGTCCAAATGACAATAAATTGAAT
The DNA here is from genome assembly GCF_010909765.2 of Amblyraja radiata. Lineage (NCBI taxonomy): Eukaryota > Metazoa > Chordata > Chondrichthyes > Rajiformes > Rajidae > Amblyraja > Amblyraja radiata. The sequence continues at coordinate 39,557,276 of NC_045967.1, forward strand.
TGTATGTATTGTATTGTATTGTATAAGACCCTTGATAAAGGGACAAGCTTTTCCCATGTTCATGTGGTACCAATAATTCCAAATAATCTTAGGTAGTGTGTTCTAAGTGTTCAAAAGAAAATACAGTCTACATTCTCGCTACTCCACAACTCTTTTATCTATTTACCACTCGTATAGTAAAATATTCCAAGCCATTTCACAGGAGGATTATCAGATAAAATTTAATATTTTATCACATGGGGAGACCATGGGGCGGATTCATCTTAAGGATGTTTTAAAGGACAAGGGGCAGAGGTAACCAGCTACTGGCAAAAACCCAATGCTTGGAGCCTGTAGGTAAAACATGGCATTCAATGAGAGGGAAAGAAATTCCCCCTTTAATCTACAACTTCCTCTGCTGTCTGTTGCTTGTTTATCAGGTGCCTCTGCTCCCCAGTTCTTTAGATCTCTTCTCTACCATTCACATATGCTCATTCTTCCCTGCTCCTTGTGCCTATCCCACCTTCCACTACTTATTTCCCTCGGTGGCACAGCGGTAAAGTTGCTGCTTTACAGCGCCAGTGACCCGGGTTCGATCCTGACTACGGAGTTTGTACGTTCTCCCCGAGACCGTGTGGGTTTCCCCCGGGGTTACTCCTGCTTCCTCCCACATTCCAAAGAAATGCAGAGTTGCAGGTTCATTGGCTTTGGTAAAGATTGTAAATAGTCCCCAGTGTTTAGAATAGGTCTAATGTATGGGGTGATAGGTGGTCGGCAGGGACTCGGTGGGCTGAACAGCTTGTTTAGTTCTGTATTTTTAATGTCTAAAGTAATATAATGGACTGGGAATAATACAACTTCTGTGCTGATGCAAAAACCATCACATATCTTCCCGCACGTAACCCATATCCCTCCATTCCCTGCATATCCATTTGCCTATCCAAAAGTCGTCTAACATATCTGCCTCAACCACTACCTCCGGCAGCACTTTCTGGGCACTCACTATCCTCTTATGTTATAAATTTGTCCCACACATCTTTAAATTATGTTTATCTCAACTTAAAGTTGTGCCCTAAATATGGACTTGTACCCAAACAAACTACTTACACCAAGCTGACAAACTCCTGGATGAGTTACTGCTTTATCGTCATATAACATTTATAAAGAACTTGATAATTTCTCCCTCTTTCTGAGACTTGTGATTCATTATGGGTCGCACGTTCCCCACACTTCCATACCATCATTGGTAGCTGTATATTCTGCAGTCTGTCACCTGGACGCTTACTTTAAAGTTCTCTCCTCCTTTAAGAGAGTCCTTAATGTCCAATTATTTGACCAGCTTTTAATTGCATCCTACTACCCTCCCCTTTAACATGGTTGCACCTTTACCAGAATAAGTTACAGTAAAGCGTGTTAAAGCATGGTTTACTTGATTTGATAAACTATGGCATGCGTGTAGAATTACCCCAAATATAACTGTGGGACTCAGCAAGACCAATCATTATCTAATGTTTATCTGGGCTAGCAGAGGCATAAGATATTTGTGTAAAGTGTGTGAATTACTCTGGCTAGTTGAGAGTGTAATACATGCAGGCCGGCCAGTATATTGTTGGCAATTTATGAATCCCTTAGCCGATGAAGTTATTCAAAGGACTTGCAATCACACAACGAAGACATGATGCAAAATGAACATGAAAACCAATCTCTGCTAATCAATGTTTCATTTCTGGAGGAAGACAACTAAGTACATCTGTTTGTGAAAAATTATATTAAAGAAACAAGAATATTGGAATAAAGGGAGAATGGGGAAACAACGAGACAAAATATTGGATTGTTTTGTCCAAGCGACACATGCCCCAACATCATTTGCTTTTGCTCGCGAGCTCATACACTACATCTGTAAATACTGCTATTACATTAAGAAAGTAGAATGAATATTGGTTCCATGTAACCTTTTTCGACCTTTAGATTTTAGAGATATAACGCGGAAGCAGGCCCTTCGGCCCACCGATTCCATGCTGACCAGCGATCAGTACACCAGTACTATCCAACACACGAGGGACAATTTACAATTTTTACCAATTCCAATTAACCTAACTCACCTGTCCGTCTTTTGAGAATGGGAGGAACACGGAGCACCCAGAGAAAACCTATGCATTCACGGGGAGAACATACAAACCCCATACAAACAGCACCCGTTGTCACGGTCCAACCCAAGGTCTCTGGCGATGTAAGGCAGCAACTCTACCACTGCACCACTGTGCCACACCTCTGCCCCATAATGGGTATTCACTCAACATTGGCCTGAGGATTCCCTCAAAGACCAAGCAAATCTTTAATTACAGTCATAGAGTCATATGGCACAGAAACAGACCCTTCAGTCCACTCCAGACCATGCTGCCCATCAAACGCCTATTTGCACATTTTGACTTCTGACATTGCACCATAGATTGTTCTATTGTCATTGTTCATCCCCACAATCTTCTCGTACAATTACTCCTCAGTTGCTATGGCAACGCATTTTGTGTTCTTAGCTGTGCATAATACGCATCCCTGAACCTAGCCTGCATCATTCTTACAAAGAACTCCAGACACCTCAGTTCTACCAAATGTCCTTGTCTCTCTACAGCATAGTCATGGTTAATGGGTTTAAGGATATTGAGTTCAAGTCCACTGAAACTTTTTTAGAGTTGAATCTCCCAAAATTTGGTTTACATTTTTGCCACCTTTGTGGTTAGCTAATGGTTGAACCATTCTCACTCCAGATCCTGCCTGAACCACTGAAAGTGGTCAGTGTCCATTTCAAATTCCCATTATATGCACTTTGCATATGTTCGCTGTTCTCACTAATGGCTCTTGCACAAATGAGACATGGGGAACTGCAGGTGCTGGTTTACAATAATAAAATACTAAGTGCTGGAGTAACTCAGCCATTCAGGCAGCATCTCTGCAGGATATGGATAGGCGAGGTTTTGGGTTGGGACCCTTCTCAGGCCTGCACAAATGGGCTAAAATGTACAAACTCAAATGCAGCGATATTCTCTCAGCCACTAGATGGTGGTCTTGTCCATCTTAGAATGGAGCCACTTCAACAGGAACCCACTCAAGCTGCTCGCTGTGATTGTGTTACATTCTTGTGCACATTATGTTATCAGAGTTGAACCATTACAAATAACCCTGAAACGTCACTTATCCTTTTTCTCCAGGGATGCTGCCTGACCCGCTGAGTTACGCCAGCACTTTGTGTTTATCCTCAAAATCAGCTATGTCTCAGTCAAGTGGCTTTCCATTCTTCTAAACTCCAGCAAATACAAAGCCTTATCTCTCACCCAGGGCCGGCGTTAAGCCGATTTGACCGATTGCTCCCAATTGGGCCCCGCGCCCAAGCGGGGCCCCGCACTAATGTTCAGTATTTCGTACGGAAATACGAATTCTCTTTGTTAAATAAAGATTTTTTTAAATTCGCCATCCGGATTTTTTTAAACGAACATGTATAACAACCGCTGCACGGCCATCATACACAAACGATTTGTTAACTAGTGCTGTTAGCACATCTTAACGGTAAGTACTTAACACCTTGTTATGCAATGTCATGAATCTGCATCTATCCGCATTCCTCAGTAAATGTTATAGTGTTTTGAACAAGTATTAATGACGCCGTGTTCCTTTGAATAAAATTCACGCGGCGTCATTAATACTTGTTTAAAACACAATTACATTTACTGAGGAATGTAGATCGATGACACGTTGAGAATTTCATTTAACTCACCATCATGAGTGAGGGCCCCGGACCGCGAGAAGGGGCTTCTTCCTGGTGTGCAGGTTTGTCATTCACCTATCGACCCACGTTGTGTCCAAAGATCTTATAGCGGATCTTTGGTTGTGTCTCTCTGTCTTTTGCTCACTCCCTCCCTCCCTCCCTCTTTCTCTCGCGCTCTCTCTCCTGCTCCCCATATTGTCTCTCTCTAGCTCTCCCACTCCCTCTCTATCACCCTGTCCCCTCAGCATTCCCAGAATCATTGACGTTTTGCGGTAGACAAAAATGCTGGAGAAACCCTGCGGGTGAGGCAGCCGCCTGGCCCGCTGAGTTCCTCCAGCACTCTGTGTTTTTTGTTTGGCTCTGAAGTTGAAGTTGGCTCAGCGGGACGGGCAGCGGCTCTGGGGAGAGGGTTGTGTTTCTGGTCGAAGCCCTTCTTCAGACAATCACAAGTACTCTCATCGACGCGAGTTCAGTTCGGTCTGAAGAAGGGTCTTCTCTCCAGAGTCGCTGCGCTGCCTGTCCTGCTGAGTTACTCCAGCTTTATGTCTATCTTCAATTTCAGAGAATTACAATTTCTCACGGGGGGCTTATAACGTCTCTAAACCCCTCTGGGACCCTCTGAACACCTCTAAACCCCCTCTAGCCCCCCTATTTCCCTCTATTCCCCTCTAAACAATTGTAAACACACCTGAACCCATCTGAAGCCCTCTAAACATCTCTAAACCGTTTAAACCCCTCTAAACTAGGAGGCTGCAAGGTGACTTGGATAGGCTGGGTGAGTGGGCAAATGCATGGGAGATGCAGTATAAAGTGGATAACTGTGAGGTTATCCACTTTGGTGGCAAAAACAGGAAAGTATATTATCTGAAGTGTGGCCGATTAGGAAAAGGGGAGATGCAACGAAAAATGCTCACGGCAGACCAAACGTGTTAAACAGAAATTGGTCAGATATTGAGCTTTACACAGTGAGAAATCATGTGAAATAATCACTGAATTTAATTTTAAATGAATGTACCTGCATGTTATACTGTTTAGTTTGGAGATACCACCAGATAGTCTGGTTGATACAACCAGATTAGTTTGGAGATACAACCAGATTAGTTTGGAGATACAACCAGATAGTCCACTGAGTTCGCACCGACCAGCGATTTTTGTTACAGATTTGACAAATTTATTTGGCGGCCAATCAAACGCTGTCTCTAAGGGGGTTGCATCCAATCACCAACCAGCTTGCCTTAAAATTCCCGAAACTACACGAAATATAAACATACATAAATTTTTACTTTTCTAGAGTAGGGGCCCCGCCATCAGTTTTCTAATTGGGCCCCGCAATTCCTAGCACCGGCCCTGCTCTCACCTCATAAGACAACCTGCCCATTTTGCCTTTAAATCTATTAACCTGTTCACAACATTTGCTCACCGACCGAGCCGTATGGGCATTGTGGATTTCTGCTGCTTAGTAAGAAGTTGAGGGATTTGATCAGGGGGGGAGGGGGGGGGCTCACCTGGCTGAGGCTGAACTGGCTCGCACAAGCCAGTGATTGTCCGCCTCCTCCTCAGTGTACTCTTTGGGTTCACCGCGGTCTCTGTGTTGAATAAAGAGTGCCGCACGATCGCCTGCCGTTCAACGGCTTCTCCTGAACAAGAACAAAGGTGAGACAAAATGGATCTTCCGCAAAGCCATTCACTATTGAAGAAGGGTCTCGACCCGAAACGTCGCCTATTTCCTTTGCTCCATAGATGCTGCCTTACCCGCTGAGTTTCTCCAGCATTTTTGTCTACCTTCGATTTTCCAGCATCTGCAGTTCCTTCTTAAACACTATTGAACATGAGGCCCACAGCACCATTCTTCTGTTATCCTTTCACCTTCAGTGATAAAGGTGGCCCTGACTGATTCCTAATGCCCCTGTCCCACTTAGGAAACCTGAACGGAAGCCTCTGGAGACTTTGCGCCCCACCCAAGGTTTCCGTGCGGTTCCCGGAGGTTGAAGGTGGTTGCCGGAGGTTGCAGGTAGTGGAAGCAAGTAGGGAGACTGACAAAAACCTCCGGGAACCTCCAGGAACTGCACGGAAACCTTGGGTGGGGCACAAAGTCTCCAGAGGTTTCGTTTCAGGTTTCCTAAGTGGGACAGGGGCATAAGGGTGACTCCCAGCAGCCCCATTGCTTCATGTGAACCAAGTGTTGGCACTCTATCTCTCCACTACAGCTCGGTAAAGGCTGATTGCCCCTTTCTCATTCATTGCACAGAACAGCACTGAAATGATCGGCCTGAAATGATAACGCCACTTCTTCCACCATTGATGCCGCCCGCTCTACTGAATATTTCTGGCATGCGTTATTTAATGCATCACTTTGAGCTGCATTTGAACCTGGTTCACAAAGCTTAAAAATCAGCATCTAACTCACAGCACCAAACAGCTCCTATTAATGTACTATGCTCATCATGGATTAAAATGCAGCAGGGTCAAGCTATTGTAATATCAATTAATTAGGTGAAATTTAGATCACGAGTCAGGACAGCAGCAAATGTCAAACTTTTGTCTGGAACATGACCTTCAATAACTGATCACTATTCAAAACCTAGATTAAATAAACATCACAGAACATGTGTCTTCTAATATTGGTGCCCTTTCCAGTCAATTCATTTTGCTATCTTAATAAGGAATGATTTGAATGTTTTTAGGGTATAGATCCAAATGTCAGCTGCCTATTTCTCTATTTCATTATTGTGTGAGGTGTGTGTGTTTGGTCACTTAGTTGTAAATTATAGACTGCGCATGTCCAGTCTACACTGAACTAGGTACACCAGATGATTCAAAATCTTAAAGAAACAAGGAACTGCAGATGCTGGTTTACAAAAGAAGAAACAAAGTGCTGGAGTAACTCAGTGAGTCATGCAGCATCTCAGGAGAACATGGATAGGCGACATTTCAGGTCTAGACCCGTCTTCGGTCTGAAGACCTGAAACGTCAATTTAAAAAAATCATCCTTGCTCCCTTCGGTTGAGGACACACAAAATCAGAGAAGGATTCTGCCACTCCTGAATATAAGTGAATTAGTTAGGGACAGTCCCTTCTCACCAGCAGCTAGCCAACCATCTGTATGCTTTCTCCTGCTTAACCATTTGGGTGAGGCACTAGAGCTGGCAGCAACAATGGACCTGGACCATTCACACTGACAAGCTTGGTTTAAGAATAACAGCAGTTTGAAATTATGTGCCTCTTTAAAAGTTAAAACATTTCCATGCTTTCTTGGTGGATTAAGATCAGTCCCAAATTATTTGTCAAAATCATTACTCCTGAATTTTGTTTGCAGACTTTTATAATCACTACAACTGCCCAATGCTCACTCTCCCTCCTGTCCATTCGTCACGCACACTCCTACATAACCCTCATTCACTTCTCTACCTATTCCTCTCTACCCTCACAATCATCTCTCACTCACCTTCCTACCCAAATGTGACACACTAATCTCCATGTCTCTCACTCCTCCTCCTACCCATCCATCATCCATTCCCATGCCATCCCTCACCCTCCTACCTCTCTCTCATGCCTCGTCCTATCTATCTCTCACATTCCTCTACCCATCATTAATTCACCCTCCAAACTATTCCCCACTCACCCTCCTACCTACCCCTCACTCATTCCATTACCCATTCCTCATTTACCCCTCTATACTCTGCACTGGCTGACTCTGTTCTTAATCTCAGCCTCAATGGCTGACCTCTCTCTCTCTCTCTCTCTCTCTCCCTCCCTCCCTACCTCTCACTCCCTCCCTACCTCTCCCTCCCTCTCCCCCTCCCTCTCCCTCCCTCTCTCTCTCTCCCCCTCCCTCCCTCCCCCCTGCATGGAGTGACTCTAACCCAAACCTCGGTCTACACATCTCCGACATGTAACACAGCCTCTCTCTGCACTGATTGCACTTGTCTCTGGCATTTGCTGTGATCATCATTGGTGCTCAGCCCCATTCTGCACTAATTTACAGTGTGTGTGTGTGTGTGTGTGAATTGTAAAACAGAGTGCACTGTACCAGTCACATTGATAGGCACCAGGTCCGCCTGTACCGTTCGTGCCTGGTGCCACCTCTTTTTCTCTGGTGTTGACTGTGGGATGCCTTGAGTCCACTTGGGTGGTTTATCGGGTGTACTTGGGGAGCTCAGAAATTGTTCGTGTGGTTTTACACCAAAGGTGGTCGTCTCATCTTCACTGCTGGACCTTGTGCTTGGCTGATGCAACGAAACACACAAATCAGAGATGGAATACATTTCAGTAAAAGATATTAACATTCAGTGCTACTTTCAAGCACATCCCCACATTGATGAAGATATTTTAAATACAAGCTGGCTTTTAAATACCAGAAGACTCAAGATTTGACATCATTTCCATCATGATTCTCTGCGACAAATGTCCACAGCATCTAAGCCACCCGTGAAAAGAAAATGGATGCATATTTCTTTATTGGACATAAAGGCACTCAGGGACAAGACTGCGTCGAGAGGTTCAGCAGAAAAATGACCTGGGTTTGAATTGTCTCATAGGATCGTGGCCAATCATCGGGGAAGGAGGGGGCCGGGTGCGGGCTGCTGTTCGGAGATAGTGACCTCTATCAGTGGTCTCGGGAGATTGCTGCTGTGTCGGGGCAGAAGGCTAGAGGATGGTCAGTGCTCATTGACAATGAGTGGACGGCGGTGTGGCCATGGCAGAAACCTTGTGGTTGGGTGTTTGGTTCCTACACATCAGGGGGATCGGTACCATAGGGTTGGCATACTAGATATGTTACTGGCCTTCTAAGTATTCTAGATGGACAATCCAGGGAGCTGATCTCAAATCACCCTGCAGCTGTTATGGAATTTAAACTCAGTTAATAATCTGGACCGTTTCAAAAATACATCATTAGCAATGGTGACCAGAAAAAAATTACTTCTTTGTTGTAAAGTTAAATGATGTCTCCTTCCAGGGAGGAATCTCCTATCCATACCTTATTTAGTCTCTTGTGACTCCAGACCCATCAATGTGGTTGACTTTTCAAAACCCTCCGAATTGACCTGGCAATTTGAATAGCCCTGTGAAGGGCAACCAGGAATGGACATTAAATGCTGGTTTTACCAGCGATGCCGAAAAATAATTCACCCCAAAAATTGGAGGGTCAGGAAGGCCCAAGACCCCAGAACCAGGGCCCTATGGTGGCGCAGTGGTAGGAGTTGCTGCCTTACAGAACAGAGACCCGCGTTTGATCTTGACCACAGGTGCTGTCTGTATGGAGTTTGTACATTCTCTCTGTGACCATGTGGGTTTTCTCCGGGTGCACTGGCTTCTGGATGAAACCCGGGTCTCTGACCTGCAATTCTGCCACTGCGTCACTGTGCCGCCCCAATTCACGTTGGAAATATAGCCGCCAAGTGGGTATTTAAACAAAAACATAGGCATGTCAAGGGCAATGTGTAGTTACACCAGCGTGTTTAACACAGCATTCAGATATTGCTGTGTACCAGGTTTGTGCACGGCAGAAGATGCATACAGGCCTGCAGACGCCAGCATATCCAGTCCCCAAAAGCTCATTCATATATACGGGCTGTACCTAAGTCAGGTTTTCATTAACTGGTTCGGTGACACTATCTCTATATTACATCCAAACATTGGATCCAGCATACGTCAATGTAAAGTTATCTCCCTTGGTAGGAAGAATAAGAAAGCAAATAATTTAAATTGTGAAAAATGTTGGTATTCAGAGTGAACTGCAATTTCTTGGACTTGGATCATTGTAAATTAGCAGCAGATGTAGCAAGCAATGAAAATACAATAGAATGTTTGACTATTTATCATTATTGCATAATGGATACAGTATAAGATGAGAGAGATGGTACCTCAAGTAAGGTTTTTGGTGAGATCACTAAAGGAACTCTGTGTTTAATCTTCTATCTATGCAAATGCAATGTAAACAAAAAGACACAAAGTGCTGGAGTAACTCAGCGAGTCAGCAGCATTTCTGGGGAACAAGGAATAGGTGACGTTTCGGGTCGGGAACCTTCCTCAGACTGTGTCAACTGGTTTTCTTGTTCATCTGCATCAGCATGGTCTGCGATGAAGTTCACCCCTGTACTTGAGCTACTTGAGATGGTTCAAACAGTACTGATGTAAAACAGCATTGTCATTGAATTGAAATGAATAAATTTAATTAGCCAAGTATGTTTACATACAAGGAATTTGCCTTGGTGGATTTGCTCGCAAGTAACAACACGATATACAGTAATCAATTAAGAATAAAACATTATAATTTAAACATGTGAAGAATGAAATAAAATACCATAGCAAAAGGAGGTTACAGACTTTTGGTTGTTGAGGAGAGCTACAGCTGGTGGAAAACCATCGGGGATGGCTTGTAGATGCTATGTTAAATGGGATTTTCTCACGTTTAAAGACACAGTCTCCATCATGTACATGGAAACGGCGCCAATAAGCACCAATCACATCAACTGAAAGCTGCACCTTTCATGTAAAACACTCTGCCAACTGCTTCTATGTTCTTTCTTTAAAGGAGCTCTTCTTCCTTCCAATGGCTTTCACCTCTCCCCTAAGTTGAAGTTGGCACTTTATTGAGTGTGATTCTACAACGCACCTTCTGTTGTACTGGATATGTAGGCCAGTCTGTACCTGACGCGAGGCTGCATGTTTGTAGGATGCATCCAAACTCACCATTATCTTTCCTCAAAAATAACCTAATCTAACACACACTTCGTAGATGGAATAACTAAAAGCCATGCAACTGACTTATTTACCATTTCCTGAAAACGCAAAGCAAAAACAGCAGTGAGTTGTTCCATCAGGATCATCATCACTAAAACCCTTGCATTCAGCAGTTACCCTGATTTGCACATGCTCATCAGTGATCCTAAAAAATACCTTACATTCACATTAACACTTCATAGTAAATCATTTCATAATAAATGGACTTACCATCAACACAAATTCCATACGCTTTTCCCCTTTCTTGGGGCAACTATCTGGAACGGCCTCTCTGTTGAGAGCTGGTTTGTGTCCGAAGGTATTTGCAGTCGCCTTCTTCTGGATCACAGGCTCACCAAACTCTTCTGAATGAAAGAAGCACATTTTAACATGTCGGAAGAGCAGCGAGGGGGTGGCGGGGCTGGAACAGATTGCTATCATGCGAGATACCACACAGTTCAATGCTTAAGAATCTTTCTGAATCCCAGCCTCTGCTGCCGAGAGAGCAGCAACAGAATTATTCCCGCAGTCTAAAGGTTGCAGATTTTCTGACATGCTGATGAAGGCTGGTTGCTCAGCAACGATGAAGCAAGGAAACAATAGCTCACAACTCAGATTTAAAAAAAAACCTTACATACTTTACAGTCCTCTAGGGCTGTGCAGCCACTCCCCATTTGAACACTGAAATTACAGCCATTTTAACTTACTCGAGTATCTATGTAAACTTTTATGGCGTTGAGGTCAGCATAACAGCTGGATTTACGTTCCCCTGGCCCTTCAACTAATTGTCTGCCTTCACGTCTGATTTCTGGCTGCTGTTCCAGCAACAACAACTCTCTCAGGAAAATCATGTTCAAGTCTGCTGCTAAGAAGTAACTTTAAAATCTTTTAATTTTGTGGGACACCCTTGAATCTAGTGCAAAGCTTGATTTTTTTTTCAGTACTATTTGGGGAAGTAAAAGTCGGTTTCCAGATTTGCTCACTACCATACTACATTGAAGGAGGACATTTCGGCCCATCAATCAATGCTGGCTCACAGAGCAATCCCATCCCCCCCCATTACTTTTCCCTCAAACCTATACTCCCCACATTCCCGACAACTTCTTCCAAAGTTTACCACACACCTGCACACTGAGGGCAATTTACAGTGGCCAATTAACCAATCAACACACATGTCTTTGGGTTGTGGGAGGAAATTAGAGCATCCAAGAAAATGCCCCAAGTCACAGGGAAAAGGAGCAAAACTTAGTTTTGTTTAGTTTAGAGATACAGTGCGGAAACAGGCCCTTCGGCCCACTGAGTCCGCACCGACCAGCGATCCCCGCAAATTAACATTACCCTACACACCCTAGTGACAATGTTACATTCATACCAAGCCTATTAACCTACAAATCTGTACATCTTTGGAGAGTGGGAGGAAACTAAAGATATCGGGGAAAACCCACGTTGGTCATGAGGAGAACGTACAAACTCCCCACAGACTTCACCCATAGTCAGGATCGAACTTGGGTTTCTGGCGCTGTAAGGCAGTAGCTTTACCACTACGCCACCTAGATCTACTTCACATGGATAAAAACGGAGATCAGGGCTGACCCCAGGTCACAGGAGCTGTGAGGTAACACCAGGGCACCCCTCTGTTGCCAGGTTTTCTTCATGATGTGAAAGTGATAAATGAATTGTTTTAATTTGCGTGTGATGACTGGTGTTTACATAGAACATAGAATGGTGCAGCACACGAAAGATCGTGTCGCCCACACAGCAGTCCTGAGCTACTATCTACCTCATTGGAGACCCTTTGATCAGACTTTACCCATTATCTTGCACTAAATGTTATTCATGTTACTCCCTTTATCATGTATCTGTGCACTGTGGGTGGCTCAATTGTAATCATGTATTGTCTTTCCGCCGACTGGTTAGCACGCAACAAAAACTGTACCTCGGGACACGTGATGATAAACTAAATTCCATGACGAAAAAGATGGCGAGTTAAATTAATCTCCTCTGCCTCTATGTGATCTATTGTATATCCCTCCATTCCCTGTCTATACATGTGCCTCTTAAACACCATCTTCATGTCTGCCCTTACCACCATCCCCAGTGCATTCCCACCTTTCACTGTGGAAAACATTTGCCCAATTAGCACATCTTCTTTAAACCTCTCACCATAAACCTGTGCCCTCTCTTAATTTCCATCGTGTCTACCCTATTTATGCCTCAAAATTGCGTATATATTTATTTCAGGTCTCCCCTTAACCTCCAACATTCTAGAGAAAATTATACATGTTTGTCAAACCTCTTCTTGTAGATAATACTCTAATCCAGGCAACATTCTGGTAAAACTCTTCTGCACCCTCTCCAAAACCTTCACATCCTTTCTGCAATGGATTGACCAGAACTGCACACAACATTGTCCTATGAAGCTGCAACATGACTTCCTTTGAAAATGGATTAGCACAAAAGGCTGGTTTTTATTTATTAGCTAACATTTAAAAAATTCTGTTTCACATTCTGTAAGCTCCAAACTAAGAACTACAATGACTCAAATCAAATATCTTTAATCCCTAAATAAGCTCTTGCATTTAGGAATCAAATCCCTCAACTAATTCCTAAATCCCTACTAACATTAAAAGTATCTTTATGTACTGTAATAGAGGGAATATGGATTGAGAAATTCAACATCCGTTACATCTACTTGTAACTCAACGGCAACCAACACAAGATGCAAATTTAGTTTAGTTTAGTTTAGTTTATTGTCACAGGTACAGTAAAAAGCTTTTGTTGCATGCTAACCAATCAACAGAAAGACAATGCATGATTACAATCAAGCCATTTACATTGTATAGATACATGATAAGGGAATAATGTTAAGTGCAAGGAGAAGCCAGTCCAATCAAAGAGAATCTGAGGTTCATCAAGATTGTAGTTCAGGACTGCTCTCCAGTTGTGGTAGGATGATTCAGTTGCAAAAACAATGCAAAAATGCAACAAATGCAGAAACAACCATTTCTAGATTGTTAACACATTTATTTTCTGGAGAAGTAGGGCCAGAATAAATATCTCATGAAGGCCAAATGAGGATATATGGCATCAACTGCACATAATACACAAACTTCCTGTGTGACTGTTCCACCCAACAGCTGTTTGACTAAATTAAGAAGCACAGATGAGCAGGGTGAGGAAGCATCTTGAAATATTCTGCCCCCTTCCTTCCTGCACAACAACCCCTGACCTACTGATTCTTCTCTCAACCAGCCAACTCCTGTTTTTTGATGACTCAACATAGAAACATAGAAAATAGGTGCAGGAGTAGGCCATTCGGCCCTTCGAGCTTGCACCGCCATTCAATATGATCATGGCTGATCATCCAACTCAGTATCCTGTACCTGCCTTCTCTCCATACCCCCTGATCCCTTTAGCCACAAGGGCCACATCTAACTCCCTCTTAAATATAGCCAATGAACTGGCCTCAACTACCTTCTGCGGCAGAGAATTCCAGAGATTCACCACTCTCTGTGTGAAAAAAGTTTTCCTCATCTCGGTCCTAAAAGATTTCCCCCTTATCCTTAAACTGTGACCCCTTGTTCTGGACTTCCCCAACATCGGGAACAATCTTCCTGCATCTAGCCTGTCCAACCCCTTAAGAATTTTGTAAGTTTCTATAAGATCCCCCCTCAATCTTCTACATTCTAGCGAGTACAAACCGAGTCTATCCAGTCTTTCTTCATATGAAAGTCCTGACATCCCAGAAATCATTCTGGTGAACCTTCTCTGTACTCCCTCTATGGCAAGAATGTCTTTCCTCAGATTAGGAGACCAAAACTGTACGCAATACTCCAGGTGTGGTCTCACCAAGACCCTGTACAACTGCAGTAGAACCTCCCTGCTCCTATACTCAAATCCTTTTGCTATGAATGCTAACATACCATTCGCCTTCTTCACTGCCTGCTGCACCTGCATGCCTACTTTTAATGACTGGTGTACCATGACACCCAGGTCTCGCTGCATCTCCCCCTTTCCTAATCGGCCACCATTCAGATAATAGTCTACATTCCTGTTTTTGCCACCAAAGTGGATAACCTCACATTTATCCACATTATACTGCATCTGCCATGCATTTGCCCACTCACCCAGCCTATCCAAGTCACCTTGCAGCCTCCTAGCATCCTCCTCACAGCTAACACTGCCCCCCAGCTTCGTGTCATCCGCAAACTTGGAGATGTTGCATTCAATTCCCTCGTCCAAATCATTAATATATATCGTAAATAGCTGGGGTCCCAGAACTGAGCCTTGCGGTACCCCACTAGTCACTGCCTGCCATTCTGAAAAGGACCCGTTTACTCCTACTCTTTGCTTCCCGTCTGCCAACCAGTTCTCTATCCACATCAGTACTGAACCCCCAATACCGTGTGCTTTAAGTTTGTATACTAATCTCTTATGTGGGACCTTGTCAAAAGCCTTCTGAAAGTCCAGATACAACACATCCACTGGTTCTCCCTTATCCACTCTACTAGTTACATCCTCGAAAAATTCTATAAGATTCGTCAGACATGATTTACCCTTCATAAATCCATGCTGACTTTGTCCAATAATATCACCACTTTCCAAATGTGCTGCTATCCCATCTTTAATAACTGATTCTAGCAGTTTCCCCACTACCAACGTTAGACTAACTGGTCTGTAATTCCCCGTTTTCTCTCTCCCTCCCTTTTTAAAAAGTGGTGTTACATTAGCTACCCTCCAATCCTCAGGAACTACTCCAGAATCTAAAGAGTTTTGAAAAATTATCACTAATGCATCCACTATTTCTGGGGCTACTTCCTTAAGTACTCTGGGATGCAGCCTATCTGGCCCTGGGGATTTATCGGCCTTTAATCCATTCAATTTACCTAACACCACTTCCCGGCTAACCTGGATTTCACTCAGTTCCTCCATCTCATTTGACCCCCGGTCCCCTGCTATTTCTGGCAGATTTTTTATGTCTTCCTTAGTGAAGACAGAATCAAAGTAGTTATTCAATTGGTCTGCCATGTCCTTGTTCCCCATGATCAATTCACCCGTTTCTGACTGCAAGGGACCTACATTTGTTTTAACTAATCTTTTTCTCTTCACATATCTATAAAAGCGTTTGCAGTCAGTTTTTATGTTCCCTGCCAGTTTTCTTTCATAATCTATTTTCCTTTTCCTAATTAAGCCCTTTGTCCTCCTCTGCTGGTCTCTGAATTTCTCCCAGTCCTCTGGCAGGCTGCTTTTTCTGGCTAATTTGTACGCTTCATCTTTTGTTTTGATACTATCCGCGATTTCCCTTGTTATCCACGTATGCACTACCTTCCCTGATTTATTTTTTTGCCGAACTGGGATGAACAATTGTTGTAGTTCATCCATGCAGTCTTTAAATGCCTTCCATTGCATATCCACCGTCAACCCATTAAGAATCAATCGCCAGTCTATCTTGGCCAATTCACGTCTCATACCCTCAAAGTTACCTTTCTTTAAGTTCAGGACCCTTGTTTCTGAATTAACGATGTCACTCTCCATCCTAATGAAGAACTCAACCATATTATGGTCAATCTTGCCCAAGGGGCCACGCACAACAAGACTACTAACTAACCCTTCCTCATTACTCAATACCCAGTCTAGAATAGCCTGCTCTCTCGTTGGTTCCTCTACATGTTGGTTTAGAAAACTATCCCGCATATATTCCAAGAAATCCTCTTCCTCAGCACCCTTGCCAATTTGATTCACCCAATCTATAAATAGATTGAAGTCACCCATTATAACTGTTTTACCTTTGTTGCACGCATTTCTAATTTCCTGTTTGATGCCATTCCCAACTCCACTATTACTGTTAGGTGGCCTGTATGCAACTCCCACTAGCGTTTTCTGCCCCTTAGTGTTTCGCAGCTCTACCCATATCGATTCCACATCCTCAAAGCTAATGTCCTTCCTTTCTATTGCGTTAATCTGTTCTCTAACCAGCAACGCTACCCCACCTCCTTTCCCTTTCTGCCTATCCCTCCTGAATATTGAATATCTTTGGATGTTCAGCTCCCAGCCTTGGTCACCCTGGAGCCATGTCTCCGTGATCCCAACTATATCATAGTCATTAATAGCTATCTGCACATTCAACTCATCCACCTTATTACGAATGCTCCTTGCATTGAGACACAAAGCCTTCAGGCTTGTTTTTACAACACTCTTACCCCTTATACTATTATGCTGAAAAGTGGCCCTTTTTGATTTTTGCCCTGGATTTGCCGGCCTGCCACTTTTACTTTTCACCTTGCTACCTATTGCTTCTACCCTCATTTTACACCCCTCTGTCTCTACGCTCACACATTTAAGAAACCCTTTCCCTTTAACTCCATCCTCCACTACCCCATTCGACACCCCACCCCCCTTATTCAGTTTAAAACCACCCGTGTAGCAGTGGCAAACCTGCCTGCCAGAATGCTGGTCCCACACCTGTTAAGATGCAATCCGTCCCTTTTGTACAGTTCCCACTTACCCCCAAACAGATCCCAGTGATCTAAGAATCTAAATCCCTGCCCCGTGCACCAGTTCCTCAGCCACACGTTCAGGTCCCGTATCTCACTGTTCCTGCTCTCGCCAGCACGAGGAACTGGAAGCAAACCGGAGATAACAACCCTGGAGGTCCTGCTTTTCAGCATTTTTCCGAGCTCTCTAAAGTCACGCTGCAGAATATTCATCCCCTTCTTTCCGACATCGTTTGTGCCAACAAGCACTACCACTTCCGGATGTTCACCTTCGCCTTTGAGGATTTTCTGCACTCTGTCCGTGACATCCTGGATCCTGGCACCAGGAAGGCAGCACACCATCCTCGCATCCTGTCTGTTGCCACAGAAACCCCTGTCCGTACCTCTCACAATGGAGTCTCCCACTACAATGGCGTTGCCTGCCTTAGGCCTTTTTGGTTTTGGCTCAACAACCCTATTCGCATCACAAGCCAGTCCGCCGCTCAGTGTAAACACGTCTTCTGTCCCGACAGCTTCTAAGTGGGTGAACCTGTTCACAAGAGGTACAACACCCGGGGACGTTGGCATTCCATGCTTCCCTCCCTTTCTCACTGTCTCCCACCTTCTCTCTTCCAATACCTTAGGTGTAACAATCTTACTGTAGGACTTGTCGAGGAACGACTCCGTTTCTCGGACGAACCGGAGGTCATCCACTTGCTTCTCCAGTTCCCCAACACGGTCCTTCAGGAGCTCTACCTGGATGCACTTCTCGCATTTGTAGCAGCCAGAGGCACCAGCGGTGTCCTTGACCTCCCACATACTGCAAGCATCGCACTGAATCAGCTTGCCTGACATCTCCTTCTTTCGTCTCCACCTCTCAAGCATATTGCGTGGTCTCCTCTCCTCAGCCTCCTCGCCGGAGACTCACACTTTTCTCACAGGGCACTTCCCTCACAAGGCCGCTCACTCACTGCCACTCCCTAAGAGCAGTCTTACTTAAATTAACTGATAAATTGCTGATTTACCAATTTCTCAGTTTTCAACTGTTTTCCCGGCACTGACTCACTTCTCTCCTCCCACTCGGGCTAGAGAATCAGTCTGATCTCTTGCTAATCTCCTCCTGCTGTTGCTCCCAAATCTACAGCAGATCAACCCACAGGAGAAACCAGTGCATGCCTCTGTCTCCAACACCTATCTCCTTATCCCTTCCATCCTCAACCATGTTCATGGACTCTTGTCCAAGATTCATTTTCACCTCACCTGCGATCAAAGGCATGTTTCAATCCCTCTCCATAAATGTTTAGCCTAATTCTCCATCCCCTCCAGTCCAGGAACCAGAGTCAGGCCTGATCCTTTCCTTTGTCCTGCTGATTATAACTCTCCTGATTCATGTTCAATGGGAATACTTACTCTTCCCCCAGCAAGCTAATTGTGCAGGAAGGGACTGCAGATGCTGGTTTCAACCGAAGATAGACACAAATGCTGGAGTAACTCAACGGGACAGGCAGCATCTCTGGAGAGAAGGAATGTGTGACGTTTCAGGTCAAGACCTTTCTTCAGACTCAATTGTGCAGCATCCTGTCTTTCTTTTGATGTTCATCCTATTTACTTACTAGATCCATTCTGTTTCAAGCAGAGGTTTCTGTTGCTGCTTTCAGTTTGGCTGATGTTAATCTAATTTCTCTCATTCTATCTAGATTTATTAACTTCTCCCTGATAATTCCCGCATTGCTTAATGCACTTGGGGACTTGAATTATATTGTTATTATGAAAGGTTGGACAATAGCAAAGGACTAAATTGTTATCACCATTTTCTTATACACATTTTAGCCTGAAATGAAGAGGTATGGGTTTGAGTATGGAAGAAGATGCAGCTGGACATGCCACAGGATTGCAAAAAGGTCCCATTTTGTAACTTCCTCCTTCTTATCCTTGCTGTGCCTCCTACATCAGCCAAAAATACAAATAGCAGCTGATGCCATATTTCCATCTATTTAGCACCTACTTCTCTAATAAATGGTCTTATGTTCCAGTCGCGACTTTGTATGGGGATTATAATGCACAGAAGCATACTATTAGAACCAACAGTGTTTATATCCCAAAATAGCCCCCTCCCACAGGTATTGTTGTTACCAGCATTTCTTCTATTCATGAGGTTACAAGTTATCACTTTCAATTCATCTTTATGACTCATTGCGGTGAGTTTCCGATTCTTATCACTCTTTGGGTAAAATAGTCGTCCCCAAATTCCCTTCTGTTTTAGTTTAAATCTTTTTATTTGAATTTTGAATTTAACAGCAATTTGCATACATACAATGATAACAGACAGTGATAATCAGGACATAATTGTACAACAGTATGTAAACGACCCTCAAAACCCTTACCCTTACCCACCCTCGCCACCCGGGGACAAACAACACTCACATACGTACACATCCACACAAATACGATTAAAAAAAATAAAAAAATAATAAAAAATAAAAATAAGAAAAATAAATTAAAAAAAATAAATAAAAAAATTAAAATAATTTTTAAAAAATAAAAAAAATTGTGGGGAGGGAGGGGGGGGGGGTTGAGGGGATAGCAGCTGCAATAAGACAGAGCTGTGATAGAGGGCACTCAGTCCTCTTCCGAGTCCGGAAACAAGTTAAGAGAGTTAACAAGTTCCAGGAAAGGGTTCCATGTATCTAGGAATGTCTTGGTAGAGCCTTTGAGAGAGAACCTAAGTTTTTCAAGCTTTAAGTTGTAGAGCACCTCCTTGATCCAGCGGACGTGTGTCGGGGGACAGGTAAGTCTCCAGTTAAGCAAAATCAGTCTCCGGGCTAACAGGGTTGTAAAAGCCAGGACCCGCTTCAACGCAACAGAGAGGTTGGTGTTGGGGGGAATGCCAAAAATAGCTGACAGTGGGTTTGGAGGAATAGTCTGGCCATAGGCTCTGCTTAGCACGTCGAAAGCACTCCTCCAAAAGGTTGCTAGCTTAGGGCAAGACCAAAACATATGACTATGGTTGGCAGGGGATTGATTGCATCTGTTGCAGGTGTCTTTAACAGCGGGGTATATTCTAGATAATCTTGTAGTGGACTTTGTGAAGGACTGGATTAGGCCATGACGGGCACATATGGAGGAAGAATGGATCAAATCCAAGGCAGAGTCCCATTGCTGGTCTGTTAGTTTCGTATTCAGCTCGCCCTCCCACGCAGCTTTTAATGAGGTATAAGGTTTCAATATAACCGACCCTAACAAGTTGTACAAAAAAGAGATGCATTTCTTCCGGTTGGGATCTAGAGCTAGGATGGAATCGGTCAGGGTTTCAGGGGGACGATTTGGGAAATGGGGGAATATCTTCTTCACAAAATTCCAAAACTTTAAAAAAACGAAAAAGGTAGGAGTTTGGGAGGCTATAGTTGTACGAAAGCTCCGCAAAAGACGAAAAAATGCCATCCTTGTATAGGTTTTTGATACTACTGATGCCATTACTATGCCAGGTTTTGAATGCGGAGTCTGTACTTGAAGGATTAAAGATGTGATTTTTAAGCAGTGGGGTCAAGATGGAAGGGCCTTGTAAACCAAAGTTTTTCCTAAATTGACTCCATATCTTGAGCGAGAGGGACGCAATTGGGCCTGCACCCCCAGATGTTATAGAAAGGGGGAGTTGAGAGCATAGGACAGACCGCAACGGGAGATGTGAACTCGCCTTTTCCATGTGTACCCAGGTCGGTAGGTGGTCGCAATCATCATTCATCCAGTACAGGATTTTTTGCAAGTTAGCAGCCCAGTAGTATCGCCTAAAGTCAGGAAGTGCCAAACCGCCGTCACTCTTAGGAGACTGTAGTAGCGTCTTTCGAATTCTGGCCGGTTTGCTACCCCATAAAAATTTAGATATTCTCCTTTCTAATTTATCAAAAAAAGATTTAGTGATAAATATAGGAACATGCTGGAAAAGGTACAGGAATTTGGGTAGGACGACCATCTTGACCAGATTTATCCGGGCCGCGAGGGATAACGGTAAGACTGACCAGCGGTCAAAGTCTCTTTCATCTTTCTCAACCAGGCAGGAAGTTTGTGCGGAACATATCAAATATAGGTATTGTGATAAAAACGCCGAGGTAGCGAAATCCGTCCTCCGCCCATTTGAATGAGGTTAAAGAGCGAGGGAGCTGCTTAGCCGATGAGTTAATTGGTAATAGTTCACTTTTTTGGTAGTTAAGTTTATAACCAGAGTACACCCCAAACCGTTCTAAAATATTCATAATCACAGGGAGAGAGCTGACTGGATTCGAGATGTACAGGAGCAGGTCAACCGCATACAATGAGACTTTATGAATTGTGTCAAACCGTGTGATACCTTTAAAGCCCTTCTCTGAGCGTAACCAAACCGCCAAGGGTTCTATCGCGACAGCAAACAGAAGTGGTGATAACGGGCAACCCTGCCTGGTACCTCTCCGAAGGGGGAAGTGGGGCGACAGTGTGTCGTTTGTTTGTACTGAGGCCACCGGGGACGAGTATAATAGACTGACCCAATGAATGAAACTATTGCCGAGGCCAAACCTGTCCATCGCCTCGTATAGGTACTTCCACTCGACCCTGTCGAAAACTTTTCAGCATCGAGGGAGACCACTATCTCCGGGGTCTCACTACTTGGTGAATGGATAATGTTAAGGAGACGCCTGGTATTGTGGGAGGACTGTCGGCCTGGCATAAACCCTGTTTGATCTAATGAGATAATAAAGGGCATCACTTGTTGAAGACGGAGCGCAAGAACTTTAGAGAGGATTTTGAGGTCCACATTCAGGAGTGAAATTGGTCTATAGCTACTACAAAGCAGAGGATCTTTCTCCTTTTTAAGAATTAGGGAGATAGTAGCCAACGACAAGGTGGGCGGTAGGCGACGATGTAAAAACGCCTCATTGTACATATCTCTCAGGACTGGTGCGAGGAGAGCAGAGAAAGCTTTGTAATATTCTACAGTGAAGCCGTCAGGGCCGGGCGACTTTCCGCTTTGCAGCGATGTGATGGCTGCTTGGACCTCAGTGACAGTTATGGGACCACCCAAGACTCTCGTGGCTTCATCGTCAATTTGGGGAAACGTCATACTACGGAACATGTCATCTGCAGTGGGAGGACAATCGGAAGCGTATAGCTCAGCGTAAAATTTAGCAAATGCTTCATTAATTCTAAGAGGATCAGTATGAATCTCCCCTAAGCTGGATCTAATGGCTGGAATTAGCCGTGAAGTCGCCTCGGTTCTGGCCTGATGGGCCAAAAGCTTCCCAGCTTTATCCCCAGATTCAAAAAAGTGTTGCCTAGATTTAAGCAGTCGTAATTTGGCTTTATTGGTAGACATGAGGCCAAAGTCTATTTGTAACCTAAGGCGTTCTTTATAAAAATTAGGGTCTGGGTCAGATGCGTATTTATCATCAATGTCCTTTATTTTTCGTAACAGGTCTGCCATTTGGGACGTCTCGGCTCTTTTCAGGTTGGAGACAAAAGAGATAAGTTGGCCCCTAATATAAGCTTTTGGACCTACGCTACATGGGTCCGTGGGGCTGCGGAAATCACAGCGGGAGGAAGGACGTTCTTCCCGAACGGCAGGTTGACAACCAGCAACAACAGGTAAGAGAATTTTCCTTACCTTTTTTCTTGATTGAAGAAAGGCTGCCGAGCTGTGCGGCTGCCAGCGGTGAAGAAGCGGTGTATGGAGCTTTGCTCCAACGTGACAGACTCCGGAACATGGAGTCGGGTCACTGTGGGCCCTATGATAAACCCACAGGGGTACCTCTTTGAGGGCTGCACAGTGCTTCTACCTCATCAGAGGGAAGCATTGCGGGTCAGTTCTGGGCTGACCTGGAAGAGGGGTCCGCAGAAGAAAGTGTGCATGGGGTGCAGGAACAAGAGAACCTACTGGAACCCAGCACCCCCACGCACCCACCAGCAAAACTGGTGAAAGCTCGAAGGACCGGTACTCAAAAACATGAGTCTTTTAGGCCATGGCCCAGACCGGCCTTCTCGGAAGATGCGGGACCTCCAACGCCAACCAAACCGAAAATCCAGACCCCAGCGCTACAACAACAGCGAAGAACCTACAAAAAGTAAACCTGTTACTGGTAACTATAGAGGTAGGTGGGTCTGGTTCCCTACAATATACAGTGGGCACGGAGATTGGGTGGAGATTACACTCTTTTCTGAATGCATGAAGCATGATTAAGCAGTATCCAGGGATATACAACAGAGTTTATACACAAGTACAGCCCTCCAGTTCAACATATACTGAACCGAATATTCGTGCTTTTTGATAAAGGGATATCAAAAGCGCAAGCTGAACTGAAGCGGCTTCACATAAAAGGTGTAATTGAGAAAACTCAACACGAACCATTAGAATTCGTGTCCAATATATTTATCAGAACAAAAAAGATGATGGTCATCGCATCATCATAGATCTGACAAAATAGATACCTTTGTTACTGCTTAACAATTAATTCCCTAAGGTTACTTCAATGGCCAGCACCGATTTAAAAGATGCTTACCATTCAGTACCTATACGAGATGACCACAGATGTTACTCAAAAATTTAACTGGATGGGACAACTCAGACAGTATAAAGTATTGCCAAATGGGTTATCATCAGCCCAGGCTGTTCACAACAAATTTGAAACCAGCCCAAGCGTTTCTACGGAAACGTATACACATGGTCATGGCATATTTAGATGACATACTCATTATGGGCATAACTTTGGAATTGGCCAAACAAACTGTAACAGCCACAAAAAAGTTATTTGGAAAACTGGGATTCATTTTTCATCCAGTTAAATCTAAACTAACGTCTTCCACTACTATGGACTACCTGGGGTTTCACCATTGACTCAGTTCACATGTCGGTGACTCTGCCTAAGGGAAAGGCTACAGATTTAATAGAGGCTTGCAATAACCTCACTGACATCAGCAAACCATCCATCAGATTGGTAGCTAAAGTAATTGGCATAATGATGGCTGCCTTTCCAGCCACACAATTTGGACCTCTACATTACCAAAACATACAGAGAGCAAAATACAAGCACTCTAAATTATGCAGGTCACTTTGACAGATCTGTGAAACTACCAATCAAGCTAAAATGGAACTAAAATGGTGGATAGACAACATCTGGCCTTGTTCCTATCCAAGCATTGTCAGTAACCTTTCCATGGTACTACAAACTGATGCCAGTACACTTGGGTGCGGACCCACCAATACCATACCACCGTGGTAGCATACATTAACCACAGGGTGGAAACAAATCGACGTCATGTGACAATCTGGCTATACAAATCGGCAATGGTGTATCCAGAAAGATATTTGGATACCAGCCACTTACCTACCAGGAAGACTAAATTCATTGGCAAACACCAGGTCACGCAAATTTAATGAACAACACACAACCATGGTTCCCCGTGGCATCAAACACGGAATCAGAGACATGAACATCCAATCTGTTCTGGAATATCTGGCAGGCCTCCACTATGATGAGGGGCTCAGTTATAGTGCCATCAACTGCGCCAGAAGTGCCCTATCGACTTACCTATGGCAAGGGACAGACCATTACACTGTTGGGACTCACCCACTGGTACAAAACCCATGAGGGGAACCAGATACTCCCTAATATGGGATGTGAGAATAATCCTGAAGACGCTCAGGAATTGGTCTCCAGCAACAGTTCTGTCCCTACACAGACTGACATTAAACAGTCATGCTAATGGTATTGGTCACGGCACAAAGGATACAGTCACTGCAAACACCAGACTGGACAACATGACTTTCTCAATAGAAAATATTAAGTTTCATATTTATGAGATAGTAAGCAGAACAGAAAAGGGATCAGCAGGCCTCAATATACAATTAGGTCATACCTAACAGATATTATCTAAATGGTGGCCAATTAGGAAAAGGGGAGATGCAGCGAGACCTGGGTGTCATGGTACACCAGTCATTGAAAGTAGGCATGCAGGTGCAGCAGGCAGTGAAGAAAGCGAATGGTATGTTAGCTTTCATAGCAAAAGGATTTGAGTATAGGAGCAGGTAGGTTCTACTGCAGTTGTACAGGGTCTTGGTAAGACCACACCTGGAGTATTGCGTACAGTTTTGGTCTCCAAATCTGAGGAAGGACATTATAGCCATAGAGGGAGTGCAGAGAAGGTTCACCAGACTGATTCCTGGGATGTCAGGACTTTCATATGAAGAAGGACTGGATAGACTTGGCTTATACTCGCTAGAATTTAGGAGATTGAGAGGGGATCTTATAGAAACGTACAAAATTCTTATGGGGTTGGACAGGCTAGATGCAGGAAGATTGTTCCCGATGTTGGGGAAGTCCAGGACAAGGGGTCACAGCTTAAGGATAAGGGGGAAATCCTTTAGGACCGAGGTGAGAAGAAACTTTTTCACACAGAGAGTGGTGAATCTCTGGAACTCTCTGCCACAGAGGGTAGTTGAGGCCAGTTCATTGGCTATATTTAAGAGGGAGTTAGATGTGGCCCTTGTGGCTAAAGGGATCAGGGGGTATGGAGAGAAGGCAGGTACGGGATACTGAGTTGGATGATCAGCCATGATCATATTGAATGGCGGTGCAGGCTCGAAGGGTCGAATGGCCTACTCCTGCACCTATTTTCTATGTATCTATGTAACAGATGACCGTCTGTGTATAACAAGACATCTGTCGTTATACATGAAGAAAACTAATATCCTAAAAGGCAATGAAAAGGCACTTTTTGGTCAGCCACTAGCAACCACACCAAGAGTGACGGTCCAGACCATCTCAAGATGGCTGAAACAGTTGCTAACACAGGCTGGGGTGGATACTAAATTTAAAAAATCTTTTTCCACCAGGGCTGCAGCTACATCGGCAGCATACAGTTGGATGTACCAATTGACCAAATCCTCAAGGCAGCAGGATGGTCTGGAGGGGAAACATTCCAATTATTTTGTAATAAACCAGTAATGAACTGGAACGTTTGCAGAAACAATTTAAGTTCTGTAAATTAATTTAAACCCATAAAAGGGGTTATAAACTTGTGTTAAACATTTTTATGATTTCAATGTCGAATTCATGTCCAAATTATGTTAACACAATTCCTCCCACAGTCAAGGCAGACGTGATGCATGGACTCGTTCCACGGCATGAAATCACAGAGCTTTAAAATCTTCACGTAGTCACTCACGTGACTCCGAAGTAAAATAGTAAGATTAAACGAGAATTTACCAGTTTGAAGTTTGATCTGTATTTTATGAGGAGTTACGATGAGGGATTACGTGCCCTCCGCTCCCACCCTGATCATATACTTAACTGGTACATCTTCTCTAATCTTACTATTAGTCATTACAGTTATCTGTGATTTCACACCGCTGTTTTGAAGAATGATACGCATGCGTCCTGGCGGGCTTCTTCACGTAATCCCTCATCGTAACTCCTCATAAAATACAGATCAAACTTCAAACTGGTAAGTTCTCGTTTAATCTTACTATTTTATAGCATGTACAGGGGAAGAGCCTTTCAAGTATGATTACACATAAACATTAAAAGGAAAAGTTGGTAAGACATAGTCATGAACGTGGTGATTTCTTACCGGCCTCATACGTTTCAAGACAGGGGTCTGGTATAACAGCAAGGCCGAGCGCTAGCAGTGGCTAATTGCTAAGGGCAGTCAAGCTAAAGTTAGCCCATAATGTAACTGTAGATTAACTGGATCCCTGTGCCATTCGGATGTAAACGTACCGAGCAGAGTCAGTCATCTGTGGGTCCCGGTCTGCTTCGACGTTAAGATGAAATGAAATCCTGAGCGTCCTCGGGAGATGTTAACCGTCGCCTCTTTCCCTCCCCGGCCATGATGAACAGCTTGGCCGGATAATGAAGGGAGGGTTTGAGACCCAGGTTGTACAGCTCCTTCATGACGTCTCGATATGCTGAACATTGTTCAACTATCTCGGGACAGTAATCTTCAAAAATGTGAATCGGGCTATCTTTGTACCTCAGCTTACCCCTCTGCCTCCGAGCCTCACGCACCACCAACTCGCGGGTCTGCAATCTATGGAAGCAAACCACAACTGCTCTGGGTTTCCCACCAGGGCTTGGTTTGGCTGCTAGCGTGCGATGGGCTCGGTCTAGCTCCGGGGCTGATTCCAGTATGCGTTCGCCAAGTGTCTCGAGCAGGAGTTGAGAGAAAAAAGCTGTTGTTTGGGGGCCTTCGATGTTCTCGGGGAGGCCGACTATCCTTACGTTATTTCGGCGATTCCTGCCTTCCAGGTCGATAAGCTTAGACTTAAACTTGGCGTTCTTTTCGATGACCATAGTTAGCATTGTCTCCATAGCTCGCATGTCTTGGCTGGTGGTATCGGCAAATGTCTCTAATGACGAAAGACGCTGTTGTTGATCTAGAATAGTGGTCTGGATATTGTCCAGCTTCGTTTCCAGCTTGGTGAACGCTGCGTTAAATTCTGCCAGTAGCGATGCCTTGTGCTCTGTTAACAAGGCTGCTAGCGTAGCCATGATGGTGCTGGTCGTCGAGCACCATCATCCCTTCTGTTTTATTGGTAACATTAGGTCTCTTAGTCTTGGTCACAGCGCACTCAATTGCTGCAAAGCCCCTCCAAGCTTTGAAAGAGGTACAAGATCCTCAGGCTTTTGACCTTTCCTGCTGTACATACCTCAAATTCTCTAGCAATAACTATCCTTCTCAATGTGTTTTACAGCTTATCCAGAGGCTTTATGTTCTTGGAAAGTTTTCACCATCGATGGGGCCAACCACCCCATCAAGTCGATGGCTCTTCATAAACTATTTCACCCAATTATTATTCACAGGCCTAAGGAGGTTTTTACTTCGTATCTGTAGATGCCACCAAATATTTTACTCTTATGCTTTTTAAAAAAATATTTTTTTCCAATCCCTCCAAACCTCTGATAATCAGCTTGGTTCCCACACATCCTTAATCTGACAATTTTGATATGACATTTTTCCTGCTTTATTTTAATCTCTAGCCATTCATAAAATGCTGGGTTTAAGAGCTCTATCTTGGTCATCTTGAACCCCCTCCCTCTTAAAGCCCTCCCAATGTTCAATTGTAATGTCATCAACCAATCTTTGACTCCAGTTCCCTTGAGCCAGATCGCTTCTCATCCTATTGCAATTGGCTCTACTAAAATTTACTATTTAACTTGGAGTGTCCTTACCTTATCCACAAATATTCTAAATAATATATTACGATCTAGTCAAGAGGGTTTAATTGTCATATGTACCAACAATGGAACAATTAAATTCTTACTTGCAGCAGCATAACAGGCCTTTAAACACAATAGACATTTAACATATAATAATTTTGTTTTTAATTAATTATGTTAATGCTAGTTACTACCTAGTTAGATTAGTTACTTACATTTCCACCTCACTGATACATACTGAATTTAGCCTTCCTCATAGTCAGAACCATGTCCAGCAAAGCTTTCTTTCTTGTGGAGATGGAAATGTATTGTTCGGGAATACTTCCTTACACATTTTACTATGGAGTCCATATTAGGATTGTTAATATCTCTCCTTAAGCGGCTTTTTCACGGGGTGACTTGACGCAAGATGTAACCAGAGTGAAGTGGTCGTGGTCTAGCACGATATCACACGATATAACGGGGGGTAGATAAAGAGTTCCCACGGTACTCGGCATTTCTGTTATTTGTGCGAGTGACTTGTCCGTCTCCCGAGCTTTCCCGTTAAATCTTGAATGAACATTGTGAAGTGTTGTTAAATCATCACGTGGCACAAATGATGTCACTTTTTTTTCACACACTATAAATATCCTCCCTTGGTTGAATTGGCTCATTTGGAGACATGTTTTACTGTGTATGTGGGAGACACAGATGGACTGAGCACAGTACCTCGGTCTTACTGTGTGTGGGAGAGGGGGAGAAAGAGACGTACACTCACAGAGGCAGAGTCTCTCAGCCTGTGTAAGAGGGAGGGAGGGAGAGAGAGAGAGAGGCACACACAAGGTGGATGTGAAATCTCACCTGCCTGTTTCAGTGACAGACACCCGCCACCAGTAAATGAAGACACCCCCATCTGTCTCCCCCCCCTCTCCCTCGACTCCCCCACCTTTCCCTCCCAACTCCAGTCCCGTCCCGACCCCCTGGGAAACCGAATAGAGCAACAATCAACTGCTGCCTGTGCGCTGATATGACAATAAAGGCTACTTTACTTTACTTTACTGAGTTAAAGAGTTCCCACGGTAGACTGTAAAACTGGGACCCTGGTTCTGGACTCCCCCAACATCGGGAACATTCTTCCTGTATCTAGCCTGTCCAATCCCGTAGATACTGATTAGACCGGTATCTATTTATTTACTTTATTAATGATTTCAATTAAATATTGGGAACATCAGGCCGCAAACGTTATTTCTTGAGTGTTAGTGCTGGACTTTGACTCGACCTTCCTAGTTAGCCGGAGCCTGAGACTGAGCCAAGCAATGTCCAGACCTGACTTCAACACAAAGTGATGGAGGAACACAAAGGGTCAGGCTCGGCCAACGCTCTGTGTTTTGCTCGTGATTCCTGCATCTGCAGTTCCTCGTGTCTACAGACCAGAGTTGCCACTTGACTCCGAGATGACCATCACAGAGCATACGGAAGATAGACACGAAATGCTGGAGTAACACAGCGGGACGGGCAGCATCTCTGGAGACAAGGAATGTGTGACATTTTGGTTCGAGACCCTTCTTCGGAGTCTCGTCCCGAAACGTCACCCATTCCTTTTATCCAGATGCTGCCCGTCCAGTATTTTATGTCTGTCCCCAGTATTACTGTGTCTATCATCGGCGCAAACCAACATCTACAGTTCTTTCCGACACATTAGAGGATACCGTCTCGCCATCACTCGGATTACCCGCTTCATTTCCATAACGTTGCCACCTCTCTTTACTTTGCTTACTGAAGCCTGATCCTTGTCACACCCAGTGCTCTATCGCCCAGCCTCTCATCTTTCAATCGGGTTCGGCCAGGAAGGAACTGCAGATGCTGGATTAAAATGAAGATAGACACAACCTGTAGCTCAGCGGGACAGGCAGCATATCAGAAGGGTCTCGACCCGAAATGTCACCCATTCCTTCTCCCCAGAGATGCTGCCTGTTGCGCTGAGTTCCTCCATTTTGTGGCTACCTTGGGTTTATCCAGGATCTCCCCGTTGATGTCCTAACTCGCTTTGGTTTGTTATTATTGTCTCATATCGAGAACCAGCAGATACAGGTTTAGGTTCGGGGGGAATGATTTAATGAGAGCCTAAGGAGTAACTATTTTACGCAAAGGGTGGTGGGTGTATGGAATGAGCTATCCGTTAAGGTAGTTGAGGCAGGTACTGTCGCAATGTTTAAGACGCATTAGACTGAAGCATGGATAGGATAGGTTTAGATGGTTATGGG
Source organism: Amblyraja radiata (assembly GCF_010909765.2). NCBI lineage: Eukaryota > Metazoa > Chordata > Chondrichthyes > Rajiformes > Rajidae > Amblyraja > Amblyraja radiata. The sequence goes on from NC_045967.1 coordinate 39,587,637, forward strand.
CCAAACGCGGGCAAGTGGGACTAGTGTAGATGGGACATATTGGTCGGTGTGGGCAAGTTGGGTCGAAGGCCCTGTTTCTACGCTGTATGATTCTATGCAGGAAATAAACTTTTGTTTGCGTGCTATACAATCATATCAGATAATGCTATACATGAATATAACCAAGCCACGTACAGTCTGAAGAAGGGCCTCGACCCGAAACGTCACCCGTTCCTTCTCTTTAGAGATGCTGCATGTCCCGTTGAGTTACTCCAGCATTTTGAACCGTCGAGTTACTCCAGCATTCTCTTTAAACCGGCATCTGCTGTTCCTTCCGACACATGCACAAGAACACCAGGTAGAGCGAAGAGGAAAATACCAGAGTTCAGCATATATGTTTTCAGGACAGTTCCAGGGGGAAAAAGTCCAATGTCCGCATTGAGGTAGGTTGGTAGGTCGGGTCAGTGCCCAAACGAATGGAAGGAAGAACCGTTCTGAAGCCGGATAAGAATAGGTGGTCGGCGCGGACTCGGTGGGCCGAAGGGCCTGTTTCCGCGCTATATCTCTAAAATCTGAAGTTAGGTAATGTCTAAAGGAACTGCAGATGCTGGTTAATACGCACAAAAGGACACAAAATGTTGGTGTAACTCAGCAGGTAAGTCAGATCTGGGAAGAAAAACATAAAAAGCTGGAGTAAGTCAGCGGGTCAGGCAGCATCTCTGGAGAAAAAGAATAGGTGGCGATTCGAATCGGAACCCTTCTTCAGACATCCTAATCGGAATTGAGTCTGAAGATGTGTCTTGTCCCGAAACATCAGCTATTTTTCTCCAGAGATGCTACTTGACTCGCTGAGTTACTCCAGCTTTTTGTGTCTGTCTTCGGTTTAAACCAGCATGTGCAGTTCACTCCTTACACGGGTCTCTGGAGAACATTGATTGGTAGCGTTCCGGACCCTGCTTCGGAAAGGCATCGATCGCTAGTCGGCGAGGACTCCGAGCTGTATCTCTCAAAGAAGCACATGTGAAAAATTTCTCACGGACCATAAAAATGCGGGACCTTTCAGTAAAGTCCCTTTTAAAGTCCCTTTTAAAGATTATAGTTATTTTCTTGAATCTCATTAACATAACTCATGAATAAGTTGATGTCCATATGCGGATGCAAATCTTTATTTTTTAAATTCAATCTCACAGAAGACAATTTTTACTCACCTTCTGTCCACTCTGTCCAGCTTCCGGGTTCACCGTTCGCAGGAGTTCCCACGGTAACCGCAAGAGTTAATACGGATATCGCACGGATATCGCACTGGCCACTTGTTCATATAATGTTGCAATGCTCAACCACAAGTGTACAAGTCACTCTTGGAGAAATTCAAACTTTCTTGAATTTTCTCCCGAGTCACCAAGTTACACGATTACCTGCCGTTAGCGCCACGGTGGTCCACGGTGGTCCACGAATGCCGTACTGTTATCGCACGAGGTTCCCACGATGTTAAACTCTGGTTAACTCTTGCGTCAAGTCGCCCGTGAAAAAGCCGCATTACCATTAATTTTTGGCTTTTGCATCACATGTAAATTGCCTTCAATACGTTCTTCTATTTCTTTCCTACTTTCTAGCAGCCTATTGAAAAACCTCAATAGCATTTCAGTTGATTCTTAACTGCAACCAAATAGATCCTGCCCTTGACCATTTGACACCATCTCTCTCCAGCACTGCAGCATTCCCCTTAACCAATGCGTCAGATTCTGTAGGTGAGAAGACTTTTACTTCCTTAGAAGTCTTAGGAAGTTTGGCATGTCCCCAACAACCTTCAACAACCTCTACAGATTGCACTGTAAAAAGCATTTTATCGGGATGTATCACGGCCTGATTTGGGAACAGCTCCATCCAAGACAGCAAGAAATTACAGAGAGTAGTGGACGTAGCCCGGACCATCACGCAAACTAACCTCCCTATCATCGACTCTACCTATACTTCACGCTGCTTCAGCAAGGCCAACAGCATAACCAAGGACCAGTCTCACCCTGGTCACTCCCTCTTCTCCCCTCTCCCATTAGGCAAGAGGTATAGCAATTTAACAACGCAGATTCAGCGACAGTTTCTTCCCAGCTGTTATCAGGCAACTGAACGGTCCTCTCATCAGCTCGAGTGTGACCCTGACCTCCCATCTACCTCTTTGGAGACTGAGCTATCTTTATCGGACTTAATCTAAATGTTGCATCCTTTAACCTTTATCTGTCCACAGGGGACGGCTTGATTGTAATCATTTGTGGTCTTTTCTACAACTGGATAGAATGCAAACAAAAGCTTTTCACTGTATCTCGGTACACATGACAATAATGAACTAAACTAGAATTGGATTGAGAGTGACACATACATATGAAGATAAAAAACACATGTATTGGGAGCAAGAATAGGGCACTCAGCTCTTCCTGCCTGTTTGACTATAACAAAAATTCATGGCTAATATGATTACAATCAGGGAGTACTGACCCAAACCATCATCTGTCCATTCCTTCCACAGATGCTGCCTGACCCATTGAGTTCCTTCCACATTTTGTTAATTGATTATAATCTCAGCTCTGGATTTATGAGGTAATCTGTCAATCACTTTACTTATCAAGAGACTATTTACCTCAGTTTTAAAGAATGGTTATCCACTTGCTATCCTGCACTATTAACAGGTGCAGGATGACTAATTCCAGAAAGGTTTGACCTAGGAAAATCTCAGCCTCCCTAATGCATTGCAGTGACTCCTGCTGCCCCTCTATTAAATCCATAGACTTAGTTTCCCAAGAAGTATGAATTGCCCTTAATTGTCCTGAAATCCTTAATCATTCTTGATTAGTAATGGTGTCCAGGGCTATGGGGAGAAGGCAGGAGAATGGGGCTGTGAGGGGAAGATAGATCAGCCATGATTGAATGGCAGAGTAGACTCAATGGGACGAATGGCCTAATTCTGCTCCTATGACTTCTGAACGGACAAACCTATAACAGGAATAATCCCAAATTCTGCATCAGTTGGCAGTAACTTTAGGTAACCAAATCTAGCTTTCTGCAAGTCTGCGAAACAATTTCTTTCCCACTAACATTACAATTTACATCACAGGTTAAGGTTAAGAAATTCAGATAGCACAGTGTAATTACATTTCAAAATGAAAATTAGCCTCTTACAAATTCCTTCACTCACCATATCATCATTCTTTACTCCTGTTGGAAACTGCGCTGTGTGGATAACTGCATGCCATGTTTTTGCAAATCCAACGTGTATTTATGTTGCCAGGATCCCATGTAGACCAGGAGTGATTTTGCAATGGTTCTCCTGTTGCTGTTTATTTGTGATATTGAGTTTGACACCGTGATGCTGATTCAAGAGCACTGTTGTAATCCAGGCCACGTGGCAACACTTTTTACACAGAGGCCCGCACGCACCAATGGCATAATGATCAGATAATCTCTACTCGTGATAATCATGAAGGCAATATACTAGGAAGAGATATTAAAGAATGACCAGTGACGTGTGGTAGTAATGCTATTAGCCACGAGCATTCATAAAGAGGAACTGAAATACTTAAGCAATACTTGCAAACTGAAAATGGGGTTTATAATCACAATGAACGTGTTTATGCTCGTGTGATGCCAGACCTTGTGATGTTGATGCACAGTGACATTTTCACTCTTCATTGAAGTTTGCATATGCTGCAGTTTGGTACAAGGAGCCTCAAATGCACTTTCAGATCTTGTCCAACATGCCATTCCTCACTTGTGAATCTGAGGCCCCATTCTTAACTCATTTCGGTTGAAGGAAACCAGCAATTAAGATGATAAACTTATCTGAAGAAGTATCTCGACCCGAAACGTCACCAATTCTTTCTCTCCAGAGATGCTGCCTGTCCCACTGAGTTACTCCAGCATTTTGTGTCTATCTTAAGATGATAAACTAGTTCCCCTGACTGTGATGCTTTCCTATTGCAGGCTCACAGTTCACCTCCTCTTTCCACTGGATGGGTGAATGCCTAACCCAAGCTATCAGGGTCTTATTTAAATATACAGATAAGAGTCTGATGACATTATTGAGACATGTCTGCCAGATTAGTTGAAGGCCTCTGTGTCACAGGGCTGTCAACATTGGGTGAGAGTTGAGAGTGAGAAATTGCGAAGGAGCATAGGGACCGAGGGGGGGAGGCTGTCCCCCATCCTACGGTACGAAGCTTTTGCATTTTTCAGCTTGAAATTGTGCAATTTGGTGTGTACTGTAGCAAATCTTTTAACTTACACTTGAATGCAACATTTATGCTTTAAATTGGATTAGGTATGAATAAGGTTAGGCTAAATTACATTCCTAATTACATTCCACAGTAGAGCCAGGCTTTGATCAACAGGTGTAGCACATGAATGACCTTAGTATATTTATGTAAGAAACCAGATTATAATTCATGCTGTTATGCATATATATAGAGAAAAAAAATAGAAACAAAGCAAGGGGAGTCGGACTTCCATCATTGTTCTGCACAAATAAATTAATCAACCTTACCCTTTGACTATAGAAACAAGACAAAAATAATGTCACATATTCAACCAAGTTCAATTAAATTAAGATATACATGTGAAACATATATATGGAAACAGGCCTTTCGGCCCACCAAGTCCACACTGACCAGCAATCTACCATACACCAGTTCTATCCTACACGCCAGGGACAATTTACAGAAGCCAATTAACCTACAAACCTGCACTTCTTTCGGATGTGGGAGAAACCGGAATATCCCATGATCCCAGATAAAACCCATGTGGTCATAGGGAGAATGGACACATTTGGTACTGACAGCACCCGTAGTCAGGGTCAAGTCTGTGTCTGTGGTGCTGCAAGGCAGCAACTCTACCGCTGTGCCACCGCGCCACCCAATTAAATTATTTTTCTGTAATATATTTATTATGGTGTCACGTCAATAAAGATGAACACATGTTTCTGATTTCTGCCCCTAGTTGGTTAACACACATCTCCAGTCATTGTGTTTTACATCTATATGGCTGGTTTTCAACCTCTTAAGTCTGAAGACCCGAAACATCACCCATTCTTTCTCTCCAGAGATGCTGCCTGTCCCGCTGTGTTATTGCAGCTTTTAATGTCCATCTTCAGTTTAAACCACCATCTGCAGTTCCTTCCTACACTCTTTGTTAAGCGAAACAGGTCCTATTCTCATAATATTGTTCACCTCAACTAAGTATTTTCTTTACCTCCGTTGTTGCAGAGAATACAATCCAAGTTACCAAATCTTTCTTCACAGTGAAAAAAAAAATCCAGCCCAGCCAACATCTTCATAAATTGCCCCTGGATCCTCTCCAGAGCAATTGCACCCTTTCTACAATGTGTCATAGTCTTACAGCATGGAAACAGGCCTTCGTCCCAACTTGTCCATGCAGATCAAGATGCTCATCTAAACTAGTCCCATTTATCCGCATTTGGCTCATATCCTTTTAAACCTTTCCTGTTCACGTACCTGTCCAGATGTCTTTTAAATGCTGTCATGTTACCTTCCTACTTTCCCTGGCAGCTCGTTCCACATACCCACCATCCGCTGCGTGAAAATGTTGTCCCTCAAGTTCCTAATAAATTGTTCCTCTCTCACTTTAAACCAGGGGTGCCATACTCATTTTAGATGCTCAGCGGGAGAATTTTGTAAAATGCGTGTCTCACGTGCAATGCGTGAGAGTTTGCAGCCCTGCAGTGTCAGTTCATAGCCGTCTGGAGCAGGGCTGAGCACAAGATGAGAGCTGGTAGAAAATTACTTTAATCATTTGTGTGCCCTTGAGTCCAAGGGCACAAAACAGGAGGAGTGAAAAAAAAAATGGCCAAGCAATATTATCTTTGGACTCATGCAGTTCAGCTTTAAGTTTGAGGCTTGTGTACACCACATCTGCATCTATTTACATTCGAAGCTTGAGTCTGAATGGGCCCGGGAGGTGCATCACACAAAATGTAAGTCAGATCATACGCATAAGGACAATGAGGTATAGGAACAATGCAAATCTTATTTGCAGCAGTACATAGATTCAGACATTACACAAAACATATATTATACAAGAAATTGAAAGTAAAGAGACTGTGCAAAGACAAAATATTATTGCAAAATCTAATTAGGAAAGGTGTCTATGGTAGTGCAAGTGTTCCATTACTGAGATAGGATTCCGGTCATGCAGGTCAATTCCTGATGGGTAAAGTACAGTAAAGTAAAGATATTCCTGAACATCACTCCTGCCCTTGCAAACCTATCGCGACTCCTATTCTTTCAAAGCTTTCAATCATAAAATTCCGCATTCTGGGAACTAGTCGCGGCCTCAGTATGGTCAACAAAAAATTTTCAACATTGGTCGCCATGGAGAAAATCGATAATCCTGTAGTCGTAGGTCCAGTGGTAGTGGAGTCGCCATTTAGTTATGGGTAGTCGAGGTAGTCGTAGGTAGTTTTAGTTAATCACCATTGCTGACCGGGCATTTTCATTGGCTCATTGAGGATAAAAAAGCAGGAGTTTTCAGAACCAAGGATAACCTACCGGTAATGTTAAATGCCCACCAAACTTCACAGCTCTGTATCTCTGGTTTATTAAAAGTTGTCTGGCTTCTTAAAAGTGTCACCACTCCTTCTCCCCCCTTCTCCCCCCCCCCCCCCCCCTCCTCTCCGCCCTTCTCCCCCTCCCCCACCACTTCTCCTCCCTTCTCCTATCCCCCCTGTTTTAAAGGACTTACTGTACACTGTGCTAGCCGTCTTAACCTTCCTGTTCATCGCGGTGTGTGTCTGTATCACCGTGGCTTTGCACCGTGTGAATTTCAGACAGTGCTCCCCCGCTTTCCCTGGTCCCCGCCTTTGTGATGTGTTTGTGTGTGTGTGTGTGCGTTCCACTCTGACACTCGCTGTTCCAGTTCCCGCTTTTTTCAGCGATTGCTGCGAACTTGACAGTCGCCGGCAGCCCGCTGAAAAATCGCCCAAGTGGGACAAGCCCTTTAGGCAGCAACTCTACCGCTGCGCCATCGTGCCGCCATAAATCTTGCTTCCCTTCTTGGTAGCGTTTATGCAGTCCAAAACCACCCCCTAACCATGACTCGTCTCAAAAACCCTTGGATAATAATAATAATAATAAATTTTATTTAATGGGCGCCTTTCAGACATCTCAAGGACACCTTACATAGTAATCGGAATAACATATAATCGGAATATAACAAGTAATAAAGACATCACAGAGACACAAATTAAAAACAGAATTCAATCCAAAAGCAGAAAATCAAAAACACAGTGTGAAGATCATCTGACCCTGCTCTTAACTACCTTTCCGCCACCACTGATGGCATGTTGTCCAGATTCCATGTTTTTATATTCCCTCCCTAAAATAATCTACCAGGCTCTCCACCTTATACTCCATGCAGGCCTTTACACCCATGCTTTTTGGCAGATGGTGATCTCTCTGCCTGTAGTTGCATCGCTTGGTCTGACCACTTTGCTAAGCAGGCAGCCACTCTGCTCCATGTTTACATAACGTTCTGCTTCACAAAGGCGCAGATTTCAGAACACACAATTCACTGCAGCTGAACAAGCTGCCAACCAGAATTCCAATGCAATAACTTTTAATTAGATTGATGGACCAGTAACACCTGTGAGGGAAGAAACTGAGTTAAGTGAAAAATGCCCTTGAATGCTTAGCATGCCTACCACATTCCTCTCACTATAACTGTAGCAGAGGTTTTAGTGTGTTTATTTGCAATGGATTAATGCCTGTGATTTAAGTGCTTTAAGAATAACATTGCTCAATGTAATATGTTACTAATGTTGAAGTGGCTCAATCTGGATATATGCTTGGTGGACATTTGGATTCTGCCATATAATTTATGTCAAAATTACATTGAAAATGACGTAATTAATATCATATTCATCTTCACTATACCTCCCCATCCCTCTCAATAACCAGATTTAATTTAAGCCCAGCTTTTAGTTTTATATCTCCACTAACCAGAGTGCGGCACAGTGGCGCAGCGGTAGAGTTGCTGCCTCACAGCACCAGAGAACCAGGCTAGATCCTGACAATGGGTGCTGTCTGTACAGAGTTTGTACGTTCTCCCTGTAACCGTGTGGGTTTTCTGCGGATGCTCCGGTTTCCACCCACACTCCAAAGGCATACAAGTTTGTAGTTTAATTGTCTTTGGTAAAATTGTAAATTGTCCCTAATGTGTAGCGCTGACCAGAACAAGGTACGACTCTTTGGGCGACTACTCACGACCGTACAGGCTTCATCCCGCGACATGTCGCCAGGGTGTCACCTGTATGGTCGTGAGTAGTCTCCTCAGTTCCCCAAAGAGTCGTAGCGTCTTTCTGGTCGCCGCTGGATTTTCAACATGTTGAAAATTTTCGGGGTCCTGCAACGACCTATGACGGGTGCTGGCAGTTGCCGAAAAAGTCGCTTATGTGGGACAGGCCCAATAGATGCTCCAAATAGCTTGAATGGTTTTTGCTATTAAACTCACTGCTGAGGCTCAGAGATTAAGAGTGGTCATTTTTATAAGGTACGAGAGATTGCCACCAATAAATACACTGCACCTTCATGAGAGGACGAAACAAAAACAAGAGGTCACAAAGACATGATGGCTACTGCTGCTGCCAATAATACAGAACCGCACGCTCACTTCCTGATTACAATTCACATGGCCAACCTACAAGTGACCTTATCAATCGCAAATCATGCAAATACATTTCAGAAGTCTGCCTGTACCTTGGAGCAAAGACTGCAGGTTCAGCTGGGCCTCTTGGTGCAATTCCTCCACGCAGGGTGGTCTGGATGAGGAGTCGAACACATTTATATTCTGTTGCCATGACGACTTGAAGTGGGCCGTCCTCTTGCTCTCCTGATCCAAGTTCGATCCACCTGAAGTTAAAAATGAATCAATAATTGCACACTGAATACGAGACAAAGAATTATAACGCGAGGCAGGTTTTGGTGGAGGATTTAAGGGCCGCAGCTGAAGTTCAAATGTAAGTGTGACAGAAAGTCAGTGCGGAGCTTCGATTAGTATGTCAACTTTAACTGGTCTGTTACTTGAACACATTTTTGATCCCTGTTGTGGACAGTAACTTGAGTGGCCATTGGACCTCTGTATCAATCAAAAGGGCAATTAAAGCACTGGCCCTCCAAGACAGGTCACTCTGCACAAGCAGTCAATTGCCACAAAAGAAGCAAGACTCCCAGCAGCAGGCAAGCAAGGTCACTCGGCAATAAAATATCCACTTACTTCTTTTGAAGGCCCTGCAGACACAGATCTTTATCTTGTCTGTGAAGAACAGGCGAATGACACGTCCGCTCACATACCAAGACTGGCAAAAACTGGCCAAAACGGCTGCTGGAACCTCTGAGAAGGCTGTCAATTCAAAAAGCCGAGAGGTGTTTTGTTAAATAATTAATTGAGACAATTTCTTTTGATCAAACGGATCAATGAGCAAGTATTTTATTTTTCCATGATTAGCGCTGGCACCACACGAGCCTGGAATAACATAATCCTAAACCCTACCTATCACAAAAGCCTTAACAGGAGGGCAAAAGCCGACAGTGCTAATGCTTATGATCTCAGGATGGTTTGGACCTCTACTCAGCTAATAACACATTTGAAGAGTAGCTCTGTTCGGAAGCAGGCAGTGTAATCAGACCATAACAGTCCAAAACCCAAGTCTGTATTGCAGCCAACACGAGGTCTGGTGTAATGGTTGGTGTTGTGCAGTGTTGTAGAATTTGGGAAGAAGCGGTTCTAGAACCTGGAAATCATGGTTTTCAGACTCCTGGATTTGTACCTCTGATTGCAGCAGTCGCCCAGGTTGGCAGGACTGTGCAGTTGTGCTAAAACATTGGGAGCTCTTTCCTTTAGGCATTCGACTTTAGAGATGCAGCGTGGAAACAGGTCATTCGGCCCACCGAGTCCATGGCAATCAGTGATCACCCCGTACACTAGCACTATCCTACACAAACTAGGGACAATTTTTACATTTACCAACCTAATTTTACCTACAAACCTGTATGGTACATCTTTGGGGTGTGGGAGGAGAAACGAAGATCTTGAAGAAAACCTACGCGGTCACGTGAGAACGTATGAACTCTGTACAGACAGCACCCGTAAACGGGATCGAACCCAGGTCTCTGGCGCTGCAAGCGCTGTAAGGCAGCAACTCTACCACTGTGCCACCATGCCTGAGCTACTTATTCTGAGCAAACTGCTCTAACCCCACAGTTCTGGACAGCCGCTCACACATACCAGCAGAGACAATAGACAATAGGTGCAGAAGTAGGCCATTCGGCCCTTTGAGCCAGCACCGCCATTCAATGTGATCATGGCTGATCATCCACAATCAGTATCCCGTTCCGGCCTTCTCCCCATATCCCTTGACTCCACTATCTTTAAGAGTTCTATTTTTAAGAACGCCGCTATCTCTGAGAGCTGCTGATGCTTCATGTCATCCATATATCAGTCACCATCCAGCACACTGTCCATCTTCTTGTGAACAAGAACCTTTTGCAGGATATAAGACACTGAAGAAGTGCCGTTAGCTCCTCTAACTTGCAGCAAGTCTCACTCACTCACAATCCTACACCAGCTAATCCACTGACAGAATTAACACCTCAATCTTCAATGTCATAGGAAGGAACTGCAGATACTGGTTTACCAAAGATACCAAAGATAGACAATGTGCTGGAGTAACTCAGCGAGTCAAGCAGCATCTCTGGAGAAAAAGGATAGGTGATGTTTTGAGCCTGGACCTTTCTTCAGACTCAAGGCGGTTTTGAACCAAAATATCACCTATTCTTTTTGTTCAGTGATGCTGCCTGACCCGCTAAGTTACTCCAGCACGTTGTGTCAACCTCAATCTTCAAATTCAAATTCATATTCTTCGAAGTTCTCTGCATTCTTAAATTCCGACCCATTGGAGTACTGGACTCACTCAATAATTTACATATGTGGTTTCAGCTATCCTAAGCTCCGGAATTCTTATCCAAATCCCACAGCTTTTCTTTCCTGCTCCGAATGAAACCCAAACCTCCTTAGACAATAGACAATAGACAATAGGGGTAGGCCATTTGGCCCTTCGAGTCAGCACCGCCATTCACTGTGATCATGGCTGATCATCCACAATCATGACCCCGTTCCTGCCTTCTCCCCATATCCCTTGACTCCGCTATCTTTAAGAGCTCTATCAAACTGTCTCTTGAAAGCATCCGGAGAATTGGCCTCCACTGCCTTCTGAGGCAGAGAATTCCACAGATTCACAGCTCTCTGGGTGAAAATGTTTTTCCTCATCTCTGTTCTAAATGGCCTCCCCCTTATTCTTCAACTATAGGCCAAGCTTGTTCTGTTACCTGTCTTACAAAAACTCCTCATGTAGCTTAATGTCATTTTTGTTCAACGGCAAATGGAAATGTTAATTGCTGGAAATATGAAATAAAGCCAATAAGTGTGGGAAATCTTTGTCAGGTCAGCTGGCAGCTGGGAATACCGGCTGCAGGTGCAATTATGGCATTCAAAGGACACCTTGGACAGTTACATGGATAGGAAAGGTTTGCAGGTACAGTATGAGGGACCAGCTAGGTCAGGCAACTTGTTCAGTAAGGACGAGTTGGGCCGTAAGGCCTGATTTCACATTGTATAGCACTAATAACTTCATAAAGCATCCATCATATGTGTTTGCAGGGAAGCAAGCTTTTGCTGAGGTGGTCAATTTGGAAGTTTTTGAAGAAGTTAAATAGAAAACCAGAGGATTCATTTTCATGTGAGGATTCTAACAAAGCATTCAACAAACAAGCTTACATTTCTGTCATTTTATTTGTATGTATTTTCTTGGCACTGTCTTAACTACGGTACTAGCCTTGCCTATCAGGAAATGGCGGGTACCCTCACACAGAGAATCATAGGATTTTCTGATTTCTGGTGCTTCTGGCTTGTTGCTGGGAACATAAAAAATGGATAGTAGTTGTATAATGCCAATCTGGTCGCCTCAACCACATCTCATGTCTGAAGATTGGGTTCAACCCGACTCCAATACCGAAACTGACTCTCGAGGGCAGCACTAAGTATGAACTACATAAGAAGAAATACTGATCTTCATAAGACATGTTTAATGAACATGCTTTTAGTATGCTCAGACCTCGAAGGGCTATTAGGGAACAGTAAATTCTCCTTAAGTCTTAACCAATATTTCTGTGGCTTACAATGAATTTGCATCCTCTTTTCAACCAGCCTGTCATTTTATGCTGATATCTAACTATAACATTCCTGAGACAGTATTTATCTTTGCCGGCTGCTGTTCCTTTATTTGATCAATCGGGGTTGGGAGTCAATTTCCTCTCCACCCTTCCCCTCACCTTCCTAGTGGAAAATAGTGCTGGGGTTAGCTCTATCAACTCCAGTGGCCTTCATACAGTCCTTTTGCCTATTTGATAAAAAGTTGATTATTGTTAAGAATCCTCTGTTATGGTTGCTGTTCCTTCTTTCCACCCATCCCGTTAGATCTTTTCCTATCCCCTGCAAAAACTCTCCTCAATGTTGCCTCAATGTGCATTGTTTCAGCTGTGTGGAAACTCACCATCCTATGAAGAAAGATCACAGAAGGACTTGCAGCTGGAGGAGCTATTTATAAGTTCAGGAAATCCAGAGGCATTTTGAAGAATGGTGATTCCTGTTCTGTACGAAACCTGTTGCCCATTCGACTCATTCGTCCAACTCATCAACTATGGCAACCAGCATTTATTTCAGAAGCCTCTGGCTGACTTACATCAACTCCTCCCTGCTTGCAAATTCCTATTCTCACCTCCTCTATGTGTACAGTGTGCTGAAATTTATATTCCCCATGTGCCCATAACCTTTCCTACCAGCTTTCTGCAGAACAGTCTGCTCTGTTTCATTGTTCTATCTGGGACATATGACAGTAAAACACTCTTGACTCTCTTCACTCTTGACTCTGCATCTTTTCTTAACATACTGTATCTCTGTTCTCTGTAAACATCTTACAACAAAAACACCTCCTGACTTATACCCTACTTACATACATAATGAGCCACAAGTTATATTGTAGGTTTAGAAGTCTGCTTGTATTTTTGAACAGAAAATCTACATTTCTTCCCCCAATGCTCCCAGATAAAGAAGGGTAGAGTTCATTGAAATGGACTTTAATTCTGCTATTTATGTTATCACACCACTTCCTCACAATCTTCTTCCTGATGCTGTTACTAATTTGCTGATCACACTTCCATTTCCTCCTTCCTTCTGAATTTTTGTTCTCCAGCTGCTTCCCATTTGACACTCGTCTGCCAGAAATGCCCTTTTAAACTTTACTCTCTCCTTTTAATCGCCTAACTTGCTCAAATTGAAAGAAATAAGCTGTTCCCATTTTGATGTTCAGCACTGCTTTTGAAATTCTGCTAATGTAGAGGAATGCTGTCTAAAGGGCCTGTCCCACTTACGTGTCCTTGGCACGCAAATTACGCCACCTCGTGGTCGCGTTGAGCCGTGACGGTCCCGCGAACAGCCGTCTGGTGCGCGTGACGTCATTTGATGATGGACACAAAGCTGGAGTAACTCAGCGGGACCGGCAGCATCTCTGGAGAGAAGCAATGGGTGACGTTTCGTGTCGTGACTCTTCTTCAGTCTGAAAAGAAGGGTCTGCCGGTACCGCTGAGTTACTCCTGTGTCCATCTTCAATTTTCTTGGCCCCGCTGTGGGAGTAGAAGTGGGGGCAGATCCGGACCGCAATGGCCATGAGCCCCAGGCTGAGTTTGGCTATCGTTTGCCTGCTTCTGCTGCTGTTGAAGGTGAGACGTTGCGTCGCGCCAGGGTCTTGGGCCTGTCCTACTTTGTCCGTCAGTTACGCGACAGGCCATTGGCGCGCGAAGATTTCGGAGCCCCACGCACTACATACCGTTCCGCGCTTCTCAGTGGGACCGACCCCGCACGGCCATACGATACGATTACACGAGGTGGCGTAATTTGCGTGCCAAGGACACGTAAGTGGGACAGGCCCTTAAGACTGAACAATAGTCTTCCAGAATAACACCTTCCCTCCCAAGGCATAGTGAGGGGGGAGCCCACAAAACCATTGCTGTCACAGAAGACAAAAAGCGACTGGATTAGATGGCGCTTAAACCAAATTTATAGGCTGAACGAATAGCACAAACTTGCCAAGTTTTTCACTGTGGTCATCCAAGGCAGAGGAGTGCCTCAGGAAGGAAAGCATGCAACATCAACATGAAATCAGGGGTACAACTGAGTAGCCTTGATAGCTGCTGGCCAACCTTGCCATTATTCATTGTGGCTAAGTCGTGAATCCCAAAGGGCCTGTCGTTTAACAGCATCAAAGATTTTAGTTTATAGTTTTAGGTTTAGAGATACAGCATGGAAACAGGCCCTTCGGCCCACCGAGTCCAAGCTGAGCAGCGATCCCTACACACTAACACTATCCTATTCACACTGAGGACAATTTACATTTACAATTTACATAGAAAGCCAATTAACCTACAAACCTGTACGTCTTTGGAGTGTGGGAGGAAACCGAGGGTCTCGGAGAAAACCAACGCAGGTCACGGGGAGAAGGTACAGACAGCACCTGTAGTCAGGATCGAACCCGGGTCTCTGGCGCTGAAAGCGCTGTAAGGCAGCAACTCTACCGCTGCGCCACCGTGCGATCCTAAGTTCCTGAGAAATTGAGCAGAGTGGAAACCCCTAAACCTAAATGTTAGACAGGATCTTATAGTGTACAAGATTATGAGAGGAATAATCAGGGTAAATGCACAGTCTTTTACCCAGAGTATGGGAATCAAGAACCAGAGGACATAGGTTTAAGGAGAGTGGAAATGATTTAATAATAATCTGAGGGGCTACTTTTTAACCTAAAGGGTAGTAGGCATATGGAATAAGCTGCCAGAGGAGGTAGTTGAGGCAGACTATCACAATGTTTAAAAAACATTTGGACAGGTACAAGGATTGGATAGGTTTAGAGTGATGTGGGCCACACACAGCCAGGTGGAACTAGTGTAAATGGGGCATGTTGGTCGGCGCGGGCAAGTTGGGCCGAAGCGTCTGTTTCCATGCTGGATAACTCTAGGAACTTGAGTACAACTCATGGGCAACTACGAAGCAAACCATTATCAAGATGAATCTTCTTCACCTTCATATTTTTTTTTTTCATTAAGGCTATTCAGTTGCCTTTATTTGTGTTTTACAGCTGGTAAATACGTAGCTTTTAGTATCATTGTCTTATAAAATATGTGGCTTAAATAGAATCTTTAATCCGTGGCCGTTGAACCATTCAAGATGCTCACTACCTCGACATCTAACTTCAACCCATCTGACATTCATCATCAATAGATTCACATTTTCATAAACATTATTTTAAATTCTGCAACTTCAAGCCTTCCCACACTCACATTTCACAGAGGAATGGCTTACAGAGCTAACACAGACAAAAGAGTAGCAAATGTCAGTGATGGGGAGAAGTCAAAGGCCAATAACACAGTCAAATTTGGAGGTAGACAAAAATGTTGGAGAAATCAGCGGATGAGGAAGCATCTATGGAGAGAAGGAATAGGCAACGTTTCGGGTCGAGACTCTTCTTCAGACTGATGTCGGGGGGGGGGGGGGGGGGGGGGGGGGGGGGGGGGGGGGGGCCTGATTCTCTGAGCAGGCACAGTACGTTTCTCTAGTGCCTCTAATGCAATACGATGATTCCATGTAATTTACCATCTTTGGCACATTCAACTCTACAATGACAAATAAGACCTCACCTCAGAAATAAATAATTTTATTAAAGAAGGTAAAACTAGTCATCAGCAAAATAGTTATTGGTCTTAAAGTTTGATAAGTTTAGTTTAGTTTAGAGATACAAGATGGAAACAGGCCCTTTGGCCCACTGAGTGCACACCGACCAGCAATCCCCGCACATATTAATTAACACTATACAGCACACACTAGGGACAATTTACACTTACATAAGCCAATTAACCTACTTTGGAGTGTGAAAGGAAACCGAAGATCTCGGAAAAAACCCAACGTGGTCACAGGGAGAATGTACAAACTCCGTACAGACAGCACCCGCAGTCGGATCGAACCTGAGTCTCCAGCGCTGCAAGTGCTGTAAGGCAGCAACTCTACCACTGCGCCACCGTGGACACAACAATTGTAAATGTTATTTTACAATTTGTAACTCATCTCACTCTGACCACCCAGGCTGATGCTCAGCTGTACTGAGACCTAGATGATTCTCATATCAAATACTCTTATGAAGATTTATCCTCCAAACTTTGGCCCAATTTTGATACTTCAGAATCCTGATGATCTGTTCCTTTCAGAATTAATTCCACACAAAGCTGCCTTTGCAATCTTGCTGCCTCATGTTTCACTTACATAATGAGTGATGGTTTTATCTGTTAGTGAAGCCAGATTATTGCATAAAAAGAGTCTTGAATTCCAACAGACAATATTTAGTTCAAGCATTATGTGTTGGTATTCAACCCCATTACTGATCCTTGGAATAGTTTAAGATGTGTACAGAATTAGAAGATTCAATTTATTTAATGCATTGTTCAATGCAACGTTAGACAACTCAGTAAAAAAAGCTAGCTAATTTCAATTCTAGGAAATCAACCAATAATCCAGTCATCTTTCTATCTTCAACATTGTGTAGGCAGTCAGTCTAATAGATCAAATTATCGTTTTGGTTTACCTACTAACAGAAGACATAACTGAACAAAGTGTGTTTACAAATCTGATTGTCCTGCTGAAGAGACATCTTATGGGCCTGTCCCACCGACAATTTTTCAGGCAACTGCTGGCCATTGTCAAGTTGTAGCAGGTCGCTGAAAAACCGGCGACTGTCAGAGTGGAACCTTCCTGTTCATCGTGGTGTGTGTCTGTATCACATTGGTTTTGCACCGTGTGAATTTCACTCAGACAGCGCTCCCCCCGCTTGCCCTGCCACCTGCCTGCTTAACTGGCTGGTGAAGGAAGCGATGTGTGCATGTATGTGTGTGATCCACTCTGACAGTCACTGTTCCAGTCGCCGTTCCAGTGGTCGGTTTTTCAGCGACCTGCTACGACTAGACAGTCACCTGAAAAATCGCCTGATTGGGACAGGCCCATTAGGAAGCTCAAAAGGAGGGAGTTTGAAAGAACCTGGGTATCAGGGAGAGAAATGAACACAGGTGTTGCAGGTTACTTGAACTTGGAAAATTGAATCAAACCTCATTTTCAGCCTTGGTCATCTACAGCCCAGTGGTATGAACACTCAATGTTATAGTCCTAGGCTTCATCTGCCCATGATCCAGTCATAGAGCCATACAGCATGGAAACATGCCCTTCGGCTCAACTTACCCACACTGACTAACATGTCCCATCTACATGAGTCCCACCTGCCTACATTTGGCCCATATCCCTCTGAACCTGTCCTATCCATGTACCTGTCTAAATGAATCTTAAATGTTGTGATAGTACCTGCCGTAACAACCTCTTCCAGCAGCTTGTTCCATACACGCACCATCTTTTGTGTAAACAGGTTACCCCTCAGGTTCCTATTAAATCTTTCCTCCCTCATCTTAAACCTATCATCCTCTTCCTCATCTATTCTGCCTATTACCTACCAGTTTGTGTTTCAGCACTCCCCCTTATAGAAAATAGAAAATAGATGCAGGAGGAGGCCATTTGGCCCTTCGAGCCAGCACCGCCACTCATTATCTCTTTATACTGCCTACCGCCACTCTGCCCTTGCATCCTAAGGCACAGCCTCGACCCAAAACATCAACAAGCCCTCCGTCTTCATAGTTTCGCTGTTTCACTGTTTGACCGCCCGAGTTCCTCCAGAATTGTTTTTCTCCTCTATTTATATAGCCAAGGCTTTGTTTTGCACTCCTCTAATTAAAAGGCTCAGGATCCCGATACATTTTCAGCCATTTTTTCAACTTTCCCTGCCACCGTCAAAACTATATCAATTTATTACAAGATCTCTCTTTGTACAACTTTTAGATTATCTGGTTTATCCTGTGCCTTCTCTCTTCTACCAAAAAGCACTGTACGTCTCAGCATTTTAAATTTCATCTGTCACCAATCCATTAATTTAATCAGCTAGTCTACAATTCCGTGAAAACTCTAACTATCCCCCTCGTAGATCAGTACAACTACATGTTTTCTGCAAACATACAAATCACACAAAGCGTATCTTATTTCCCTTCAGTCTGTAAAATAACCCTTTATTATGACATTGTTTTGTATTACTTATTCTACACGTACTGCTGCAACCTTTATTATCCCATGGCTCTAAATGTTGATCACAAACCTCTTGCGTGATTGTTTATCAAATGCATTTTGGACGTCTATATAAACCACATTAATCGTATTTCCCTCATCTGTGTTCATCAAAATAAACTATCAGCTTGTTCTTCCCCTAGGCGAAGAAAGGTAGATAATAAATACCTTGTGTTTATGCCAGGAGATGGAATAATAAATGCACTCTACTGCCCAGATTCCTTCTTCCAGTTTATGGAACATTTACTGTTGCGGATGTTTCTTTTGCAATCTATATCCGTCCAACAATATCATTTAAAAAGGTGTTGAAGTAATTGTGAAAAGTGTATTTAAAATTGAAATGGCCTTTAAATTGCAATGTCTCGGTTACCTCCCTTACAAAGCACATCCTGTCAACAGATTAAGAATAAATAAAATAAAAATAGGACATGAAAGCACATGGAACAACTACATTGCCACAATTGGGCAGCCTGCAACACAACCAATTTTCTACGACACTAACCTCCATTGCGAACCAATTCAGTAAACCACTTCTACTCACTCGGCCCACGTTGTATCAATCAAGCTCATCAGTAAACACCAGAACAAACTGCACTCATACTGCCTTTAACTCAGTCAGTTATGTTTGAGAGCATATGGTTTAAGTGCAGTGAAATATCTGTTGGAGAGGCGAGTGGTTTTGTTACTCAAACATCTGCTATTTCCTGAAGGTCTTGCAATAATTAGAAAAATGTAAAGAAATATTCTTCACCGCTCAAGCAAAAGAGGATCTAACTGCTTAATCTTGCTTTCAGAAGGGAAGGGTGTGTCACTTGGTGTTAGTGCTGCTCCCCCTCCGCTCAAACCCCAACTAACGTTACTCCGATAAAGAGGTTGAGCCAAGCCAGTGGTCACCAGGGATATGCTCCCTTCAAGAGCAGTCAAATATGACTGATAAACAAGAGACTGTAGATGCTTGAATCTATATCAAAAAACTGAACAGCTGGTGAAACTCAGTGGGTCAGGCTGTGGGGGGAAATAAATCTGTGGGGGGAAATAGATACTCGATGTTTCAGGTTGAAATACTTCATCTAGACCTTCCTTTTTCCTTCACAGATGCTGCCTGACTGCTGTTCCTTCAGCTCTGCTACTTTTGTTTTGCTTAGGACCAAACCAATGTTGTTGAGTTCTTGTTCAGTGACATATGAGTGATGGAGGAATGGGAAAAGGTGTGAAGTGGAGATAATCATTTTATATTTGGCATTATTATCACAATTTTCTGCTGCTTAGCAACTCTGGCTTCATCAACACTCTCTCTGGAGCAAATGACCTTCTGCAACTGAATATTTTAACTACTCTCTGCATCATATCAACCACAGAAATTTATCAGCATC
Source organism: Amblyraja radiata (assembly GCF_010909765.2). Classification (NCBI taxonomy): domain Eukaryota; kingdom Metazoa; phylum Chordata; class Chondrichthyes; order Rajiformes; family Rajidae; genus Amblyraja; species Amblyraja radiata. The sequence continues at coordinate 39,607,301 of NC_045967.1, forward strand.
TTTGATAGTGATCAGAGGTTGCAAGTGCACCAAAGACTGTTTTGATCATAGCCTGGTTATGGAAACGTTGTCATGTCTGAGGCTTCAGCTCAGCATTTAACATGATAATCCCCCAGCATCTGGTGAGCAAACTGGCACCCCTAGGTTTCAATACCATACTATGCAACTGGATCCTGGATTTCCTTTCTGAAAGACCCCAGTCTGTGCGGGTGGGGAAGAACACCCCCTCGGTCATCACACTGAGCACCGGATCCCCTCAGGGCTGTGTCCTGAGTCCGCTGCTCTTCACATTGATGACACATGACTGTGTCGCCAGGTCCACTACTAACCATATCATCAAATACGCGGATGACACAACAGTAGTGGGCCTCATCCGCAATAACGACGACCAGGCATATAGAGAGGAGGTGGAACAGCTCGTGAGCTGGTGCAGCAGGAACAACCTTCTCCTAAATGTGAACAAAACCAAGGAGATTGTCGTCGATTTCAGAAGGAAAATTCAGCCCAGTCACACTCCACTTTGCATCAACCAACTCAGCAGTGGAGCAGGTGAAAAAGATCAAGTTCCTGGGGGTGCATATAACGGACACCTTAAACTGGTCCACAAACATTACATCTCTGGCAAAACGGGCACAGCAGCGGTTGTACTTCCTCCGCAGGTTGAGAAGTTTACACCTCCACCCTCCCATCCTCGCCACCTTCTACAGAAGCACAATTGAGTCGGTCATGACCAGCTGCATCTCTACGTGGTGCGGCAGCTGTACAGCTGCGGACTGGAAGTGCCTTCAGAGAGTGGTGAGGACAGCGGAAAAAATCATTGGGACTTCTCTTCCTTCAATCATGGACATGGGGTACAAGCGCTGTCTGATTAGAGCTAAGGGCATTACCAGAGCCCCTACACACCCACAATTCGGACTGTTTATACTGCTTAACTCTGGGAGGAGGTACCGCAGCATGAAGAGCGGGACAACCAGGTTCTGCAACAGCTTCATCCCCCAGGCCATAAGATTACTGAACAATCAACAAAACCGAGGCTAGAACTTTTAAAATATCGACACTTTTTAAAAAAAAACTTTTTATATATATTTATTTTACAGAACCATGCACATGAGGCATTTTTATGGACGCACCTAGCACTTTTACTTTTACTATTTACCTGATTGGAGAGTCAAATGCAACGAAATTTCGTTCAAGGTGCACTGTGTCTAGGTGTATATCTGAATGACAATAAAGTTTTCATTCATTCATTCACTCATTCATTCATTCATTCATTCATTCATTCATTCATTCATTCATTCATTCATTCATTCATTCATTCATTCATTCATTCATTCATTCATTCATTCATTAAGGCATTCTTGCAACTTCCATACAGAATGGCGTTTCCATTACACACAGTGCAGAGCACTCAGGGAAACAGCCTCACCCAAAGTATTCAAAAGGGAACTGCAGATGCTGGAATATCGAAGGTACACAAAATTGCTGGGGGAACTCAGCGGGTGCAGCAGCATCTATGGAGCGAAGGAAATAGGCGACGTTTCGGGCCGAAACCCTTCTTCAGACTGATAGGGGGTGGGGAAAGAAAGAAGGACAAAGGGAGGAGGAGGAGGAGCCCGAGGGCGGGCGGATGGGAGGAGACAGCTAGAGGGTGAAGGAAGGGGAGGGGACAGCACGGGCTAGCCAAATTGGGAGAATTCAATGTTGATGCCAAGGGGACGCAAGGACCCCAGACGGAATATGAGGTGCTGTTCCTCCAATTTCCGCTGGTGCTCACTCTGGCAATGGAGGAGACCCAGGACAGAGAGGTCGGATTGGGAATGGGAGGGGGAGTTGAAGTGCTGAGCCACCGGGAGATCAGGTAGGTTATTGCGGACTGAGCGGAGGTGTTCGGCGAAACGGTCGCCCAACCTACGCTTGGTCTCACCGATGTAAATCAGCTGACATCTAGAGCAGCGGATGCAGTAGATGAGGTTGGAGGAGATACAGGTGAACCTTTGTCGCACCTGGAACGACTGCTTGGGACCTTGAATGGAGTCGAGGGGGGAGGTGAAGGGACAGGTGTTGCATTTCTTGCGGTTGCAACGGAAAGTGCCCGGGGAGGGGGTGGTGCGGGAGGGAAGTGAAGAATTGACGAGGGAGTTGCAGAGGGAGCGGTCTTTGCGGAAGGCAGACATGGGGGGAGATGGGAAGATGTGGCGAGTGGTGGGGTCACGTTGGAGGTGGCGGAAATGGCGGAGGATTATGTGTTGTATTTGCCGGCTGGTGGGGTGAAAGGTGAGGACCAGAGGGACTCTGCCCTTGTTGCGTGTGCGGGGATGGGGAGAGAGAGCAGCGTTACGGGGTATGGATGAGACCCTGGTGTGAGCCTCATCTATGGTGGCGGAGGGGAATCCCCGTTCCCTGAAGAACGAGGACATTTCCGATGCCCTGGTATGAAATGTCTCATCCTGGGAACAGATGCGGCGTAGGCGGAGGAATTGGGAGTAGGGGATGGAGTCTTTACAGGGGGCAGGGTGGGAAGACGTGTAGTCCAGATAGCCATGTGAGTCAGTGGGTTTATAATGTATGTCGGTCAGGAGTCTGTCCCCTGCGATGGAGATGGTGAGGTCAAGGAATGGTAGGGAAGTGTCTGAAATCGTCCAGGTGTATTGGAGTGCCGGATGGAAGTTGGTGGTGAAGTGGATGAAGTCAGTCAGTTGTGTGTGGGTGCAGGAGGTGGCACCAAAGCAGTCGTCAATGTAGCGGAGGTAGAGGTCGGGGATGGGGCCCTGGTACGCATTGAACAAGGATTGTTCAACGTACCCGACAAAGAGGCAGGCGTAGCTGGGGCCCATGCGTGTGCCCATAGCTACGCCTTGTGTTTGGAGGAAATGGGAGGAGTCAAATATAAAGTTATTGAGGGTGAGGACCAACTCCGCTAAGCGGAGGAGAGTGTCAGTGGCTGGGTATAGGTTGCTCCTCTGGTCGAGGAAGAACCGGAGGGCTCTGAGGCCATCCTGGTGGGGGATGGAGGTGTAGAGTGACCGGACATCCATGGTGAAGATGAGGGGGTGAGGGCCCAGAGAGTGGAATGCGTGGAGGCGGCGGAGAGTGTCTAAGGTGTCTAGAACATAGGTGGGGAGGGATTTGACCAAGGGGGATAGGATGGAGTCAAGGTATGTGGAGATGAGTTCGGTGGGGCACGAACACGCAGAGACAATGGGTCTGCCGGGAGAGCCGGGTTTGTGGATTTTGGGGAGAAGGTAAAAACGGGCCGTGCGGGGCTGGGGAACGATGAGTTTGGAGGCTTGGTCAGGTAGGGCGTGGGAATTGATGAAGTCGGTGATGGTGCTAGAAATGGTGGCCTGGTGCTCGTCAGTGGGGTCATGGTCCAAGGGTAAGTAGGAGGAGGTGTCCGAGAGTTGGCGCGTGGCCTCAGCTTTGTAGAGATCGACGCGCCAGACTCCCCCTCCCATTCCCAATCCGACCTCTCTGTCCTGGGTCTCCTCCATTGCCAGAGTGAGCACCAGCGGAAATTGGAGGAACAGCACCTCATATTCCGTCTGGGGTCCTTGCGTCCCCTTGGCATCAACATTGAATTCTCCCAATTTGGCTAGCCCGTGCTGTCCCCTCCCCTTCCTTCACCCTCTAGCTGTCTCCTCCCATCCGCCCGCCCTCGGGCTCCTCCTCCTCCTCCCTTTGTCCTTCTTTCTTTCCCCCACCCCCTATCAGTCTGAAGAAGGGTTTCGGCCCGAAACGTCGCCTATTTCCTTCGCTCCATAGATGCTGCTGCACCCGCTGAGTTCCCCCAGCAATTTTGTGTACCCTCACCCAAAGTATGGTCGTTCTGGAGGGATTGGATGGGTGAGTCAGTGAGAGGCATTGGTGGGTGCGAGTGATTGCTGCGTTGGCCATGCAATAGATATTCATGGCTGGAAGTCGGTGAATTGGGGACCCATGTACAACCACCAGGAGAGGCACACATTTTTGCCTGTGAGTAGGTGATCAATAATTGGATGAACCTTTGACAGGAGCCTGGAACTTGTGAAGGATGGAGTGGGATCCAGTGGGATGGGGCCTGCACGAAAGCTAAAAGGTAAATAACTTCAAGACCTTGGGAGTCAGAATCCCATAACTAAGACAGAACTGCTATCAATCACACAGCTGCAGAGCAAGCAGCATGATAGAAACCTGAGGTAGACACAAAATGCTGGAGTAACTCAGCGGGACAAGCAGCATCTCTGGAGAGAAGGAATGGGTGATGTTTTGGGTTGAGAAATTAATTTCTTTCTAGAGATGCCGCCTGTCCCGCTGAGTTACTCCAACCTTTTCCTGCCTGTCTTCGGCTTAAACCAGCACCTGCAGTTTCTTCCTACACATGATAGAAACCTGGTTGTGTTGTGAGTGACTGGCGACTAAAGAACTCTGGATCAATGTGACCTATTTCTTCCCAATCTAAGCAAAACATCACATCAAGAATGACAATAGACAATAGACAATAGGTGCAGGAGTAGGCCATTCGGCCCTTCGAGCCAGCACCGCCATTCAATGTGATCATGGCTGATCATCCCCAATCAGTACCCAGTTCCTGCCTTCTCCCCATATCCCCTGACTCCGCTAACTTTAAGAGCCCTATCTAGCTCTCCCTTTAATGTATCCAGTGAACCGGCCTCCACCGACCTCTGAGGCAGACTAACAACTCTCTGTGTGAAAAAGTGTTTCTTCTTCTCAGTTCTAAATCGCATTCCCTTTATTCTTAAACTGTGGCCCCTACTTCTGGACTCTCCCCAACATCGGGAACATGTTTCCTGGCTCTAGCGTGACCAAACCCTTAATAATCTTATATTTCAATATGATTCCCTCTCATCCTTCTAGATTCAAGAGTATACTAGCCCAGTCGCTCCATTCTGATCCCTCTCATCCTTCTAGATTCAAGAGTATACTAGCCCAGTCGCTCCATTCTCTCAGCACATGACAGTCCCGCCATCCTGGGAATTAACCTTGTAAACCTATGCTGCACTCCCTCAATAGCAAGAATGTCCTTCCTCAAATTAGGGGATCAAAACTGCACACAATACTCCAGGTGTGGTCTCACTAATGCGGCTTTTTCACGGGGCGACTTGACGCAAGAGTTAACCAGAGTTTAACATCGTGGGAACCTCGTGCGATAACAGTACGGCATTCGTGGACCACCGTGGACCACCGTGGCGCTAACGGCAAGTAATCGTGTAACTTGGTGACTCGGGAGAAAATTCAAGCAAGTTTGAATTTCTCCAAGAGTGACTTATACACTTGTGGTTGAGCATTGCAACATTAAATGAACATAGTGGCCAGTGCGATATCCGTGCGATATCCGTAATAACTCTTGCGGTTACCGTGGGAACTCCTGCGAACGGTGAACCCGGAAGCTGGACAGAGGGGACAGAAGGTGAGTAAAAATTGTCTTCTGTGGGATTGAATTTAAAAAATAAAGATTTGCATCCGCATATGGACATCAACTTATTCGTGAGTTATGTTAATGAGATTCAAGAAAATAACTATCTATCTATTATTTAAAACTCTCGCCCCATCCGTCCGGCTGGCGTCCGGATCCCTTCCTGCCTTTCGATTCGTTCCCGCCGTGCGATGTCACAATGCCCGATGCTCGCAGACGTCCAATCGCGATGCCCGACGCTCGCGGACGTCCAATCGGAATGGATCCATTTACATGTACGGCTTCCGGCCGCATTTCTTCCTTTGATTCCCTGCAACTCCGAAACCGGACGCAGATTCGCCGACGTCTTTTCAATTTCGGTAGAGATTTCACTTTTCTTTCTAGGTATCCGCACCTCATTACATTTCGTCGTGTTTAAGTACACGTTTTTAATCAAATCCTCCCCCCCCCCCCCCCCAATATTTCAAAAATAAACTGGTTTCTCACCCACAGTAGCTTCACCAGCCCCAGCCCCTGCTGAACGTTCCATCGTGTGATGTCACAATGCCCAATGCTCAAAGACATCGTTGCCATAGAGAGGGAGTACAGAGAAGGTTCACCAGACTGATTCCTGGAATGTCACGATTTTCATATGAAGAAAGACTGGATAGACTCGCCTTGTACTCGCTAGATTTTACAAGATTAAGGGGGTATCTTATAGAAACTTATAAAATTCTTAAGGGGTTGGACAGGCTAGATGCAGAAAGATTGTTCCGGATGTTGGGGAAGACAAGAACAAGGGGTCAAAGTTTAAGGATAAGGGGGAAAGCAGAATCGCCGACATCTTTTCCATTTCGGTAGAGATTTCACTTTTCTTTCAAATTATCCGCTCCTCATTACATTTCGTCGTGTTTAAGTACACGTTTTTAATCAATTCCTTCTCCCCCCCCCCCCCCCCCCCCCCCCCCCCCCACCCCAGTTTTTCAAAAAAAAACTGGCATCTCACCCATCCAAGCAGCCATTTCGGTAGACATTTCACTTTCCCTTCCAGCTATCCACTCCTCATTACATTTCGTTATGTTTATGTCCATTTTTTTCATTAAAACCTTCTCCCCCCCCCCCCCCCCCCCGCCCACTCACTCATTTTGTCGCCTCCTGCTGGCCAGCGACCATAACGGCTGCTGGCGCCCGCAGCACAACCTCAAGCGACGCCATTTAAAAACGGCCTTTCGGGAACGGCTCTACTTCGAGGACCACGTCTCCCGTGGGGGATACGGGTAGGCAACGGCTGCGTTGGGGCATTACACTTTTAAGGCTCTGTGTGTGGGGATGCTTCGTGTGTGTGATGCCGCCCCCCCCTCCCCCCGCGTTGCCGAGACGGACCCGACTTCGACGACTTCATGATACGCTATTTTAGGACGGCCGGGACCCGACTTCGACAACCACGTCTCCCCTGGGGGCTACGGGTAGGGAACAGCTGCGTTGGCAAAAGGGATCAGGGGGTATGGAGAGAAGGCAGGTACATCACTCCCCCTACCCCTCCCTCCCCACTCTTCCACTTCTCTCCCCCTTCCCCTCCACTCTCCCTCCCCACTCTTTCCCCTCTCTCCCCCACCCCGCTCCCCATCCCTCCCTCCTCCCCTCCCTCCCCATCCCCCCTCCCCCACATCTCTCTCCCCATCTCTCACCCCCTACCCCGCTCTCCTTTCCCTCCCAAATCTATCCCGTTTCCTCCTCCTCCTCTCCCCTCCCTCCCCTCTTCTCACCCCCCCCCCCCCAAACGCCGTTGGGGAAACAGACCCAACGGGTCTGCACTTGGTCTAGTAATCTTTAAAAGGGACTTTAAAAGGGACTTTACTGAAAGGTCCCGCATTTTTATGGTCCGTGAGAATTTTTTCACGTGTACTTCTTTGAGAGATACAGCTCGGAGTCCTCGCCGACTAGCGATCGATGCCTTTACGAAGCAGGGTCCGGAACGCTACCAATCAATGTTCTCCAGAGACCCGTGTAAGGAGTGAACTGCACATGCTGGTTTAAACCGAAGACAGACACAAAAAGCTGGAATAACTCAGCGAGTCAAGCAGCATCTCTTGAGAAAAATAGCTGATGTTTCGGGACGAGACACATCTTCAGACTCAATTCCGATTAGGATGTCTGAAGAAGGGTTCCGATTCGAATCGCCACCTATTCTTTTTCTCCAGAGATGCTGCCTGACCCGCTGACTTACTCCAGCTTTTTATGTTTTTCTTCCCAGATCTGACACCTGCTGAGTTACACCAACATTTTGTGTCCTTTTGTGCGTATTAACCAGCATCTGCAGTTCCTTTAGACATTACCTAACTTCAGATTTTAGAGATATAGCGCGGAAACAGGCCCTTCGGCCCACCGAGTCCGCGCCTACCACCTATTCTTATCCGGCTTCAGAATGGTTCTTCCTTCCATTCGTTTGGGCACTGACCCGACCTACCAACCTACCTCAATGCGGACATTGGACTTTTTCCCCCTGGAACTGTCCTGAAAACATATATTCTGAACTCTGGTATTTTCCTCTTCGCTCTACCTGGTGTTCTTGTGCATGTGTCGGAAGGAACAGCAGATGCCGGTTTAAAGAGAATGCTGGAGTAACTCGATGGTTCAAAATGCTGGAGTAACTCAATGGGACATGCAGCATCTCTAAAGAGAAGGAACGGGTGACGTTTCGGGTCGAGGCCCTTCTTCAGACTGTACGTGGCTTGGTTATATTCATGTATAGCATTATCTGATATGATTGTGTAGCACGCAAACAAAAGTTTATTCCCTGCATAGAATCATACAGCGTAGAAACAGGCCCTTCGACCCAACTTGCCCACACCGACCAATATGTCCCATCTACACTAGTCCCACTTGCCCGCGTTTGGCCCATAACCATCTAAACCTATCCTATCCATGCTTCAGTCTAATGCGTCTTAAACATTGCGACAGTACCTGCCTCAACTACCTTAACGGATAGATCATTCCATACACCCACCACCCTTTGCGTAAAATAGTTACCCTTTAGGCTCTCATTAAATCATTCCCCCCGAACCTAAACCTGTATCTGCTGGTTCTCGATATGAGACAATAATAACAAACCAAAGTGAGTTAGGACATCAACGGGGAGATCCTGGATAAACCCAAGGTAGCCACAAAATGGAGGAACTCAGCGCAACAGGCAGCATCTCTGGGGAGAAGGAATGGGTGATATTTCGGGTCGAGACCCTTCTGATATGCTGCCTGTCCCGCTGAGCTACATGTTGTGTCTATCTTCGTTTTAATCCAGCATCTGCAGTTCCTTCCTGGCCGAACCCGATTGAAAGATGAGAGGCTGGGCGATAGAGCACTGGGTATGACAAGGATCAGGCTTCAGTAAGCAAAGTAAAGAGAGGTGGCAACGTTATGGAAATGAAGCGGGTAATCCGAGTGATGGCGAGACGGTATCCTCCAATGTGTCGGAAAGAACTGTAGATGTTGGTTTGCGCCGATGATAGACACAGTAATACTGGAGACAGACATAAAATACTGGACGGGCAGCGTCTGGATAAAAGGAATGGGTGACGTTTCGGGATGAGACTCTGAAGAAGGGTCTCGAACCGAAACGTCACACATTCCTTCTCTCCAGAGATGCTGCCCGTCCCGCTGTGTTACTCCAGCATTTCGTGGCTATCTTCCGTATGCTCTGTGATGGTCATCTCGGAGTCAAGTGGCAACTCTGGTCTGTAGACACGAGGAACTGCAGATGCAGGAATCACGAGCAAAACACAGAACGTTGGACGAGCCTGACCCTTTGAGGGGGGCTCTGAGCGAGGTGGCCAAATATGACGGCCGTAGGTGGCGGCGTACTCTCGGAAATCGTAGCACAGAAAGCCAAAACCGGTCAAGAACAGACTTTTAGTAATATAGATATTATTCGAGTGCATGCAGTGTATGTGTGAGCATTAAACTGCATGCAGCAGACCCTGGTCAATTGCCTTGAACCACATTGATGACTGTGGGTTCACTGTCAGAGTGGGCTGAAGAGTCATATGGCCTACAGTGGAGTCACTGAAATGTTGAATTAGCTCATTCGTAACATCTCTGTGAATCCCATCAAATTCCAGATACAGTATTTTTGGCTTCTAAACTGCATCTTCATTATTTCTCATCTTTTTGAATGCATCTTTTTTTTAAATCTATGATCTACTGTTAATATTCAACAGCTCTCTGGGATCCAATTTATGCCAATCCTTTGAGATTTTAAACATGTCATTGATATCAGCCATGCCTTTCTGATGTAAACATTGCTAGTATCTGTTACTTGTCCTCAAAACCCATGAGCTTATAATTACTGGCTTAGATGCTGAATGTTGTATTTTCCACAAAACAATGATGCCCTCCCTCCCCAACACAGTGCCCAGCACCTTATGTTGGGTATTTAGTGTGACTGCAGCTCAGAGCTAAACATAATTTCCTGGTGGATGCAGCCTAGTGTTTTTGCAACAGTTGACAAACTGACACTTCCTGTTTTCATCATAGCAGCACAGACGTTCAAAGGTGCTTTTGACAGGGCCATCCTGGTGTGCCATGTCCCGTTCACTATTTATTTTAAACTCACTTTGTCTGTTTAAGAGTTTACCATTTACGCAGCTTTTCCAATCATTGCATTAAACAACATTTTTCTCCTTTGTGCCAAGTTACCTGTATCTCCCCCATCCCTCCTGTGCCACCATGAAATGTGTTGTCACCTTTGGATTTTACATCAGCAAATTTGGGAGTACTGTCCCATATTTTTTTATAATCATTAATATATCCTAAAACACCAGTGTAGTTTATTATTGTTGTCACCTGCACCGAGGTACAGTGAAATGCTTTTTGTTGCGCGCTATCCAGTCAGCTAAAGGACTATATATGATTACGATCAAGCCATCCACAGTGTACAGATACAGGATAAAAGGGAGTAACGTTTAGTGCAAGATAAAGTCCAGTAAAATCTAATTAAAGATAGTTCGAAAGCCTGGAACTGGACTGCTAATCGGCCTGAACTGAACCTTGTGGGCTAATTCCTCCCAGACAGACGCTGCTTCCTCACAACCAGCCATCCCATCCTTTGAATCATTCTGTCGCTGAACCACTTTCAGCATTTCCTTTTCTCCTCAATGTCTTTTGTATTGTAGCTTCTTGCAGACAAATCTAGCCAATGGCTGTTAAGGCCTAGCATAAGTAATCTATCGAGTTCCTCTATTAATTCATGTAAAATTCTTCAACAACGCCAGTATATGTTGACAAGCAAGCCCCGTCATCAATGATGCCACAATGCTGTACTATTCCACATTTCCCCTGCAGAACATTTACCAGCATTTTGGCCACTATGAAGGTACGGGTCAAAAGCTCCATTGCCATAGATTAAGGGAAACATGCTGATCTTGGAATCATGAGCAAAAAACAAACTACTGGAGGAAGTCAATGCGCCAGGCAGCATCTGGTCTGCAGAAGGGTAGTCTGGCCATTTACCTTCACTGAATCTGCCTAATCAGCTAAATTCCTCCTGTACTTTGTTGTTTGACCATGGTTTAAAGTTCAATACATTTTTGTTAAGAAGTGCCACCACACTTGCTGCAGTAGTGATTTCATCCAACATGATTATTGATCTTTGTCACCTCTATTAATATTCTATAATAATTAATGAGAGCTGAACCTAGACATAACATGCTGGAGTAACTCAGCGGGACAGGCAGCATCTCCAAATAGAAGGAATGGGTGACGTTTTGGGTCGAGACCCTTCTTCAGACCTGAAGAAGAGCTTCAGTAAGAGCTGAACCTATTGTTTGCCCAGAAAAGGATTCCTGGTCAGTTGTGCTCAACATGCTCAATAATAATGTCAGGGTGTTGTAATACTGTAAAAGTCTACAGGTTTACATTGGACATACTGTGCGTTCACTTACAACCAGAGAGAAACTCGGCATTGATCCCTCAGTTAGGAAACTCCTTACCACATTTAGAATTGATGCAGAGGGAAAGAGAGCCTCAGATTCAGTAACTGTGGATCACAATGCCGGATCAGCAATGATTACCCTGGCACTAGTAGTAAGGTGGACTCATGCAATCGGCTTTATTTCCAATGTCAAACAAGTGTCTTCAAGTTCCAGGTCAACTCAAGGGTGCAGTCCTTCATCAGCAGTGAAGGCACAGGCAATTGGGATTAATCCCAGCAACTTCCCCTGTATTCCCTCCTTCACTCCCTCCTCTCAGTCTCCCTCTGGGAATCTCTGAATTATATAGAGCAGCCATTCTCAACAATACAATACAATACAATATTTATTCAATGTCATTTGAACCTCAGTGAGGCCCAAACGAAACTCTGTTTCTACAGCCATACAAACAAAACAATTCCTACAAGACACACAAACAATTCAATTCACACAAACATCCATCACAGTGAATCTCCTCCTCACTGTGATGAAAGGCAAGTCTTTTCTCTCCCCTGTGCAACATTTTCCTCGATGTTGAAGTCCCAGGCGGGCGATGGTAAGTCCCACGGCCATTAAGGCCGCGCCGGGTGATGTACGGCCCCACTCCGGGTCTAAATGTCACAAAGCTGGAGCCCCCGGCGGGCGTTGGCATGTCCCGCGGCCATTAAAGCCGCGCCGGGCGATGTACGGCCCCGCTCCGGGGGGGCATATGGACCCCAAAGGGGCCCTGGAACATTTGAAGGGGCCACAGACTGAAAACTGTGAGAAGGGGAGCCACAAGGGTTTATGGGGGGCCCTAGTAACTGAAACAAATCAATACCAAGCAGCAACCTTAATTGGAGTCAATAGCTTCCCTTCTAGTTATAATATCTTTTCAACACACCGTTTGAATTCGGCGAGCCCGTTGAATTCATTGCTTAAGCTTAATAAATTTCCAATACTGTGGGAAAAAGCCCAAAGATTTTTTATTGCTTTTCCCTCAACATATTTGGTTGAGTGCAGATTCTGCAAGGTAGTTTCCTTGACAAAATCTAGTAGCAGAATTGATATTGTGACAAGAGGAGATCTCCGACTGTCATTGTCTAATTTGGAGCCTGATATCATGAAACTTGCAGAAAACCACCAAGCTCAAGGATCATATTAGGCCTGATATATGTTTAATTTCATACAGTCTTTTTTTTTTTAAAATTCCAGTATTTCGGATGTTCAAGTTTTCTTGGTGTGTAATAATAAATGATTTTCTGTCTATCTGTTCGTGTTATATCCCTGTTTGACAGGGGGCCTGGAAACTGAGAAGAGCTCCTAAGGGGACTGTGGCCAAAAAACGGTTGAGAATGGCTGATATAGAGCGTGGGCTGACAAGGTTCAAATAACTAACCAAATGCAGCTAAATAGGCCTAGCATTACCAATGATGCTGGGGATTGGCCTCTCCTGGCCTGACAGCCAGTTAAAGGCATCAAAGTGATCTCCAAGGGAAGGAGCAATGTCACACAACCAAGGGCTTTTGATGGGCCCAGAGATCCAACAATTTTTTTTAAGCAGCCAGTGAGTAAGGAAAGAGCAAACAATCAAGATATTATTCTTCTGATTTGCTATTCACACAGTCGTAACAGAGAATGTATATGTGCAGAGATACTAGTGGAGAGCAATTCCATCACCAGGAATGCTTCCACATCTGTTTGATATTGAACAGCATTACTGCTGCCTAAATCATAATCATCAACATCTATGAGTTATAACTTTAATGGGCAAGTTGTATGCCCAGCGATATCCCAGGTTAAAAAGGCCTGACTTATGGACACCCCACCTATTAACTAGCTCCCATTATATTGTTAAATTCAAAAGACTATCTGGGACACTTGACACTAAACTCTCTTGAATCTTGAATCCTGAATCTTGGATATTAAGAAATATCAAGGAACCCCGAGGTCTTATTGTGGATGTTTATAGATCTCTGAAGATAGCAGGGCATGTTAATAAATTATAAAGAATGTATGCCTTTGGTTGCTGGAGTAAAAGAGTGCCAGATCTGAACTGATTGGTTCTGCCATTGGAACTGATAAGGCCAGAGAGTCATGTACCATGTTAAACACCAGCTTGAGTTTTGTGTATGGTTCTGTTCACAGCATCAGCAGCAGCATGCAATGGTACTCGAGAGATTGCAGACGATATTTGCTCATGCAGGAGGAATTGCCTTGGCTCCGGTTGTCGTCGTTGAAGCAAAGAGGTTGCTGGTAAAATTAAATAATGTGCATAAAATTATGAGACACGAGCGGTAAAACAATTGGTAAAAAACTCGTCCTTGCAGCAAGAATGTGTTGACATAGAGTTAAGGGGGAAGGATTAGAGGGGAACCAGAGGGAAAATATTTCACCCAAAATGTGGTGACGTTGGGAACGCACTGCTTGTGGTGGAGACCAATGGGAGGAATCACTCCAGTAGACCCACAAACGCAGCATCACAAGTGGTCTAATGGCCTCAATAAAATGCATCTTCAGATGACATATCCTGCAACTGTACTACTTTTCTTACACAATGCTCAATTCACTGCACAGCAACATCAAACAATTTCCTCTACCAGTCAGAACATATGCCTGATGTTCACATGCTGCAAGTCAACTATGAATTGGAGCCTACCCTCAAACCCATTCACACCCATAGTCATGTCGTTAGGCATCTGTACTACTGTAAACTTCATGCCTCAGAACCAGCTTACAACCAGCTATTCATTCTTCCATGACAGTCACGTTTGCCAATCACTGGTACACTTCCTCCTCTCGTAAAATACAAGAGTGCACTACAAGGAGCAATGAGAGCCAACCACAGTATAACAGGGCACATACATATTCTCCAGAGTTACTGCCTGACCTACTGAGTTTGTGTCTTATTGGTAAACCAGAGGGCCTACAGGACATCAAAGCAGTCCTGAAGATGAATAGGCATAGGTGCAGAATTAGGCCAATCAGCCCATTGCGAATGCTCTACCATTCAATCATGGACGATTTATTTTTTCCTCTCAATCCCATTCTCCCCTTTTCCCCATAACCTTTCTTGCCCTCACTAATCAAGAACTTATCAATCTCCCCATTAAAAATACCCAATGGCTTGGCCTCCACAGCTGTCTGTGGCAATTAATTCTACAGATTCAGCAGCCTCTGGCTAAATACCTCCTCATCTATTCTAAAGGTACGTCCTTTTATCCTGAGGCTGTGCCCTTGGGTTCTACACTTTCTGACAGGCCCAGTCATCAAACACTTCTCATACATCAACCCAATCATTCTCCAATGCCAGCACATCCTTGCTCAGATATGGGGCCCAAAACTGCTCACAATATTCCAAATGTGGCCTGACTAACACCTTCTCAAGCATTACATCCTTGATTTAAATTCTGGTCCCCATGAAATGAATGCTAACATTGCATTTGCCTTCCTTACTACCAACTCAACCAGCAATTTAACATTTTTGGGGAATTCTGCACCGGCACTCTCAAGTCCCTTTGCATCTCTAAATTCTGAATCCTATACCCATATAAAAATAGTCTTTGCTTTTATTCCTTTTACCAAAGTGCATGACCCCACACTTTACTACACTATTCCATTTTCCACTTCTTTGCCCACTCTCCCTACCTGTCCGAGTTCTTCTGCAGACTCTCTGCTTCCTCCACATGACCTACCCCTCCACCTATTTTCATATTATCTGCAAACTTAGCCACAAAGCCATTAATTCTATCATCCAGATCATAGAAACATAGAAACATAGAAACATAAAGAATAGGTGCAGGAGTAGGCCATTCGACCCTTCGAGCCAGCACCGCCATTCAATATGATCACGGCTAATCATCCAAAATCAGTACCCCATTCCTGCTTTCTCCCAATATCCCTTGATTCCATTAGCCCTGAGCTATCGCTCTTGAAAACATCCAGTGAATTGGCCTCCACTACCTTCTGTGGCAGAGAATTCTGTGGCAGAGAATTCCACAGAATCACAACTCTCTCGGTGAAAATCAGTACCATATAACATGAAAAGTAGTGGACCCAACACAGATCCCTGCGGAAGACCACCAATCACTAGGAGCCAACCCAAAAAGGCCCCCTTTATTCCCACTTTTTTTGTCTTCTGCCAGTCAACCAATCGTCTATCAACGCTGGTAACTTGTCTCTAATACCATGGCCTCATATCCTGTTTAGCAGCCTCACGTGTGGCACCTTATCAAAAATCCAAGTAAACAATATCTAGTCCACCCATCTAATCATCAATAGATGATGAAAACAGTTAATATACTGCACCAGGAGAATAATAGTTACACCACGAAGCACAAACTTAATTCTCCCAGGCAGATTTTGACCTTTAACATTTTCTTCTCCAGCAGTTTTCTTACTGCTGATTGTCAGATAGCCAACTGACAATGGTCTACAATGACTTGTGTCAGATGGTGAATCCACATAAACTTCTGGGTCCAGAGCTGCTTGAGGATAACATCCAAACTATCTACTGCCTTTCATTCACCAGGCTCCATCCAGTCTTTCTGCAAAACTTACCGTCCACAAAGCTGCAGGGAGCATAGGTACAAGGGGTAGTTAGTTGACCTTTGCTTGCAATATGCCATAGTTTAATTTTTAAACTTAGCATTGAATGTATACTTTGAGGTATTTTTTATTTTTTCAATGCAACCAAGAATGCATGCAAATGCATGACAGTGGGAAGATAAGTTACACGGCTGTTGTGAATGGGACACTGCTACTGCACTGCAACTTCCACTGAGTTCCCACTTATCCATTGGACTTCCACTGGACTGCCACTGATTTCTTCACTCTCTCCACCAATCCTTCCTCTGGCTTCACATTCTGCAAATCTTCAATCCTGTCTCACACCTTCTGCTTTTATCTCTGGCTTTTGTTCCAACATCCACCTATCAACGCCTGTGTCTGCCTATTACCTGCTATGCTTTGTCCTGCTTCTCCTTTCTTCCTGCTTTCTTCCCTCCTCCAACAAACAGTCTGAAGAAGTGTCTAGACCTGAAACGTCACCTACTCATGGCCATCTATATATATATATATATATATATGTGTGTGTGTGTGTGTGTGTGTGTGTGTGTGTGTGTGTGTGTGTGTGTGTGTGTGTGTGTGTGTGTGTGTGTGTGAGCGTGTGTGCGTGTGTGTGTGCGTGTGTGCGCGTGTGCGCGTGTGTGTGTGTGTGCGTGTGTGCGCGTGCGTGCGTGCGTGCGTGCGTGCGCGCGCTTGTGAGTATATAAACACATTGAACTATTCTTTTTTCTCTTGTTCAGTGTATTGTTTACAGTGTACTATGTGTACATATTCTGTTGTGCTGAAGCATGTAAGAATTTAATTGTTCTATCTGGGACATATGACAATCTTGACCCGCAGAGTTACATCAGCACTTTACGTAAACCAGCATCTGCAGTTACTTGTTTCTAGAGCAGGTGCTCAACAACCAGTATGGTTCCTCCTTTCGTCTTTGTCTTATTCATTCACCATCTTCTCTTCCTTTTCATGCTACCACTCTTTAACTGGTTGTTCTATGTTTGTTATCGATGGCATTGTGTGCACAGGGTTACCTCTCTTCCTCTGAAGAAGGGTTTCGACCCGAAACATTGCCTATTTCCTTCGCTCCATAGATGCTGCTGCACCCCCTGAGTTTCTCAAACTTTTTTGTGTACCTTCGATTTTCCAGCATCTGCAGTTCCTTCTTGAATACCTCTCTTCCTTCTCTACACACATTTGCCTGTCCTGCTGAGTCTACTCTGACCGGCATTTTCTGTGGATATTATCTAACAACTGTAAAATTCTTAACAAAAGAAACATATGATATTCTCTTGAAAAGGAATGATGATATTGAAATTAAAACTATATATGATGCAGTCATAAAAGCAATTTGACAACCACGGTCAAATAAACAAAGTCAAATCCTAATCAAATGAGCTCTCCTCAGGAACCTATTTCCCATGTTGGACATCTTTTTGAGGCTTCATTCAATAACATTCCCTGAAAATGTGTGGGAGAGCTCAGAAGATTTTAATCCATGGAATTTTGAGACATGACAGATGATTTGATTTATGTTTGTTTAGAGCAACGTTGCACAACGGTTGTGTTGTAGATTAGTGCCATCAATTGGAAATGAAACTACAAAATGAATAATGTCAATCAGGAAACAAACCAGGTTGCGATAGCTGAGGAAATGACATAACAGAGCTTAGCAGCGGTTGCTAAGGCAAATAGAGGTTTAAGAGCTTTAAATAGATCTGCAGAGCAGAGTCCATTGAAACCGTTGACATCCAATACTGACATTTTTGTTTCCATACATGTTCATTTTAAACATATTCAAGATTTCCAAAGCAAGATGAAATGAAAAATAACTGAACTTAACAATATGAAGGGTTCAATAATTCACCATCTATTTAGAAAATCCAGTCCATTCTATTGTAGTCCAGGCCTAATTGGAAACTAATACTGAGATAAAAAATTGATTGGCATTTTTTCATGTTGAGATTGCTTGGAAATATTTCTGACTGCCTACCCTATATTCTGTGAGTTGAAACTAATATACTCTGCCTGCATGTGATTCATATCCTACAATCCTTTGCATATCCATGTGCCTATCTAAAAGCCTCTTCAAAGCCATTATCCTATCTGCCTCCACCACCAACCTTGCGAGAGTGTTCCAGGTACCCACCACTCTCTGTGTAAAAAAATTTGCCCTGGGCAAATACTTTAAACGTTTCCCCTCTCGCATTAAAGCTCTGCCCTTTCCGAGACTCATAGAGTCTCTTCAGCCCAACTTCCCCACTCCAGCCAACACTAGTCACCCACCACCCTTTGTGTGAAAAAGTTATCCCACAGATTCTTATCCCCTTCACCTTGAACCTATGTCCTCTGGTCCTCGATTCCCCTACTCTGGGCAAGAGATTACGTGCATCTACCTGATTTATTCCTCTCATGATTTTATACACCTCTATAAGATCACCCCTCATCCTCCTGTGCTCCAAGGAATGGCCTACTCAACCTCTCTATAGCTCAGACCCTCTAGTCCTGGCAACATCCTCGTAAATCTTCACTGAACTCTTTCAAGCTTGACAATATCTTTCCTATAACATGGTGCCCAGAACTGAACACTACTCTGATATTTCCACCCTATGAGAAAAGTTCTGACTGCCTACCCTATCTATGCCTTTCATCTTCTATCAGTTCTCCCCTCAACCTCCAAAGCTGCAGAGAAAACAATCCAAGTTGGCCAACCTTGTATCTAATACCCTCTTTTTGCTTTGGTTGTTTGATTCTTGTAGTGGATCTGGCAGTGTGGACTTTTGTCAAATGGTATTGCCTCCTCATTTGAGCAAAGTCTTATTCTTATTGAAGGAAAAATTTGGAAATATTCATCAAATATTATTGGAAATATTATCTGGAAGTGCAATAAACACAACAATGTTGGTCAGCTTGGTACATCTCATTGAGATATGTGCATACCTGAGATAAAATAGGTTGTAATGACTGGATGTTTAACCAACAAGGACACCTTTTTAAAGTTTACAATAAATAAATAAAACATAATAACTAAAATGGTAATATGATTCCCTGCACTTGACCCTTTCTATCATGCAATTGTGTGCAGTTTTGGTCTCCAAATTTGAGGAAAGACAATCTTGCTATTGATGGAGTGCAGCGTAGGTTCACAAGGTTAATTCCAGGGATGGCGGGACAGTCATATGATGATAGAATGGAGTGGATGGGCTTGTATACTCTGCATTTTAGAAGGATGAGAGGATATCTTATTGAAACATATAAGATTATTAAGGGGTTCTACATGCTAGAGGTAGAAAACATGTTCCCGATGTTGGGGGAGTCCAGAACCAGGGGACACAGTTTAAGAATAAGGGGTAGGCCATTTAGAACGGAGATGAGGAAAAACCTTTTTTACCCAGAGAGGTGAATCTGTGGAATTCTGACTCAGAAGGCAGTGGAGGCCAATTCTCTGGCTGCTTTCAAGAGAGAGAATGATAGCGGAGACAGGGGATATGATGAGAAGTGTTCAAAAGGGAACTGCAGATGCTGGAATATCGAAGGTACACAAAATTGCTGGGGAAACTCAGCGGGTGCAGCAGCATCTATGGAGTATGGTGAGAAGGCAGGAACGGGGTACTGAATGTGGATGATCAGCCATGATCACAGTGAAAGGCTGATCATCCACATTGGATTTTTTCGAAGGGCCAAATGGCCTACTCCTGCACCTATTGTCTATTGTCTATTGTCTAATTCAATTTAAATGCCATACTATTTTTTGCATTTTAGTAATAATAATCAAAACTACTCACTTCCGAGGTGTATATTCAAAGAATGGTTATTCGGATCTTGAAATAATTTTTTATGCACTATTTTCCATTTGAAGTACTTTTTTTCTCTGCGCAGTAGGAGTTATACCCTCCACTGTGACCCTACCATTACCCATCCCCAAACCTGTGACTGGGGGCATTTGGTACGTGAGGTAGGTGATTCCCAGCCATCAAGGCACCCGTGTATACAAAAATAATCAGTGACTGCAGTCTGGTTGAAGCATCTGGAGGTAGGGAAAGTGGATCTGGAATGGGGGTTGGGGAGAGGTGATGGGTAAGGTTAATCACAATGGATGTGGACTTTAAAATGTTAGCAACCTTTACCTAAACAACTAAAAATGATCTGAAGTACAAAACAATTCTTTAATTCCAGTTACGTTTATCAGGGTTGAGACAATAACTGGGAGCGTATAAAAGTTGGAGTCAACATTGGTTTTGCAAAAGGGAAGTGTTAGCATTGCAAATGCAAATGGATACCTTGAGAATTACACTGGATAGATTTTTGCTATGATCCAACAAAAATAATCATAACACTTCCATTTTCAGGCTTCCTTCCCTGCCCTGCCTGGTTTCAATGATCAGTGTTTCCATGGAGCAGGCTTGGCAGGGAGGCTGTTACAATTTATTCAGCGATCATTGAAGAATTCCGGTTTGCATTGATTGTGGCTTCAATCCTGAACTCAGCAAATTGGCCTATTGAGTTCTCATACAAAAACAAAACAAATGCATCATGGTGAAGAGCTGCTGCTTGTGTCTCGATCTGATGAATATTTTTTTATAACAACTGCGAGTGGACTAAAAGATTTGAGATTAATGTCCTATGAAGTCATCTGGGTGTTACTTTATTGGAAAGGCTCATGCTAATGTGTAATAGCTCACTCAGCCAATGCACCTTGCTTCCTTCAATGCTCCAGAGAAGCAGCGGACAATGAGGATTTTGAGAAATATGCAGCATTGCAATTTAGAAAGCTCAATGTTCCTCCTAGGAGGGTAAATGAAAGTGATGGCCAACGTGCAAATCCTGAAAGGCAGGTTGGAACCCTGGAGGAGAAATACAACTTGCGATGGTATGTTTTGTATCTGGAAAATGGATGGACAGCTTTTAAAATTCAGTGGATGAAGGGACTAGATCCTTAAACTCAAAACTAACTCTAACCCTAATTCTAACGCAAACCCTAAGCCAGTAAATTGTGTGCAGCCCACAAATCTGACAACTGGTAAAATATGTATATTGCCAACCTATGGCAGTTATCTAAAGCAGCAAAATTTACAAATAGGGCAAGTCTGCACCATACAACTTTGTTAACATTATAATTAGTAGCAAGCAGTTGCACAAGGTTACATTCCATGCAATCCAATTACTTTTAAAACATTTGTGCATATCACTGAACACATGTCTATCCAGTGTAATTGTTAGGCTTGTAAGCATTTAGAGTCCAATTAAATTTGTCTTTTCCCCCTGGCTTTATGTTAAGATTAGTAGACCCCCCTGATCTTCTAGTGAAGGAAGATATAACATGATGGATCTTTGACAATTGACAATTCTTATTTCGAGTGACATGCGTGTACCTTCAAACCCCACCTTTGTAATTGGCCTTTAAGTTGTTGCTGAAACCGGCTACCAATTCAGGAACAATAAAGGATGAATAATAAATGCTAGGTATCTCAGTAAGGTCTACATTCAGTGAATGACGAGCCAGCCTGGGACAGATAATATTGTAATTATTGTTCCCTAAGAGTTCCCAACTGTATCATGCTCCACTTGCACTACTTCATTCCACAAAATTAGATCCAAAATTAGAAGAATGTTTTCTTCTACACCTAGTACTGCAAGCATGATGATCAAGAAGGTACTCATATCTATATTACTAAAAGTCTGATCGTGACCACTTCCTGGTGTTCTGTATATTGATTTTAGAAAAAATGCTGCCACTTATGGCTGTGATTTTTGGCCATCTTACTCAGAGTCCCCCGCTGCTGCGCAGGACAAGTGTATTTTTCCCATCGATTAAAAATAAAAGAGTTATTAGTGTTTAAAAAATGTTGAGATTCTCTCTCCTGAAGGCCATGCCCCTTCGGGAGGGACTATAAAACCCGGAAGTGTTGAGTGCCTCAGTCAGTCTCTGCAAGATGGGGGAGCGAGAGGGTCATGTCTCTCAGTCTGAGCTGTGAATATCACTGAACACATGTCTACTAAACTGTGAGTTGTTTTACTGACCTGTCAGTGCCCTTTATGTGGTTTGAAAATATAGTTTGGAAATGCTAAAGCTGTGTTGCCTTTGGTTTGGAAATGCTAAAGCTGTGTTGCCTTTGGTTTGGAAAGGCTAAAGCTGTGTTGCCTAATTAAAGTTGCCTTGCCTAATTAAAGTTGCCTTGCCCAATTAAAGTTGCCTTGCCTAATTAAAGTTATCTTGCCTTCTATATAATTAAAAGTCTAATCTTGACCACTTCCTCTTTGCGCTTTATATTGATTTTGGAAACAACGCTACAATGTACAGCTGTAATATTTGGCCATCTTACTCAGAGTCCCCTTCCGCTCATTAGGTGCCGAGGACTTTTCCCATCGATGAAAAATAAAAGAGTTATTAGTGTTTGAAAATGTTGAGATTCTCTCTCCTGTCAATCACGCAATGACGAGCACGCCCCTTCCGGTGGGAGGGGGGAGGAACTATAAAACCCAGAGGTGTGGGCGTGGCACAGTCTCTGCAAGATGGAGGAGGGAGAGGTCACGACTCGCTGTCTTTAGTGGCCTTGCACCCTGCTTGAAGTGGTAAGAAACTGCACTTGAATTTGGTGGCCTTGCACCCTGCTTGAAATGGAATAGCCGTGAGTCAACTGCCTGCCGATCTGCCGTGAGTGAGTGAGCTGCCAGCACAACAGGCTCGAGTGACTGAGTTGCCAGCCCAAGAATCCATTCGGCCCACAATGTTGGAATTGGTGGAGAGGTGGAATATTGCATTGGGGGACCAGCCCTCCGGTGTGATGCTGGGACCCAATGGGTCCCACTTAGTCTAGTACACATCTGAATTCTTCCCTTCTTTCCCTTTTACACTGTTACAAACCTCCCAGGGGCGCTGCATTGGTGGCAGCCTCAGCCTACAGCCTGTTCGTCTTTTCAATCTTTTTTTAAATTTTCAGTTAGTTTAATGTCTGTTTTTTTGGGGGAAACTTTAACTTTTCTATGTGGGGGAGGGGGACAGGGTAAGGGGGAAACCATTTCCCAGTCGCTTCCTGGCGGGGACGCGACTATTTCTCCGAGTCGCGTCCTCATCCCCTCCTCGCGGTCTACCACCTGGATCGGAGCGGCCTTTCCTGCCGGGGACCGGGAACCGGACCAGAGCTACAACAGCGGTGGCGCAGCGTTGGATTCACCGCGGAGCGGGCGATACCTACCTCGGTCGCCGTTTGGAGCTCCGGAGCGTTGGGCCGCTGCTCCAATATCGTGGAGCTGCGGTTTGGGAGAGCTTCCAACGCGGGCAGCGCTGACCGTCATCGCAGAGTTCTAGGGCTCCTTGCAGAGGGCCGCCAGCATCAGTCTCCGCCCGGCGCGGCCTGCGGACTTTGGGAGCCGCGGACTCCGGTAGGAGGTGGTCGACTCTGTTGTCCACGCCGCTGAAGATGTCCTCCAGCCCCGACGTCGGACTTACATCACCCTGGTGAGCGGGCCTGAACATCGGGCCGCCCGTAGCGGCGACTGCGGAGGGCTCGGGGAGGCCCCGACCACGGGTGAACATTGGGGAACATTGGAGGAAGAGACTGACTTTGGTGCCTTCCCTCACAGTGTGAAACTCTGATTCTGCTGTGTGGGGATGTTTTATGTTAAATTCTATCGTGTGGTGTCCTTTATTTTTATTGTATGGCTGTATGGCAATCACATTTCACTGTGCCATCTGGTACATGTGACAAATAAATGTATCTCGTATCTTGTATCTTGTACTATTCTACCCTAGTTTTTTTTGGCTAGTTAAAGTCTCCCTTTAATACTTTTATATAGTTGTTGCATCTTCCTGAAAAATTGCCAGTAATTTGCTTCTCTCCTCATTATTCATTGGCATCTTTTATAAACACAGTAGTTTCTTTTATCTTTTATTGATCCTTATGTCTACCTAAATGGCATCAGGCTTTACAGCATCCCTCTCCAGTGATGGAATAGCTTACAATTTTTAGTTTAGTTTAGATATACAGTGGGGATATAGGCCCTTCAGCCCACCGAGTCCTTACCCACACACTAACGCCATCCTACACACTGGGGACAATTAACATGTATACCAAGCCTATTAACCTACAAACCTGTACATCTTTGAGTGCATTATTTGAGGCTTTGTTTGGCCGTAACACCTTCTTCCTTTTCTGCTTTCCTTACCTTTTTTGTCTACTTTGTCATCAGATATAACAAGTTCCCAATTCTCCCTTTCATTGAGCCAGCTCTCCATTCCTGCATCTGTATTGGAGTTGCAACTACAGCTCAACAACCTCTAGTGCGTGTAGCAGCAGAGTGGAACTGCTAATAGATCGGCTGCCTCAGTTCCAGTGACCCGAGATCAATTCTGACCTCTGACACTGTCTGTGTGGAGTTTACACATTCTCCCTGCGACCGTGTGGGTTTCCTTCGGTGCCCCAGTTTCCTCCCACACCCCAAAGATTTGTGGGTTGATAGCTTTCAGCACCTCCCTTTCCTATGTCATTGATTCCCACTAGGCCTGGGTGTTCCCCAGCAAAATATTCTGCACCCTTGGTAATGTCCCTTACTCTGACACCAGAGAGAGAAAAAAAAGAAAAGAGCTCACAGTGGCGACTGCGTTTCACGTCTCCATTGCATATTGTGCTGTATGCCTCAGTGTCATTCCTTGTCCCACATACTGCACAGGATGCTGGCTACAGTTCTTCACGTTATCATTGCTTTCAATGCAGGTATTCAGTAAAGGAATCTGTTGGTAGTGTAACTATTACTAGAATAGTTATTGTGCACTGCCTGCTTCCATTTCCATTTTCCCACTGGTTTTCCATTGAAGCCAAGAGATCCCATTGTTCAGCAAATGGTGAATTGTCCGTGGCAGGATTCCAAATATAAGAGCAATGAAACACAATTCTGTCTGGAACTGTCTGAACAAATTTCTGTTAAATTGTTTCCTTGAACTTTTCTTTGCATTCCTGTCTCCTATCGTTAGAGCGAACATAAGCCTCCAAAGAGCAAACCAAGAGTAAAAAAAGTCACAAATTACAAATATGACTGATGTAGGTTTGAAACAGGTCAGTTCCGAAGTGTGGACGTGGTGTGATATTGATTCACAGTCTGTGCTGATCCCAGATTAGGCAGCGATTGGCAAGTTATAATGTGGGTTTGAATGCTGGCCAATTTATGTGCGAAAGAAAACAGGCATTTTCCTATCCAGCAAATTCTTCCTTAGGTTTAGTGGCAGAAATATTGGGGCAGCTTCAGGATCATCTGCGGCTAAATAGCTGAGATGACATACATTCACGCCTGGCAGAATGGGTGAGATCTCATGTGACCGACCTTGAGATATTTAAAATAATTTTTCGGCAAAGACGATAAAAATAAAAATAATAGAAATCTTTTTAATTATCCCACAACTTAACACGTTTCAGTGGACTCCTGTGAATATTTACAAAATCATGCATCAGCTCTGCTTTATTTAGGATGTGTTTATTAAGTGTAGGAATGTTAGCACTGAGAGCATTCTGTTGTGTTTGTCCCTCAATATCATCTATCTTCTCCTTGTAAGGACAATTTAATGAATCACTTTACTTTCTGTTCTGATCATAACCCCTCATCCCAGCTGCTACCATAATTTCCGATTCTCAAATGAGATATTTTGAAGATAGGCACAACATTTCCCAATCTAAGGATTAAGGGGTTGGACTGGCTAGATGCAGGAAGATTATTCCAGATGTTGGGGAAGTCCAGAACAAGGGGTCACAGTTTAAGGATAAGAAGGAAGTCTTTTAGGACTGAGATGAGAATATCATTTGGTGAATCTGTGGAATTCTCTGCCACAGAAGGTAGTTGAGGCCAGTTCATTGGCTAGATTTAAGAGGGAGTTAGATGTGGCCCTTGTGGCTAAAGGGATCAGGGGGTATGGAGAGAAGGTAGGTATGGGATATTGATTTGGATGATCAGCCATGATCATATTGAATGGCTCGAAGGGCCGAATGGCCTACTCCTGCACCTATTTTCTATGTTTTTATGTTAATTTAATTTTGTTGAGTTGAGCAGACTTGTATAGAGTCGTACTGCATGGAAACAGGCTCTTTGGCCTAACTTGCCCACAACAACAAACATGTCTCATGTACACTAGTCCCACCTGCCTGCGTTTGGCCCATATCCCTCTAAACGTGTCCTATCCACGTACCTGCCTAAATATTTCTTAAACGTGCAATAGTACCTGCCTCAACTACATCCTCCGGCAGCTTGTTCCATACACCCACCACCCTTTGTGTAAAAAAGTTGCCCTACAGATTCCTATTCAGTCTATCCTTCCTCACCTTAAACCTATGTCCCCTGGTTCTCAATTCCCCTTCTCTGGGCAAGAGACTCTATGATTCCATCATCCTCCTACATTCCAAAGAATGGAGTCCTCGCATGCTCAACCTCTCCCTATAGCTCAGGCCCTGGAGTCCTGGCAACATCCTCGTAAATCTTCTCCGCACCCTTTCCAGCTTGACAACATCAATCATGACAATTTGATGACAGTTAATGTATCTCCATTAAATTTCGAGGGGAAAGGTCAAATTCACATCTGGTGCAAGTTGAAGAGGTAATCATATTCTTTCAAAAAACTGTCTACAATAATAAACAAGACACAATGGCTCAACGTAACTGGTTCGTAATGACAATGCCAATTCCTGCTGCGTCTTCCTCTTACTGACAGCAGAAAGTGAGTACAAACTCATGCCCTCACCTTATCCAAACGAGATGTCTCAGCTGTCTGTGCTGAGTAAGTCTGAGGCAGCTTGGCAATTGGAATGTGATTATAGTAAGGAAAGTGATAGATCTACTACAAACTGAGAGAGAAATTTGCACGGGATGGAAGGTAATCACAGTTTCCAGCAGTCAGTGTGAAAACCCAAGTCGACAGTCAGGTAAACATCACCTTATCCATCTGATACAGTGCTTGTGCCTTTTCAGCACATACAAACTCTGCTGATGTAGGAACTCTGTTAGTAAATCTCATGACCTCTCATGAAGTTTGTAAAAAAAGTTTAGTAGCCTCACAGTGTTCAATGCACATCAATGAACCATGTGCAACTCATTTCCTTATTAAAACATGTAACATCCGAGTGGGACACTCGTGTGAGTGTCTTGCACCGAGGGACGTGGTTACAACAAGGGATTGGCCATTTAAATCCCAGTCGTACAGGAATTTCTATCTCTGAGAGCTATGGACACGAGATCACTGGAGGAACAAAGAAGAACAGCTTATTCTCTAAAAATTTGGCAGTCGAGGGCTATGTGGAACTGATACAAAGAGGAGAGGAAGCCCGGGGCAGATCAGCTATGATCGTGTTGTAGAATAGTAGAGCTGACTTGTGGGGCCAACTGACTTGTTCCTGCCCCTATTTCCATGTGTTATTGTGTGAGTACTCCCACTGCATTATCCTTGAACTGTTCAAAGTAGTTTGGAATCATTTTAGTTTTAGAGATACAGTATGGAAACTGACCCTTTGATTCACTGAGTACTGCTGACCATGATACCCATCACTAGGTCTATCTTATAAGCACTAGGAACAATTTACAAAAGTCAATTAATCTACAAACTGGTATGTCTTTGGAATGTGGGAGTAAACCGGAGCACCCAGAGAAAACCCACAGGGAGAACATATAAACTCTGTCCAGACAGCATGAGTAGTCAGAATCAAACCCGGGTCTCTGTCGCTGCAAGGCAGCAGCTCTACGATAGTGCCACTATGCCACCCTGAATATACTGACCCCTTTTGTGTTACTGACTCTTTTGACTTTATTCTTACAACACATTCCCAGTTAGGCCAAGAGAATTGAGAATGAAAATTATTGGATGTGTAAAAAGTGTCTTTACTATTCTTATGTCAAAGTCACTTCAGTCAATTGGCGGAAATTGCTGGAGTAAGTATTTCCTCAGCTGGAAATCAGAGTTCCGTGTGGATATCCAATTATTTATGTGCAAGGAAGTCTCATAAAGCAAAGAATTCAAGATTTGACCAAGGTCAACCAGTAATACAACAGAATTTGTCCTGTATTGAAATTACATTCTGCACCTATTATCCACAGCAATGATGTCGAAAAGGCCCATAAATCACTAACAAGTATGCCAGACATGCAAACTAACGGGACATTTTATAAGCCTCCCAAGACCCACCCAGTCTCAACGTTAGCATGAAGTTGAACATTCCACGTGCTGAAACAAATAATAAACTAGGCAGAAGAATATGAATGAAGAGATTATAATAGTTGTGGTTAATTCACAAAAGTATCATCTGCATTAAATCCCCTCAGACTCAAAGCTGAAAAAAAAACATGGAAATAACAAAAGAAAGGTTACGCTAGTGACTGAACCCACGAAGGGACCAGTACTACAAACTCATGGGGAAGCAGAAGGTGTGGGGGGAGGGGGGGTGTTGAATGTCAGCAAAATGCCAGGAAATATTTAGTTTGCCTTGGTAAATACCAAGGCAATGTCATATTCATCTGATGAATTTTGAGTCAAAGAAGGAATTTGGCAGAAATTCCTTTATCCACAGTTTTCAAAACAAAATATGGAATCACAACCACAGGGTGTATTTGTGGGGAGAAGTTAAGGGGGACTCTTTGCACCCGAAGAGAAGAAACAAATGTTGACAAGCTTGAAGAAGAAAATGTGGAAATGGAGTACGAATGGTGAGAAAATACAAACATTGAATTAATATAGGATTAATGTAGTTGGGTGGGTGATTGTCTCAGAGGACCGAAATACTTGTTTTCATGATGTATCTCTTTATAGCTCTGTGCCTGTAGCCCTGTCTCTGGAACCCACACGCTGGCCTCTTTCGTGGACAGGAATCTTTTTACCACCTCCTTCTCTTCCCATTCACATATGTACAGTATATGGGAAATTAACAGAGGTGATCCTTTGGTTGAGAGATCATTTAGCTCAGTCTAAGACACATTACTTTTGTTATCTTTCATGCATGTAGTCTTAATTTGCAGTTTGGCCAGGTTGTGTTAGATATGTTTGTCTGCACTCGTCATTGATTCCCTGGTTTCTTTGTATTGATTCCATGGGGATACACTGTGCCATGAGGTTACACTTTATGGTGGTGAGAATTGTTACCACTAATGCAACCCAGAGTTCTTGACAGAGTGTGTTGGGCTGCCAAATGTATTAAGTATGACTGTGGCACCATACAACCCAATAGAGGGTGTCCTTCATGTGAAAATGGAACTGGCATTGGTCACTTCTTTCGAACATATCACAGACATGTACAGTTAGACTGGTGAAGATAAGGTCATTCCTTGGGTCTTCAGACACAGTCTGGTAGCCACATGCTTCAATATATGACAAACTCAATCAATTGTGGTTGATGGACATTAATATCTCCCACTCACAGTACCCTGTTCCCTTGCTACTTTCAGTTTTTCTTCAATATGACGGAAAACTGATTTATGGGACGACGATGATAATTATCAGATGGTTTCCACATCCTTGTTAGACCGGATGCCTTGATCCTTCACATGGTTGAGGACACCCTGGGTTATTTCACTGCCAAACTGCCATTTATAGCGAATTTGCCCCATTGTGGGACAAGTATATAGATATTGTTATCTAAGCTACTAGCTAATTTATTGTGCTGTGAAATCCAATTTTATTTTAGGTGCATCTTATGGAATTGTACCATCTGGCATGCGGTCTGTATGGAATGATTCCATGACTAGGAACTGACGAAGTGGAGAAAGTGGAAACAGATATGAGAAATGATAGAACGAGGTGAGAGAAGGAGTACCTATATAACACAATGGTTATTGCAGTACATTCTGTACAGGAACATGAGACAGATGCTAGCTTGAGTTCTTTCTGGATAGGGGCATTTCCTGTACACAGTTTAGAAATGTTGGCAACAAACAGTGTTTTAGTATAAAAAGGAAAATACGTCATCTTTAAATAAATAATTTAGTTTCCAAACATAAATCCCGTGCTAGAATTAATTTATTGTTAAACCATCGTAGCGGGCCGCTATTTGTATACATTGTGTGTGCAAGCAAAGAAATTCACTGTGCCTAGTCATATGTGACAATAAAGTATTCCTATTCCATCAGCAGAATCAATGGTATCGAATACATACGACGCAAAGTCCACCAACTTTCAGTTTGCTTCTTGGAGTAATGAAGTGAAATACATGAATAAATGCTTGCATTGCAGGATGGATTTGCACTGAGGATTTATAAGGCTCCTTGAAAATTTAGTATACAATATACAATGTTAGTATACAATAATGTCCCAAGCAAATAGTCTGGAACCTAGATCCCAAAAATTAACTTTGTTATCACTGGGGATTGCTGGAGTTTTCAGAACAGGACAATTTTTATTTCCTTAATAACGTACATCCAAATACCAGATAATCGATGTGAAGATTGATTAGTCTCCGTGATGGCGGGACTGTCATTTGAGGAAAGATTGGAAAGACTGGGCTTGTATTCACTGGAATTTAGAAGGATGAGAGGGCATCTTATAGAAACGTATAAAATTATAACTGGACAAGCTAGATGCAAGAAAAATGGTCCCAATGTTGGTGGAGTCCAATACCAATGTAGTTCTGGTCTAGTGCCACATTGTTATGGCATCTCTCATTTGAGACATTAACCTAAGACGCACTCTCTTAAATAGGTATAGAAGTGACACTATTAAGACCACCTGTCTTACGTTGCTCCAGCATCTTATACTATTGAAAAGTTAATCATTAAATTAATCAGCAGCACAATGTATCTCATAATCCAGCCATGAATTACATTCCTGCTTATTTAAAGTCCTGATAATTCCAGACTAGGGTAAAAGTAACTACTCTAGCTGATTTATTTTGGTACTGCATTTCTGGTTCTAAACACTCAGAGAAAAATCATTGCACGTAGACTTAATTAGGATGTTGGATAAACTGTACAGCATTTAATTTGGATATTTGGTCCTTGTGGTCCATTAAACATGCAATTAAAAATTTAGCCTTTGATTCGCTGCCTCAGACCTTATCATGTGGATGCTCTTCCAATTTATTTTTAAATTGTGCCAACTGTTGAATCTATCATGCCCATGAACCATTCTTTATGAATTTCAGAGAATAGGCAAATTACTGAAATATTGCATCAAACACATTTCTGCAAACAACCCGAATTGTCATCTGCCCATTTCCTCCGCAGATTTTGCCTGACCCGTTGAGTTGTTCTGCATTTTGTGTTTTCTCCTAGATTCCAATATTGTCAGTTCCTTATCTCTCCACATTCCACCCTGTGCATTCAAAGCACCTGGAGCCAGAAACATTGGCAGTTGTGCAAGTTGCGAAGATTATTTCAGGTAGTGATCTGAATGCTTGGGTTAGCGATGTAAAGTCACTGGGATCTTAATGCTGTCAATTTTTCTTCTTGAATCAATGAGAAACTTCGACTCTTTTTCTGGTAGACATCCTTCACTGTCCATATTATTAAAGGTATTACATACTCAAGGAAAGCTGGGTACAGTATTTATATTCTGTGGGAGCAAAGTGGGTGAAGTTTATTTTGATGTTGAGTTTAGCATGGACATTGTGGGATGAAGGGCGTGTTCCAGTGCTGTGCTTCTGTATTTTCTATTAAATTGATCATTTAAATTGTCTCATACCAGAAAATTGATCTTATAGTGTATAAAATCATGCGAAGATTACACCGGGTAATTGCACAGTCTCTTTCCCAGAGTAGGTGAATTAAGGACCAGAGGACATAGGTTTAAGGTGAAGGGGAAAAGATTTAATAGGAATCTGAGCGGTTACTTTTTCATACAAAGGGCGGTGGGTGTATGGAACAAGCTGCCAGAGGAGGTAGTTGAGGCAGGGACTAACCCAACTTGTATGAAACAGTTAGACAGGTGCATGGATAGGACAGGTTTGGAGGGATATGGACCAAATGCGGGCAGGTTGGACTAGTGTAGCTGAGACATGTTGGCCGGTGTGGGCAAGTTTGCCGCAGGACCTATTTCCACACTGTGTCACTCTGTGACTCTATGGCAAAAAAAAGCTTTCTGTTTTAAATCCATGAAAATAAATTAATTGGGCTATTAAGTGGCCCTAAGAGCTTTTGAAAGACTGAAAAATTAAGCCTAGTAGATTGTAATGCCACTCCCCATCAAGTCCTTGGGTCCTTAGTAATGAGAGGATTTAAGTAAAGAGTCCTTCTGCAGTTATGCAGGGCCCTGGTGAGACCACATCTGGAGTATTGTGTGCAGTTTTGGTCTCCTAATTTGAGGAAGGACATCCTTGCTATTGAGGTAGTGCAGCATAGGTTCATGAAGTTGATCCCTGGGATGGCGGGACTGATCATTTGAGGAAAGATTAGAAAGAGTGGGCTTGAATTGACTGGAACTTAGGATGAGATTTTAGAAATGTATAAAATTATAAAAGGACTGGACAAGCTAGATGCAGGAAAATTGTTCCCAGTGATGAGGGTGTCCAGAACCTGGGGCCACAGTCTAAGAATAAAGGGGAGGCCATTTAAAACTGAGATGAGAAAAAACATTTTCACCCAGAGAGTTGTGAATTTGTGGAATTCTCTGTCACAGAGGGCAGTGGAGGCCAAATCACTGGATGGATTTAAGAGAGAGTTAGATAGAGCTCTAGGGGCTAGCGGAATCAAGGGATATGGGGAGAAGGCAGGCACGGGTTACTGATTGTGGATTATCAGCCATGACCACAATGAATGGCGTGCAGGCTCGAAGGGCCAAACGACCTCCTCTGCACTTATTTTCTATGTTTCTATGGTTCTATACTTGCATTCAGGATTCCAGGAATTGGTTAGTTGATTCTCAATTGATTTATGTATTGATTGTTATAAATGTTTGTGCTAAGCATTTTAAACACAGACCTACAACAACTTAAATCTAAGCAGTAAAATGATTCAGCCAAAAGTAATGTCTTGAATTGTGACAGTAAGTACTAATTATTCAAAACTAAGGTTAGAAATTGTATTAAATGTTGAAGACTAATTGGCAAAACTGTCAGATTCCTGTAGGCACCTCAACAATGATTGACACTGTAATTTAATTTAACAGTGGTGCGGTCCAGTTTTATTTTATGTAAATCTATTGAAATGCTACCATCATGCATAGCTATTTTGAATTAAATCAATGTTATAATCACACAATCTATATTCAAGGCTTGGAGGTTTCCAATTTGTGTCAGTTCTATAGTTCATTGGAGACAAATGAAATGCACTTTAACATTTTTCAGTAATAAAATATCCCAAACGTGCCTTCGGAGAGGATCTGCGAACAACATGTAGGAAAGGTGAGAATATCATGTGAATGAGAATCTCGTGCTTGCTTTTAATCATTCGGAGGAAGGCAGCAAGTCAAGGCTGGGAGCTGAGGAGAAGGATGGGTGGGATGAAGAATCTGTGCGGTGGGTCTGGGCGGTGTAGGTATGGGGAGGGGGCATGCTCTGCATTTTAAATCACAATTACCAGACTAAACCAATCTGTGCACATTGATGAGAAACTCAAATTGGTAATTTTGGTAAAACATCTCCAAGGCATAAAAAAAACTCCAAAATTGCCCTGCATGTTGTGTTCTCAGGGTGGAAATTGGAGAAAAAAACATAAAGAATTAAATGTAAGCAGGGTTACCTAGAGTCATACAGCATGGAAACAGGCCCTTTGGCCCCACGCCCACACCGACCAACATGTCCCATCTATACTGCATTTGGCCTTTATCCCTCTAAACCTGTCCTATCCATGTATCTGTCTTATTGTTTCTTAAACATTGCAATAGTCCCTGCCTCAACTACCTCTTCTGGTAGCTTGTTCCATACACCCACCACCCTTTGTGTGAAAACGTTACCCCTCAGATTCCTATTCTATCCCCCTTCCCCTTAAACCTATGTCCTCTGGTTCTCAATACCTACACTGGGCAAGAGACTCTGCGTGCCTACCCAATCTATTCCTCTTGTGGAATCATATCCTCAGCAATCATATCAGAAATAAAATTTGTGGAGGCTTCACGGATCCTCTATTTCATGGCTTGGGGACAAGAGTTGACAGTACGTAGCTGTTCAGAAT
Source organism: Amblyraja radiata (assembly GCF_010909765.2). Lineage (NCBI taxonomy): Eukaryota > Metazoa > Chordata > Chondrichthyes > Rajiformes > Rajidae > Amblyraja > Amblyraja radiata. The sequence continues at coordinate 39,641,264 of NC_045967.1, forward strand.
TTGGAAAGGATTAGTGATAAATAAATTGTATCACTAGGATAGGTCAAGGCTAGGAGCGGACATATTAAAACTGCTGTTAGTGATTGTGCTGTTCTGGGACTATGGCACCCATTCCAGATGATACAAAGAGAGATATTCTTTTGTTCTCGGACTGCAGCTGACCGGAGAACATGTCATCAATAATTAATAATTTAGTTGATCTATATCCCACCACTGTATTTGTCATGTTCAAAGGGGGAAAAAAAAAGATATCGTATTTTAATTGGCATGTCAGAAATTCATAGACAGGTGCAATTATCAGGAAAAATTTCAACTCACAGGCCAAATCTCTTGACAGTACCGGCTTCTAATCACACAATGAAGAAGGTTTGCAGCAATTTGGAGCAGTTTGTATTATAGGACCACATTGAGACTGTTGTACTTCTCAAATTCTGATGTGAACGATATTTGTACAACGAAAGTGGATAAGTCTCCAGGTCTGGACAGGATATTCGTTAGGACATTGAGGGAAGTTAGTGTAGAAATAGCAGGGGCTATGACAGAAATATTTCAAATGTCATTAGAAACGGGAATAGTGCCGGAGGATTGGCGTACTGCGCATGTTGTTCCATTGTTTAAAAAGGGTTCTAAGAGTAAACCTAGCAATTATAGACCTGTTAGTTTGATGTCAGTGGTGGGCAAATTAATGGAAAGGATACTTAGAGATGATATATATAAGCATTTGGATAAACAGGGTCTGATTAGGAATAGTCAGCATGGATTTGTGCCTGGAAGGTCATGTTTGACTATTCTTCTTGAATTTTTTGAAGAGGTTACTCGGGAAATTGATGAGGGTAAAGCAGTGGATGTTGTATATATGGACTTCAGTGAGGCCTTTGACAAGCTTCCTCATGGAAGGTTGGTTAAGAAGGTTCAATTGTTGGGTATTAATGGTGGAGTAGCAAGATGGATTCAACAGTGGCTGAATGAGAGATGCCAGAGAGTAATGGTGGATGGCTGTTTGTCAGGTTGGAGGCCAGTGACTAGTGGGGTGCCACAAAGATCTGTGTTGGGTCCACTGTTGTTTGTCATGTACATCAATGATCTGGATGATGGTCTGGTAAATTGGATTAGTAAGTATGCAGATTATACTAAAATAGGTGGTGTTGTGGATTATGAAGTAGATTTTCAAAGTCTACAGAGAGATTTATGCCAGTTGGAAGAGTGGGCTGAAAGATGGCAGATGGAGTTTAGTGCTGATAAGTGTGAGGTGCTACATCTTGGCAGGACAAATCAAAATAGGACGTACATGGTAAATGGTAGGGAATTGAAGAATGCAATTGAACAGAGGGATCTGGGAATAACTGTGCACAGTTTCCTGAAGGTGGAATCTCATGTAGATAGGGTGGTAAAGAAAGCTTTTGGTGTGCTGGCCTTTATAAATCAGAGCATTGAGTATAGAAGTTGGGATGTAATGTTAAAATTGTACAAGGCATTGGTGAGGCCAATTCTGGAGTATGGTGTACAATTTTGGTCGCCTAATTATATGAAGGATGTCAACAAAATAGAGAGAGTACAGAGGAGATTTACTTGAATGTTGCCTGGGTTTCAGCAACTAAGTTACAGAGAAAGGTTGAACAAGTTAGGTCTTTATTCTTTGGAGCGCAGAAGGTTAAGGGGGGACTTGATAGAGGTCTTTAAAATGATGTGAGGGATAGACAGAGTTGACGTGGATAAGCTTTTCCCACTGAGAGTAGGGAAGATTCAAACAAGGGGACATGACTTGAGAATTAAGGGACAGAAGTTTAGGGGTAACATGAGGGGGAACTTCTTTACTCAGAGAGTGGTAGCTGTGTGGAATGAGCTTCCAGTGAAGGTGGTGGAGGCAGGTTCGATTTTATCATTTAAAAATAAATTGGATAGTTATATGGACGGGAAAGGAATGGAGGGTTATGGTCTGAGTGCAGGTAGATGGGACTAGGGGAGAATACGTGGTCGGCACGGACTAGAAGGGCCGAGATGGCCTGTTTCCGTGCTGTAATTGTTATATGGTTATATGGTTATATGGAAAGGTTAATAATGAGCTATTACAGCTGAAGTTGCATTTGCTGAAGGTCAGAGATCAGTGTAGCTTTAATGGATAATTAATTGACCTGTAGACTAAATGGAGCTTTTAGTGCAGGACAATACTTCAGAATAAATCTGAAATTAGCAGTGTTGACAGAGATGGGTAAATACAGCAGCATAATCGAAGTGTGTAAGGTGTTAAGAGGGCACGCATAGCAGTTGGGTTTATCAGGGAAATATTTGTGCGACGACATTCATAAATAATTAATTGCACCATTTGCAGCAATAAAGGACAGGCCATCATGGAAATATAAAGACAAGCTGTTGTACAGTTTTCAATTTGTTGCATTAGGTGTTGCATAATTGGGTGGGCTGCACAGTGGCACAGGTGCAGAGTTGTTGCCTTACAGCACCAGAGACCCAGGTTCCATCCTGACTTGGGTGCTGTATGTACAGAGTTTGTACCTTCTCTCTGTGACTGCATGGGTTTTCTCCGGGCCTTTCGGTTTCCTCCCACATTCCAAAGAGATACAGGCTTGTAGGTGAATTGGCTTTGGCAACAATTGTAAATTGTCCTTTGTTTCTAGAATAGAATAATGCTAGTGTATGGGATGGTTGCTGGGCCGAAGGGCCTGTTTCTGTGCTTATTCTCTAAACTAAACAAATGTACACATGATGAACAGGAACAATTTTTTACTGTACTTGCAAAGAGACTGTTGCATTGGTGACACACGAAACTGCAGATACTGCCATCTTGAGCAAGAAACAAAGGGCTGGGTCAGGCAACATCTAGGGAGGGAATGGACACACGGCGTTTGGGTCAGAACCCTTCTTCAAACTCAAGAAATCTGACAGTGTCCTGACCCAAAATGTCATCTGTCTGCTTCCTCCCTAGATGTTGCTTCCTGTTGCATTGATTGACCTGTGCATTTCTGTTCTAATGTATTTAGGAATGAGACACTTCCCATGTGTTAGTTGCAGTTTGGATTTGCAATTGTGATCAAGAGTTAGAGGTGGAGTTAAGAGCAAGAGTACGCACCTCCGGGGAGAACTTAGTGTCATAAGGGCCTGTCTCACTTGGAGAATTTTTTGGTGATTGTCGGCGTCATATCAGTGTCGCCAAAAGATTTTGAACATTTCAAAATCTAGCGGCGATAAAAAATATGTTGCGACACTTGAAAAAACACCGGCGTCAATACGTCATCACGCTGTGTCATGCCGCATCACGCTGCAAATGTTTAGTGACCTGATGTCAATCAATGATGCCAGCAGTCGCCGAAAAAAATCGCCAAATGGGACAGTCCCTATAGAGTCACAGAGTGATACAGTGTGGAAAGAGGCCCTTTGGCCCAACTTGCCCATACTGGCCAAACCTGTCCTGTTCATGTACCCATCTAACTGATTCTTAAATGTTGGGATAGTCCCTGCCTCAACTACCCCCTCTTGCAGCTTGTTCCATACATCCACCACCATTTTGTGTGAAAATGTTACCTTTCAGATTCCTATTAAATCTTTTCCCCTTCACCTTAAACCTATGTCCTCTGGTCCTCGATTCATCTACTCTGGGCAAGAAACTTTGTGCATCTACCTGATCTATTCTGCTCATGATCTTATACACCTCTATAAGATCACCACTCATCCTCCTGCGCTCCAAGGAATAGAGTTCCAGCCTACTTAACCTCTGCCTTTAGGTCAGACCCTCTAGTCTTGGCAACATCCTTGTAAATCTTCTCTGTACCCTTTCAAGCTTGACAACATCTTTTCTATAACACGGTGTGCCGAACTGAACACAATACTCTAAATGTGGCCTCACCAACGTCTTATACAACTGCAACATGACCTCCCAATTTCTATGCTCAATACCCTGGCTGATTAAGACCAATGTGCCAAAAGCCTTTTTGACCACCTGTGATGCTACCTTCAGGGAGCTATGCACCTGCACTCCGAGATCCCTCTGATCTAAAACATTCCCCAGAGCCCTACCATTCACTGTGTAGGTCCTGCCCATGTCAGAATTCCCAAAATGTAACACCTCACATTTTTCTACATTAAATCCCATGAACCATTCCTCAGCCCACTTGGCCATTTGATCAAAATCCTGCTGCAATTTTTCACAACTATCTTCACTATCTGCAAAACCACCCACTTTTATATCATCTGCAAACTTGTTAATCTTGCCGTGTATGCTCCAATCCAAGTCATTGATATAGATGACAAACAGTAATGGGCTCAGCACCGAACCCTGAGGCACACCACTAGTTACAGGCCTCCAGTGGTATTATGGTGTTGAAGGATGAGCTGTGGTCAATGGATAGCAACTTAACAGAGATGTTGTTATGTCAAGATCATCCAGAGTTGAATGTAGTGCCAGAGTTTCAACTCTTTTAGGGCGGCACAGTGGTGCAGCGGTAGAACTGCTGCCTTACAGCGCCAGAGACCTGGGTTTGATCCTGACTATGGGTGCTGTCTGTATAGAGTTTGTACATTCTCCGAGTGACTGGGTGGGGCCAGCAATGGTTGCCTCGCCAATTGTCTGTCCCTTCCTTCTTTGTTGTTTGCTTAGATGTATCTCGACAGAGAAGCAATTTATTTCCGTATCGCATCTCTGACCGCATTGCAGCCTAACATCGAGGAGTTGGCGGCCTTTGCTGGAGGCCCGACTTTCGAAGCTCCACCACGGGAGCCTGTGAACTTAACATCATGGAGCTCGCGATCCCAGTCGGGGATTGACTTTGGGGCTCCACTGCGGGTGTCTGCGGACTTTAACATCGCGGAGCTCGTGATCTCTGGTTAGAGACCGACTTCGGGAACTCCAAGCCGCGAGAGCTTCGATCGTCCCGACGCGGGGGCTTTGATCGCCAGCTGCAGGAGCTTCGATCGCCCCGACTGCGGATGGTTCGATCATCCCGACCGCAGGAGAATAAAAGAGGAAGAAGATTGGACTTTATTGCCTTCCATCACAGTGAGGAATGTGGGGAACCTGCTGTGGTGGATGTTTATGTTAACTTTTATGTAGTTGTGTGTCTTGTTGCTTTTTTTTAGTATGGTTGTCTGGTAATTCGATTTTTACTGTACCTTAATTTCATTGTCCTATCTGGGACACATGACAATAAAACTCTTGACTCTTGACTTGGCATGTGACAATAAACCATGATCATATTGAATGGCGGTGCAGGCTCGAAGGGCCGAATGGCCTACTCCTGCACCTAATTTCTATGTTTCTATGTTTCTAAACTGACTCTTGACTGCATGGGTTTTCTCCGAGTGCTCCGGATTCCTCCCACACTCCAAGGCTGTACAAGTTTAGTGGTTAATTGGCTTTGGTAAAAATGTAAGTGCTAGCGTATGGGTGATTGCTAGTCGGCACGGACTCAGTGGGCCGAAGGGCCAGTTCCCAGACTGTATCTCTAAAGTAGAAAGATATGGTGTCCTCTGTAGACCGACTGGCGAAGTGGTGTTGAAGATGTCCTCGAAGACATTGGCCAGTGTCAAGCGCACAATTTCAGAACTCGTCTAGGATTCCACCCAGGCTGGCTGCTTTCCGAGAGTTTACCCATGTGAAAGCAGGTCTGACTTCTGCCACTGAAATGTATGGGACAGAGCCAGTGGAAGATGGTTGACGTGCCTTATGGAACTTTGTTTGCCTGTTCAAAACGAGCGGAAAAAGGCACAGGATGCTATCAATTACATTTTGGCACTGAGCCACCTAAAGAGAGTTTAGGACAGGTAATTAAAAGCTTGGTCAAAGGAGAGCACAACAGTATCATTAGATCGTCATAAACAGCTATTATAATGAATGCCTTCATTTAACGAGTCTAGTTATTAAATTCACCAAACTCTTAAACATTGCTTCTAACTATAAGAAGCTTTCATTTAGAAAACATCCCATTAAGCTAATGTTTAATGTGTTTCCTGAGGGCCCATTGAACCCAAATTAGCAACAAAATAAGAAACGAGGCTAAAACCTATATTTTCAGAATGCGCTACAATCTTTGCACCACTGCTGTTCTGTCATTGTATTTATTGTGATAACTATCATTGCCATATATTCTCTGGAGGATAGGTAACGTTCCTCGTCAGGACCCATTACCTATCCATGTCCTCCAGAGATGCTGCTTGACCAACTGAGTTACTCTAACAATTTGTGTGATTTTTTGTAAACCGGTATCTGCAGTTCTTTGCATCTACATTTTACAATGTATATTGTTTATTCAATGAATAAACACAGTCCATGTCTCATGAAGCCTAAACACAGGGTGAATGTCTGTGCAAAATGTTTAATGGTTGTGTTATGTATTTATAGTATCTGCCAAAAGAAGGTGGAATTCCTATCTAAGATTTATGCCACAGCTAATGGCCCTATGATTGCACAAGGAAGGACAATATTTTCAATGCTCACCAATTTTTCCAACACTCAAGATTGTGAGTGATTGCATTGGCTGGCAAACTCCCTTCATTCACCTTCATCCAATGAAGGTGACTGAAAGCCAGCTGAGTAGAGGCAGCTTCAATTAGCCTCATAACCCAATTTTAATGCACCTCCTGCAGAAAAAACCTCACACACAAAAGAGAGCAGATGCTAAACAAAGGGCTACCTATGTCACTCTGAACAATGTCAAAAATACCTCTGTATGCTTATCCACATGATCTTTTTATGCCCGTCCCACTTAGGAAACATGAACGGAAACCTCTGGAGACTTTGCGCCCCACCCAAGATTTCCGTGCGGTTCCCGGAGGTTTTTGTCAGTTTCCCTAATGGTCGAAAGTGGTTTCCGCTTCATCTATGTTCCGGCGATTATTTCAAAAAATTCAAAACCGGCCGTGACTAAAAATAGGTTGCCATTTTGAAAATCAGTAATTTTTTAGTCTAAGCCGGTTGCGATGCTAGTTGAAGGTGGTTGCCGGAGGTTGCAGGTAGTGGGAGGTCTTACCTTCCACTACCTGCAACCTCCGGCAACCACCTGCAACCTCCGGCAACCACCTTCAACTAGCATCGCAACCGGCTTCGACTAAAAAATTACCGATTTTTAATACGGCAACCTATTTTTAGTTGCTGCCGGTTTGGAATTTTTTGTGGAGGACCCGGCATGGGGGGACCGCCGTGGGGTAGGTGGGGGGAGAACAATGGACAATTTGGGAGAACAAAGGACAATGGGGATCCGGCGTGGGGGAATCGCTGTGGGGGGGGGGGGGGAAAGAACGAAAGGATGAGCCGGCGTGCTTTGTAACTTTGTCGGCGCCGTAGGTGGCTGCTATTTGCATACATTGGATATGCATGCAAATAATTTCAATAAAGTATTCCATTCCATTCCATAATCAAGGACCATTTGTACCTCCATCATTCCCTTTTCTCCTTTCTCTCATCTGGAGGAGGACGCAAAAGCTTGAAAGCAAGGACCACCAGATTCAGGAACAGCTTCTTCTCCGCTATTATCAGCCTACTGAACGGTTCTCTCAGGAGTTAAGGGGTAGTCTTGTGGCCCTTACATTCTATCCTGATCTGCACTTTCCCCGTAGATGTAACACTGTAAGGCTGTCATACTATTGATATCAGCCTCGGTTTATTATTGTCATGTGTTTATTATGCTGGATAGCACACAAACAAAGTTTTTCATGATACCTCGTAATGGTACATGTGACAATAATAAACTAATACCAATATTTAGGATGCATTTTATTGCACAGTTGATAATAGAGATCTAGTACTCTCTTTCCCAACAGACTGACTATTCTAAGACTACTCGTGCTTTGAAGACTGACTTTGTTTTTATTAGGTAGAGGGAGCCAGGGACATTGTACAGTAAAATAAAATGTGTAGATCTGTCACAACCTAACCAGGTCTGTAGAGGATGAATGAATCGAGCCACTCATGTTCCTATGTTTAATGTAAATATGGATTGACAATAGACGTCTACTGTCTCACACAACTGGAGACTGCCTTTACCCAGCTAAATTCTCCATTTGCACAAGCACAGATCCTCTATTGGGATACACAACCTTGCTACTGGTGTTCTCTCTTCCCCTATGCTCTCTATCAACGGATCCATTATTATATGTGCAGTCAAATTATTTACATTGAATACACCAGTGATCCTGGGCTGAATACAACTCCTAAAAATAGGTGGTTGTGGTTTAGTAGATAAGAACCTGCCAAGTAAACAAAACCAATGTGAACTCGTCTTCTTGCTATTTTCGTAGAGGAGGGTGAGAAGTCACTCACCCACAGCTTTGCCATTTTAATTCACTTTTTAACCAAAGGGGACTGCGTATTTCAAGCTTTCAGGATCTGCGGCTGATTGCAGCAAAAATAGTCAAATTAGTAAAGTCAGAGTGCAACGTGCGACACAGTGGCGCAATGGTAGAGTTGCTGCCTTACAGCACCGGCAACGTGGGTTCAATTCTGACGATGTCTTTGCGGAGTTTGTATGTTCTCTCTGACTGAGGGTTTTCTCCAGCTGCTCCGGTTTCCTCCCATATTCCAAAGATGTGCAGATTTGTTGGTTAATTGGCTTCTCGTAGTGTGTAGGAAAGAACTAATGTATGGCGCTTGCTATGTGTGTGGGGGAGGGGGGGGCGGACGGAATAATAGAACCTGCTACATTACTGCAACTGGGATTCAGCACCCCCCTAGATCTTCAACTCAATCCACAACTAAATGCAGACACTGCTAAGTGTGTGGACTGCCCCCTGCCACGGTGACTGTAACTCTGCAACCTACAGACTGGAGCATAAGGTGGATGTGGACCTTAGCCCTCACCTGCACTGCCATTCCTCCCTTCCACCACCCTGGCCCACTGTCCTCCCTGATCTTTGCTATTATAGTTTCATTGGCAACATTTCATTGCTCCTTCTATTACAAAACTCACTCCAGCTTAAAATAAGGTCCCAGGTGAAATTAGGTGATCACAAGGACCTCGCACACAATGCTCTTCAAATGGTTATCATCCATTTCACACGAAATGCATTTGATCAATGACGTACATCAAACTCTGAGGCTCGACTGGGAGTAATGTGTCTAATAAAATAAATGAGAACCTAAATTCACATTGGATTGTTTCCCTCGGCATGGATCTGATATCAAATATTTCTCTGCAGCAATGAAACACTAGCATTATAGCATCATTTCTGAAACAATTGGTAAGTTCGCTGATATCACCCTGAAGAAGTTATTTTGACTATGCACAAATAATTTATTGATGGAAAGATGCAGGCTCCACTCATAACATTTAGGAAAAGCTCATCATCTATATTACTAAATGTCTGATCTTGACTACTTCCTGTTGTCCGGTATATTGATGTTAGAAAAAACGCTGCCACTTACGGCTGTGATTTTTGGCCATCTTACTCAGAGTCTCCCTCCGCTGCGCAGGATAAGAGGATTTTTCCCATCGATTAAAAATAAAAGAGTTATTAGTGTTTAAAAAATGTTGAGATTCTCTCTCCTGAAGGCCACGCCCCTTCCGGAGGAACTATAAAACCCGGAAGTGTTGAGTGCCTCAGTCAGTCTCTGCAAGATGGGGGAGCGAGAGGGTCATGTCTCTCAGTCTGAGCTGTGAATAACACTGAACACATGTCTACTAAACTGTGAGTGGTTTTACTGACCCCCCCCCCCCCCCCCGCTGGCCACCAATATTGGAATAGGTGGAGAGGTGGAATATTGCGTTGGGGGACCATCCCTCCCGTGTGATGCTGGGACCCAACGGGTCCCACTTAGTCTAGTTTAACATAAATGCAATTCCCATTCGGATATAATAACTGTTCAGATCAAAGCAAAATATTTGTTGATTTGAACATTTCTGCAATAACTTTGAATCTCCAGCTACTCTTTTCAAATATAATTGCAAGGGTTGGATGATTTGTAAGTTGACAGAAGCCCTCGGGCAATTCTGTTTTGTACAAATGATATAAGCAAAATATGGCACTGCAGCAATGAGCATTAATTTACACAATTGTGCTTTTATTAAACAAAATGTATGAACGTGCTCGAAAATCTGTAAGTATTCCAGGTTACAAGTTGTTCAGCAAAGATGGGGCAATATGAAGAAATGAGAGAGAGTGTCATTGATGATGAAGGAAAACTTTCCAATGCTGGCGAAAGGAGGTTCTGAATGATAAAGGACGGAATCAACTGGTTAAGATGTGTTAAACTATAGAGCTACAATTACATGACTGGGACGATTGTGCAGACCATCCATCAGAGGGAAAGGCCATTGAAGAGCAAAGTTGCTTCTCAATGAGCTTCAGCTATCCAAATTAAAACTTCCATGATCAATATGTTTCTGCCCCATTGAGGATCACGGCATTACTTACCTCATTCTGGGAAATCAGCCATGCCAAGTGGGACAAGTAACATAGGGGAGCATCAAAGAAACAACAATCATAATATCATAATGTTTACTTGTGCACATTTGGAAAGTGGTGAAATCATTGGACAAAGTCAGCATGGATTTACGAAAGGTAAATCATGTCTGACGAATCTTATAGCACTTTTCGAGGATGTAACTAGTAGAGTGGATAAGGGAGAACCAGTGGATGTGTTATATCTGGACTTTCAGAAGGCTTTTGACAAGGTCCCACATAAGAGATTAGTATGCAAACTTAAAGCACACGGTATTGGGGGTTCAGTATTGATGTGGATATAGAACTGGCTGGCAGACGGGAAGCAAAGAGTAGGAGTAAACGGGTCTTTTTCAGAATGGCAGGCAGTGACTAGTGGGGTACCGCAATGCTCAGTGCTGGGACCCCAGCTATTTACAATATATATTAATAATTTGGACAAGGGAATTGAATGCAACATCTCCAAGTTTACGGATGACACGAAGCTGGGGGGCAGTGTTAGCTGTGAGGTGGACGCTAGGAGGCTGCAAGGTGACTTGGATAGGTTGGGTGAGTGGGCAAATGCATGGCAGATGCAGTATAATGTGGATAAATGTAAGGTTATCCACTATGGTGGCAAGAACAGGAAAGTAGATTATTATCTGAATGGTGGCCGATTAGGAAAAGAGGAGATGCAACGAGACCTGGGTGTCATGGTACACCAGTCATTGAAAGTAGGCAAGGTACACAAAAATGCTGGAGAAAGTCAGCGGGTGCAGCAGCATCTATGGAGTGAAGGAAATAGGCAACGTTTCGGGCCGAAACACTTCTTCAGACAAAGTAGGCTTGCAGGTGCAGCAGGCAGTGAAGAAAGCAAATGGTATGTTAGCATTCATAGCAAAAGGATTTGAGTATAGGAGCAGGGAGGTTCTACTGCAGTTGTACAGGACCTTGGTGAGACCACACCTGCAGTATTGTGTACAATTTTGGTCTCCTAATCTGAGGAAAGACATTCTTGCCATAGAGGGAGTACAGAGAAAGTTCACCAGACTGATTCCTGGGATGGCAGGACCTTCATATGAAGAAAGACTGGATAGTCTCGGCTTGTACTCGCTAGAATTTAGAAGATTGAGAGGGGATTTTAAGGGGTTAGACAGGCTAGATGCAGGAAGATTGTTCCCGATATAACCATATAACAATTACAGCACGGAAACAGGCCATCTCGGCCCTTCAAGTCCGTGCCGAACACTTATTTTCCCCTCCGATGTTGGAGAAGTCCAGAACAAGGGGTCACAGTTTAAGGATAAGGGGAAAGTCTTTTAGGACTGAGATGAGAAAACATTTTTTCACACAGAGATTGGTGAATCTGTGGAATTCTCTGCCACAGAAGGTAGTTGAAGCCAGTCATTGGCTATATTTAAAAGGGAGTTAGATGTGGCCCTTGTGGCTAAAGGGATCAGGGGGTATGGAGAGAAGGCAGCTACAGGATACCGAGTTGGATGATCAGCCATGATCATATTGAATGGCGGTGCAGGCTCGAAGGGCCGAATGGCCTACTCCTGCACCTATTTTCTATGTTTCTATGTTATCTCTGATGCCACTTCACCTTCAACCCTTCCATGCTTATATGACTGTAGCATATTATGAATTCCCTTTTTATACAAGCTGACAATCTTTACTCACGCTCTCAGGATCACTCCTAGATTGAAAAATATTCATTTGGAAAAGGGCCATTTTCAATAAGGTCTGGCCTGGTTAAATTTGAATCAAATCTGGGCATCAAAACTAATTGAAAAAGTGGGACAATTTTTTAACGGAAATGTTTCCATCACAGTCTATGTACTTTCCCAATAGGGCAAAACCAACCAAATTTGAGATCCGGGGATGACCTGAAAAATGAAGAGTAACAAAAAAATCTGGAAAGAAAACTCAGCTTGTGAATGATATCCCTTGAACAAGCGATAGTTTTGATGGTGGGGATGTCTGTGGCCATGTTGGACGGCCTATGTCCACCATTTTCTGCAGCCTCACATATTTCTGTGCATTGATATTGCCACAACAGGCCATGAGGCAACTTGTCAGGATAATTTCCACTGAAATTTGTTAGCATATTTTGTAACTAACCAAATTTCTATCAACATATAGTGATAGGAAACTCAATAGTTAGAAGATCGATAGCTTAATGTTCCAGGCGACATATGGCTGAGGAGGGATAAAAAATGAGGCAAGAGATGTGAATGCATGTGGCATGGTTTGTAAGTTAACAGATAATAATAAAATTAGTACAATGGTGTCAGAATAACAACCCCTACCTCAACGTCAGCCTGACAAAGGAGACATTTCAGGAAGCATGGTGGATTACATGCCCCAATCAACATTAATGTTGCCTATGTGGAAATGGTTGCAAACTTCAAGTTCCTTGGCATTAATATTACAACGTTCTATCGTGGGGTAACCACATTGATGCGACAGCCATGAAGGCACACCAACACCTCTACTTCCTTAGGAGATTTGGGGAAGTCAGCATGTTTCAAATTACTCGTACAAACCTCTTGAGATGCACTATAGAAAACATACATTGTTTTACATCACAGTTTGGTTTGAGAATAGCTCTGCAGACTTCCCACCATTGACTCCATCTACACTGATGTAAAAGCGGAAAAGCAGCCAACATGAACTATGACTTGTTCTCCTGCTCATGTCCAGCAGAAGGTACAAAAGCTTGAAAGCATGCATCACAAAACTCTAGTGCAAGCAAGTAGGACTAGCTCAAGTGGACAACTTTGTCAGCATGCACAAAAAACTTATTTCCATAACTCTATGACTTGCGACAATTGGAATTATTCAATTCCAATTGAATAATTCCAATTGGAATTGGAAAAGGGTCTTTGTTGCTGAGCAAGCCCCTCATCCAATGGCAGGTTGAATCTCTGAACTGAACTTGGAACTACAGCTTGGAAAAGTTGTTTCCATTTTAAGCCAAATAACTTTCTAAGCATCAACATTCGTTGCAGTGCAGTTCCATTGTAAATGTGCAGTATAATGAAGTGTAACACATTGACTGAAGAATAAAGTATCTACAATACTTTAATGAGATAAATGAGACTCTAAATGTGATTGTTTTGAGAATGGATGTGCACAAAGTGATGGTTGTTGAAGGATTGTGTGAACCTTTCAAAGATCAAACATCATGCAGACATGTATTGTCATCGAGGAAGCCCCAAGCCGAAGGCATTGACTGAATGTCTTTACATTCTTATCTTGCTGTTGTTGTGGCTTGGCTATCAGAGTGTGGACCTTCACCATGTTTGTCTTCCGTGTGTGTGTGTGTGTGTGTGTGTGTGGTGTGTGGTGTGTGGGTGTGTGTGTGTGTGTGTGTGTGCGTGCGTGCGCGCGTGCGCGTGTGTGCGCGTGTGCGCGTGTGTGCGTGTGTGTGTGTGTGTGTGTGTCCGTGTCCCACGGTGTCTACTCTGACCATTGATCACTTGTTCACATAAGTTCTAAATAATGCAATTTTCGCATCCACTCCCTACACACTATGGGCAATTTACAGAGGCCAATAAACCTAACAAAACACACATCTTTGGGATGTGGGAGGGAACCGGAGCATCTGCAGGAAACCCAAGTAAACACAGGGAGAACACACAAGTGAACACACAAACTCCACACAGGCAGCACATAAGGTCAAGATCAAACCCAGGCCTCTGGAGCTGTGAGGCAGCAGCTCTACCATCTGCACCATATATATATATATAAAACTCTCCCTATGTATATATATATATATATATATAATACTGCAAAGATAACTGTAATAGTAATAGTGCAGAAAGACAAAACCCATGCCCCAAGTCTATGCAGTGCAGAGTTTATTAGGAGGATGTAACACTTAATAGCCTGATGGTGTAGGATCTGACCATGATCCCCTTCTAGTTCTCTCCCAACATATATATATATAGTTATATAGATATATATTGTTTTATATATTAATATATATATGTGTGTGTGTACATTAAAAGGTCAGTGTATACATGTTTTCATTTATTATTTTGTTTAATTTATTAGGAGAGAGAGAGAGAGAGAGACTAATAAATCAACCAAAATTAAACACTATAATAAATGAAAAGGTCAGTGTATTCACAAACCTTTTTTCATTTACTATATTAATTTAGTTTAATGTATTAATATATATAATAATAATTTATATAATAAGTAATTAAATTCTTACTTGCAGCAGCACAACCAAATATGTAAACATAGTAATCTGTAAACACTGCACCTTGATACACATGACAATAAAATAATAAATTAAACTAAACTAAATATAATAAATGAAAAAAGATCAGTATATTATATATATAGCCAAACACACACACAGTTTTATATATATATATATAGATGATAGATGATAGATGATAGATGATAGATAGATTATATATACAGCCTTTTAAAAAAATTTTTTATTATATTGTTTAATTTAGTTTAATGTATTAGTATATAAATATATATATATATATATATATATATATATATATATATATCATACACACTGACCACCAACCAACGATCTACCCATACACTGGCTCTATCCTACACACTAGAGACAATTTACAATTTTACGGAAGGCAATTAGCCTACAAACCTGTACATCTTTGGAATGTGGGAGGAAAACGTAGCACCCAGAGAAAACTCACGCGGTCTCCATGGAGACAGCACCCATGGTCAGGATCGAACCCAGGATTGCTGAAAGGCAGCAACTCTACTGCTCCACCACTGTGCCACCCCAAACTTTACATTATACAGTCCGTTTTTATGGGATTATAACCCAAAACTGAATCCCGTTTTGGCACATTTAAAAAATTCCACTTTATTACTGAATTTTGGCATTAAGTTACACAAAAACTTTATTCCTGTACTCTTAGCAGAGCAAGAGTAGTGAATTTGGTTCAAGGCTTAAAAAACTGAGAGTTATTTATTGGATGTAAAAAAACCTTCAAAATGTTGGTAATATGCAAGTTCCCTTAAAATTCCACCTGTCTTTTCTGAGAATTGCCAGGCTCAGTTATGGTTCTTTAAGAGGAACATTAAACACTCCATATTGTAAGTTATGGTGGAAAAAAATCTAAAGCATTCCAATTATTTCCTTTACTTCTCTGTGGTCACTGCCTTTGACTGGAATCAAACCGAGGAGGATTAACAGTTTATTGTATCACACTGTGGATGGTGATGTATTAAATGGCTATTGATATGGGATCAGCAATGATTTTGCTGGCAACCCTTTGCCTTCTCCCGTTCTGCCGGGTATTTTGACACATTTGCACACCGCAGCAATTCAATATGTCATAAGAAATAGGTGTAGAATTAGGCCATTCGGCCCATCAAGTCCACCGCCATGCAATCGTGGCTGATCTATCTCTCCCTCCTAACCCCATTCTCCTGCCTTCTCTCCATAACCCCTGACACCCATACTAATCAAGAATCTATCTATCTCTGCCTTAAAAATATCCATTAACTTGGCCTCCACAGCCATCTGCAGCAAAGAATTCCACAGATTCACCACCCTCTGACTGAAGAGCATGTACATGTTCACATTATTGACTAAGTAAAGCACTTTAGGCATCCAAAGATTGTGAAAGATGTTTAATATGCTTAAGACTTCTTTCCTGGAACAAATCAACATGTTCCCCACTGAAATTGACCAGTTTGGGATGGTGGGAAGTTGATTGACTCCGATGCTGTCCAAGCCTATATTGGAGATGGAGTCGATGATGCTATCATGTCTAATAGGGATATCAGAACATTGGCAGATGACCAAAGATAGTTTGTTTTGGGAGGAGGACTCCTACTCCTTCTGGCTCCAACAAACCAAAATCCCTACTCTTCAAGGCCAGTGGGCTCGTGTAGGCTAAGACATAGAAACATAGAAACATAGAAAATAGGTGCAGGAGTAGGCCATTCGGCCCTTCGAGCATGCACCGCCATTCAATATGATCATGGCTGATCATCCAACTCAGTATCCCGTACCTGCCTTCTCTCTGTACCCCCTGATCCCCCTAGCCACAAGGGCCACATCCAACTCCCTCTTAAATATAGCCAATGAACTGGCCTCAACTACCCTCTGTGGCAGAGAGTTCCAGAGATTCACCACTCTCTGTGTGAAAAATGTTCTTCTCATCTCAGTCTTAAAGGATTTCCCCCTTATCCTTAAGCTGTGACCCCTTGTCCTGGACTTCCCCAACATCGGGAACAATCTTCCTGCATCTAGCCTGTCCAACCCCTTAAGAATTTTGTAAGTTTCTATAAGATCCCCCCTCAATCTCCTAAATTCTAGCGAGTATAAGCCGAGTCTATCCAGTCTTTCTTCATATGAAAGTCCTGACATCCCAGGAATCAGTCTGGTGAACCTTCTCTGCACTCCCTCTATGGCAATAATGTCCTACCTCAGAATTGGAGACCAAAACTGTACGCAATACTCCAGGTGTGGTCTCACCAAGACCATGTACAACTGCAGTAGAACCTCCCTGCTCCTATACTCAAATCCTTTTGCTATGAAAGCTAACATACCATTCGCTTTCTTCACTGCCTGCTGCACCTGCATGCCTACTTTCAATGACTGGTGTACATTGACACCCAGGTCTCGTTGCATCTCCCCTTTTCCTAATCGGCCACCATTTAGATAATAGTCTACATTCCTGTTTTTGCCACCAAAGTGGATAACCTCACATTTATCTCACATATTATTAAGACGGACTGAGCGCAGGTCTACTTGCCTTGTAGGATATTACGTTGCCTTTGCCGATGCAATCTCTCAGTTGCCAAACATTTTAACTTCCCTTCCCATTTTAATACTGATCTTAACATCCTGGGCCTCCTCCACTGTCAGAGCGAGGCCACATGCAAATAGGAGGAACAGCATCCCATATTTCGCTTTGGGCAGTTTACAGTCCAGTGGTATGAATATTGATTTCTCTAATTTCAAGTAACCCTGCATTCCCTCTCTCTCCATCCCTCCCATACCTTTATCATCCTGCTAGTTTCACTGTTTGTATCCCTTTCTTATCATCCGCATCCACAGCCAACAATGGACCATTGTGGGCTCCTTGGCCATCAGTGCGACTCTGATGTGTTCTGTACCTTTTCATACCTCTAGTTTCTCTCTCCTCTGAGTCTGAAGAATGGTCTCGTTCTGAAACATCACCTATTCCTTCCCTCCAGAGTGGCAGCCTGACCCGCTAAATTACTCCAGCATTTTGTGTCTATCTTCAGCGTAAATCAACTTTATGCTGAATTCCTTTCTGCACAATCTCTCTTTGACATTCTGTTCTCTGCCCCACTGGACCTCCTGGTCTCTCTACATCTGGGTGAAGCATTCAACCAATTACCCAATGCACAATTTTCAGCTTCTAACTTTCATGCCTTGCCCTCATCATGGCCACTCCCCTAATTACCAAGCCCTACCCTCCCAATCTAGTTCACATATCCCTGTCCCCACTACCAGTTATGCGGCTTTGCCTTCTTCAGATTTTTGACCTCTGGTCCTCTCCTCACACAACTCCCATTGTTCTTACCAAACAAATTCACAGACGACACCACCTTAGTGGGCCGGATATCAAATAATGACAAAATGGAGTACAGGAAGGAGGTTGAGAACCTCGTGACCTGAAACCAAGACCCTCAATACCTTGGATACTTGTCTCCTTAGTTTAAACCTTTCCCTCAATATCAGCAAGACGGATGAGATTGTGATCAACTTCAGTTAACGAAGCTGTACACAGTATACATTGATGGCGCCGCCGAAGGAGAGATGGTTAAAAGCTTCACGTTCCTAGGAGTAAACATCACCAGCAACATATCCTGGACCAGCCATATCGAACTAATGGCCAAGAAAGCACACCAACGCCTCTACTTCCTGAGAAGGCTTAGGAAGTTCGGCATGTCCCCAACAACTCTCACCAACTTCTACAGATGCACCATAGAAAGCATTTTACAGGGATAAATGACAGCGACGTCTGGGAACAGCTCCATCCAAGACCGCAAGGAATTGCAGAGAATTGTGGACACAGCCCAGACCACCCCGCAAATCACCCTCCCTTCCATTGACTCCATCTACACTTTATGCTGCCTTGGCAAGGCCACCAGAATAATCAAGGATGGGTCTCACCCAGACACTCCCATTTCTCCCCAGGGAAGAGGTACCGAAATATGAAAACGCACATCTCCAGATTCAGGGATAGTTTCTTCTCAGCTGATTGGGCAGCTGAATCATCCTATCACCAAATAGAGAGCAGTCCAAACCTACCATCTACCTCATTGGAGACTCTCAGACTATCTTTGATCGGACTTTACTAAACATTATTCCCTTTAGTCTGTATTTGTACACAGCGGACGGTGTGATTGTAATCATGTAGTCTTTCCGCTGACTGGATAGTACTTAACACAAAAGCTTTTCACTGTACCTCGGTACACGTGACAATATCCTAAACTAAACTAATTTTTGTTCACAATGGTCAATAAGCAGGTTTGTTTAATTACATTGGCCCCTGGACACTTGTCTCCTTAGTTTAAAGTGGTTACAATATTTTACTTAAAAGAAGTCAATTTCTCTTTAGTAACAAATGTCAATGGTGATTACACTTAACAAGAAAGTGATTCATGCTGACAGAGTGGATATTAAATACACCTTATCTTTAATTTGGAGTATACCTTGGAGCAGATTGTGTGGTTGAAGGTCACTAAGTGTAGGATTGGCTTTAGTAAGCAGAATGATAGGATCATAGTGACACATCATCCCAGCTCGCATCATCCATGCCGATCATGGTGCCTACCAATGCCAACCCTATTTAGTTGCATTAAACTCTCATCCCACTACACTTTTCCTATCCAAGCACCCGAGCAAATGCCTTTTTAAGCACGGTAATTATATCTGCATCCACAAGCTCCTCCAGTAGCTCATTGCAGGTCACTTAACACCTATGTGTGAGAAATCCACCCCTCAGATTCCTTATAAATTTCTCCTCTTGGGCAGAAGAGGCGGTATATCTAATAAATTAGAATCTGTATTTCAGAAATCTTCTGAGTACTGGCAACCGCAGTAAAATATATTTTTCGAGAGATATAAATCCGTCAGGACAAGACACGGCAAATATGAATCAGATCAACATAAAACGCCACCGAAAAATCTCCACGGAAGTTGTGCTTCATGCAAATAGTCCAGAAGAAATACTGCAAGTCAAACTCAAGGATGTGAAAATGATTGCACTGAGAAACTAATCTAAGAACCGCTAAGATTTGTCATACAGAGGACAGCATGACCAAGAACACGAGCGTGGTGCATAAATCCAGTGAAACCTTTAGAGTTGACAGGAGAAAGCTTTAAGCCAAGGTTGGTGAAACTCAAAAGGACAAAATAATGTTGGAACAGGCGGGAGAAGTATGAGCTTCACGGGAGAGAATTGTATCCCTTTGATCAAATATGTCACACATAGAAGGAGCAATCATTTTGCAGACCAATGTCGTGGAAAATAATTGTTTGCACAAAAACAGCCAGTCGGTGTCATTATTGAACAACTGGGACCAACTGTTTTCATTGACAATGAGATCAATGCTTATAATGTGGATGATGAGGCATGTATTACATTTTACATTGGAGTCAGGCCACTATCTTTTCGGTTTCAATTGAACACAGTATTTCCTAGATATATAGTTCTACTTCACTTATACAGGAAAGCAACCAGATATTTTTAATTTGATCAAATGAAATTACATAAATCCACTGGTCTAGTGTTTGGTGTAATTAGTCTTCCTGTTAGAGGATGGGTTTAACTGCTGGTTCAGTCTAGTGAACTTAAATTTAAAACACAAATTGCTGGAGTAACTCAGTGGGTCAGGCAGCAGATATTATTTTTCTCTAGAGATGCTGCCTGACCACTGAGTTATTCCAGCATTTTATGTCTACGCTGTAAACCAGCATCCGCAGTTCCTTCCTGAACATAAATGTAAATTGGGCTGAAGGGCTGGTAGCATAATTATACAACCTCTGCTATGCAGAAAGTAATGTTTGAGTACGGAATATTTAGTTTAGTTTAGAGATACAGCCCGGAAACAGGCCCTTCGGCCCACCAAGTCCGCATCACCAACCAGCGGTCTCCGTACATTAACACTATCCTACACACACGAGGGATAATTTACACATACACTGCCAATTAACCTACATATCTATACGTCTTTGGCGTGTGGGAGGATACCGAAGATCTCGGAGAAAACCGTTGCGGTCACGGGGAGAACATACAAACTCCGCGCAAACAGCAGCCATAGTCCTGTAGTCGGGGTCGAACCTGGGTCTCGGGCGCTGCAAGCGCTGTAAGGCAGCAACTCTACCGTTGTGCCACCGTGGCCGCCCTGTCAACTGTAAAAAGTAATCATGATTTAATTAATGGACTACCTTCTGCTGGAGTCATGGTTTAAACATTAAGTGGCAATAATCCAGTAATTAATTACTGTTTACTGCATAACTATTCTCTGGTGCTTGATGGAGGAATTGGACAACAGAATTGCGAATCTCGCTTGATCTGGTATTTTGTTGGTTCACATGCTTAATCAATGGTGTTTTATCATTAATGTTTTATTATTATTAATGTTTAGTGTTTTCTGAGTCATTTGTAACTGTCACTGTATGTCATGTTGTTACTTGTGGGCGGAGCACCAAGGCAAATTCCTTGTATGTGAATACTTGGCCAATAAACTTACTTACTTACTTTCCTGATGCAACCGGCACCTCATTAGATGCCAGTTCTTTATGGAAAAAGTTGTAAGAAATACCAAATGGTCTAATCAGAAAAAAAGTCAAGCCATAGTGATAAGTTGAATGGCTGCAATATCCAAGAAGGATGGATTATTCTGTATGTGCTTAGAGCTTTTTAAAAGAGCAATATTTGCTGCCAATGATAGATGATATAGGCAATATGCCTGTACAATGATAAAATGTTTCTGATCCCTTGTGTTCAAAGTCCATTTTTACATGTAAGGTTGAAAGAAATTGATATATTCAACTAGTTTTTGTGCACCGTTAGAGAGATACAGCTGGAAGCATATGCCATTCGGGATCAACTCCACTCCAATACATTCCCATGTGTGGGTTAAAAGACTTCAGGCACTTGGGCTGCAGAGTGGCGTTGCGGTAGAGCTACTGCCTTACAGCGTCAGAAACCCGGGTTCGATCCAGACTACGGGTACAGAGTTCTCACTGTGACCTGTGTAGGCTTTTTCCCGAGATCTTCAATCTTCTCCCATACTCCAAAGAAGTACAGGTTTGTAGGTTAATTGGCTAGGTATAAACGTAAACTGTCCCTAGTGTGTGTCGGATACTGATAGTGTGCGGGATCGCTGACTGCTCTGTATCTCTAAACTAAACTAAAAGTAAAATCTGTGTATGAAGGAACTGTAGATGCTAGTTTAAACAGAAGATAGACACAACATGCTGGGGTAACAGTGGGACAGGCAGCATCTCTGAAGAGAAGGAATGGGTGATGTTTCAGGTCGAGACCCATTTCTGATGCTTTTGTAGCTGTAGGTTTTTGAAAAATGACAGTAAAGGCATTCATGGCCCTGATAAACTTTCAAATGTATTTTCTTTAAATTTGCAATGAATGTAGAGTGGCACTAAATAAAGTAGCATTAAACCAGAGGCAAGAAGTTGTAGCTATTGTACGCACTGCTGCAGGCCGAGGGCTTGATGCATTGACTCCAAGTTTTGGAGATGCCAACGCTGATAGCCATGACAGGTAGCCAACATTTGTTGAGCCTTGGTCAACATCCGAGTACGTTTTCCTCCCATATACTAGACATGCTGAAGTAATGAAGAAACTCAACAAGGAAAGAGTGAGATCAGGGAACATCCCAAGTAGCATTGAAATATCTAAAGCAGCATTGAGCAGCCTACCAATTTCTAGGTATCTGAAAGAAGAGGTAACTTACAATTTAACGCCTCAGTCTGGACTTGAAGGAACAGCATGACTGTGACTGCAAAATGTTATTTTACAAGATGCATTGGCATCTTGGTTTAATTTTGAAGACAAATTAACTATGCAAATCTAATATTTAAAGGACAGCAACTTGTGGTAGCAGCTGTGTTATTTAAATAACATGTAATTCAACATAATAATAGCATTGAAACAGATAAAATGAGGCCATATGCAAATTAGAGGAACAGCACCTCATATTTTGCTTGGGCAGATTCCAACTCAGCAGTATGAACATTGATTTATCTAATTTCAAGTAACGCCTGCATTCACCCTCTCTCCCCTCCCTAATTGCCCTACTAGTTCCACTGTTTGCATCCTTGTATCCCTTTGTTATCACCTCTTTCCCAGACCACAATGGACCATTATGGGCTCCACTCTTCCTTGGTCATCTGTTGCCTGCCCCGATTTGTTCTGGCCTTTTACAGCCTCAAGTTCCCTCCCCTTTACTTTAAGTCTGAAGAAGGGTTCCAATCAGAAACATCACCCATCCTTTTTCTCCAGAGATGCTGCCTGACCTGCTGAGTTACTCCAGCACTGTGTCTGTCAATGGCAATGAAAGTTATATTCATAAAGATTTAGGCTACATCTATTGATGGAGCATGATATCTGGCGCAAAACAATGCATTCAGAAATGACATTAATTTAATACAAAGTTTTCCAAGGAAACAATTTTTATTTCATTACAAAGCATTGGAAAGGCTGTGGGCGAGGACTGAGGTAGCTCTTTGTGACTTGCATGGCCATTCTGGTGTGGTTATTACGCAGTAACTTTACTGAAATGATAAGATTTACTTCAACTGCTAAGAGCAATACTTTGAAAGAACTTCAAATATATTTGTTAGATTTGGAGTACCAGACATCTGATAATGGACTACAACTTACAGCCATAAAGCATAGGTGTCAGTAGTTGAAGTAAGTTTAGTCTGTTCCATATTATTACTGCAATAATCGCCTACAATAAGAATGCCCATATAAATCGCAAAGATCAATAGAAAACCTTGCCCAAAGCCTTCGCAAATGGAGATTTACACAATTGATATCTCCACCTTCAAATGATCGAGCTGGGAAGCAAAGATTGGTCATGTCACCTCAGGAGGCTATTTGGTCCATTAATTCCATGTCAGCTCTTTGTAGAGCAATTGTGCCAGTCCAATCCTTCATAATGTTCCAAACTGATCTCTTTTAAAGTGTCTTTACTATATCTTTTGAAATCATTGATTGATTGTGTTTCTATTACACTTACACAACTTGTGAATTCCTGATCCTAATGACTCCCCAAGTAAAAGCATTTATTCTCAAATCCACTTTGTACCTTTTTCCTGAAATATTAAACCTGCCCTCCTGATGGTTAAATAATGTACTGATGGAAACATCATCCTATATTCTCTGTCGCAGTTCTGCTGAAAAGACTCACGTGTTGATCACAATTATAGGTTTGCTTCACCTTTATTTGTATGGCTGTATGATAACTCAAATCTCACTGTATCAATTGGTGCATGTGACAATATATGTAACTTGAACTTGACTGTTCTAAAATGTGTAGGACGAAACTGCAGATGCTGGTTTAAACCGAAGATAAACACAAAAAAGCTGGAGGACTCAGCAGGCAGTAGTAACTCCCCAGAGTAACTCTCCAGGCAGCATATCTGGAGAGATGGAATGGTTTCGGGTTGAGACCATTCTTCAGACTGTTCTAAAATGCAGGTTCCCAGAGCTTCTCCAGAATTTACAAAGCCGGATACAAGATCTAAAAGGGTCATGGATAACAGGAATCAAATGCCCAGTAGACCTGGAAGGCAATGGCACCTGTGCTTGTTCTTATCGTGTGCTTGTTCTGTTTGCTTTAGTTAAACAGTGACATATTTTTGAGAAAAAAGATGTATGAGTTTACTAAGTAAATGTGGTTGCAGTGGAAAGTGAGGAGACATGAATAGATTTGTTTGTTTACATTGTTCCATTGAATTCAGGATGTCTCTGTGAAAGTGTCAAACAATGCAGCCTGTAAAATAGCTGTCTCTTTAGTTGGTGTGGTCCTTTTAATTTATATTCAAATAAAAATTGCATTCTCCGTTATAACTGATATTAGATTTAATTAAAGGGGAATCCTACATTTTCAGTAAATTTTCAACAATGGAAGAGTGCAGTGTTCAATAATGTGTTTATGTAGTTCATGTATTAAGAGGGAATAAAATTTCTAGGAAGGAATTGCAGATGCTGGTTTAAACCGAAGATAGACACAAAATTCTGCAGTAACTCAGCGGGACAAGCAGCATCTCGAGTGAGAGGAAATGGGTGACTTTTCGGGTTGAGACCCTTCAGACCGCAGGATCTCTGGAGAGAAGGAATCAATGACGCTTCAGGTTGAACCCTTTCTACAGACTCAATCTGAAGAAGGGTCTCCACCCAAAACTTCACCCATTCCTTCGCTCCAGAGATGCTGCCTGTCCCGCTGAGTTACTCCAGCATTTTGTGTCTGTCTTCTGTAGAAATGTTTAATTCATTTTCTCTTAAGATTGTTCAAAAACATGCAGGGATTCAGACCAAGTCAAACAAAACATAGAAAGTTTATTCTATAATGCGCCAGTGTTTGTATCAAAACTATTCCTAAAGCTGTTTAAGATCTGCGGGAAGATGAACAAAGTTTGATTCGAGCTTTCCTGAAACAACATGTTACCAAATATCTTTTAGATATTCTTTTCTGTGGATAGATGGTTCCACAAATAGATAAAGTGAACACTTTGGGCGTTCATGTTTAGCAATGCAGAATCATATAAGAAGTTCACCTGCGGCCTTGATAAGGTCATCAGAAAAGCAAAGGGGCACTTTCAGTCTAAACTGGAGGATGAGACGGATGTTCGGCAGCTGTGGCAAGCGTAGTAGCTCAAGCGATAGCGGGGTATTACACCTGGAAAGATCAATGCTTTCTGCGCTCACCACGAAAGGGAGAGGATGGATGTTCACTAAAATGGATGGTATGTAGACAGCGAAGATGGTGATCAACAATTACAGCAGGATCTTGGTCAGCTGGGGAAGGAATGGCTAATGGAGAGCAATTCAAATAAGTGTGAGGTGCAATGTCTGTGCCGAACATAATGCCAAGACCAACCCTGATCTGCCTGCACATAATCCATATTCCTCCAATCCATGCTTATCCAAATGTCTCTGAAATACCACTATTGTAGTCACTCTTGATTAGTGCAGGTGTTAGAGGTTATGGGGAGAAGACCGGAAACTTGCCCCGCACATCTCCATCAAACTCTACCCCTTTCACCTTGGAGCCATGCCCTCCAAATGAGGCCTAACCTTTCTTTTTTTCCAATTTTCTGCATCTCTCCTGAGGGAACCAATTCTTACTGAAGCACAGCACCAGGATGTGGGCCTTCCCTACTAAACCTCAGCTGCATGACCCTTTCTTTCCTCATTCTAGTCATCTTTATTTGGCCACAAGCATCTCCACAGCTAAGCTCAAGCCTTCTTTAAAATACAGAGATCGAAGCTTTTTCCAGAAGGAATCACAAAGCAGGGATCCAAGGGTGGGAACCATAAGTTATTCCATTCCCCTCCACCCACCTTTCCCCTTCCTAAATTCATGTACCTTTAGAAAGGAAATGAGGAGGAATTTCTTTAGTCAGAAGGTGGTAAATCTGTGGAATTCATTAACACAGGATGCTGTGGAGGCCAAGTCAATGGATATCTTTAAGGCAGAGATTGACAGATTCTTGATTAGTAAGGGTGTCAGGGGTTGTGGGGAGAAGGAATGAGAATGGAGTTGAGAGAGAAGGATAGATCAGCCATAATTAAATGATGAGGTAGACGATGGGCTGAATGGCCTAATTCTGCGACTGGAACTTATGAATTTATGATAGACAAAAGTGCTGGAGAAACTCAGCGGGTGCAGCAGCATCTATGGAGCGAAGGAAATAGGCAACGTTTCGAGCAGAAACCCTTCTTCAGACTCGACATGAAATGTGTAGGAAAGAACTGCAGATGCAGGATTACGCCGAAGATAGACTTAAAGGATCAGGCAGCATCTCTGGACAAAAGGAATAGGTGACGTTTCAGGTATAAAAAAAGCCTTCTTCAGACTGGGAGTCAGGAGGGGAGGGAAACTAGAGGTATGAAAAGGTTCAGATCGTCAGACCAGCACTGATGTCCAAGGAAAGGCAGAGTGCACAATAGTCCATTGTTGGCTGTGGAAGAGGTGATAATGAAGGGATAAGGGTGCAAACAATTGAACTGGCAGGCCGACTAGGGTGGTGGATGGGTGACGAGAGAGAGTGAATGCAGGGGTTACTACAAATTTGAGAAATCAACATTCATACCGCTCTTAAAATTAGAGAATTTAGATTAGCTGGTGTCAATTGGAGCTCCCTGGTTGAGGCTGGTTAATATTCCTTGGCATTTCATTTGAAACCTGGACCTTCCTGGCTGTAGTCTGCAGTTCCACATCAGCACATCAGGGGTATTGAATAACGACTGCTCCACAACCATTATCCCAAACCATATATTGTTCGCCATTGAACACACAACCATCTACTGTTTCATATTTAACACCCCTCCTCACACAGAACTCTGATGTTCACAAGTTATAGTAGTAGAATTAGGCCATTGGGTCCATCGAGTCTACTCCACCATTCAATCATGGCTGATCTCTGCCTCCTAATCCCATTTTCCTGCCTTCTCCTCATAACCCTTGGCACCCGTTCAAATCAAGAGTTTGTCTATCTCTGCCTTAAAAATATCCACTGACGGCCTCCACAGCTCTCTGTGGCAATGTTCCACAGATTAACTACCCTCCGACTAAAGAAGTTCCTCCTCACCTCCTTTCTAAAGAGCGACCTTTAATTCTGAGGCCATGACCTCTGGTCCCAGACTCTCCCATCAGTGGAATCCTTTCCACATCCACTCTATCTATACCTTTCATTATTCTGTAAGTTTCAATGAGGTCCATCCTCAACCTTCTCAAGTCCAGCGAGTAGAGGCCCAATGCTGTCAAGCGATCATCATAAGCTAACCCACTCATTCCTGGTGTAGGAAGAAATGGAAAATGCTGGTTTATACCGACAATAAACACAAAATGCTGGAGTAACTCAGCAGGTTAGGTCACATCTCTGAAGAGAAGGAATAGGTGATGTTTTGGGTCGAGACTCTTCTACAGACCAGGCTACACCTGCCAGGCTTTGACCTGCCCGCACTGCTTTTCCAAATTCCACAACCCCCACCCCCATAATTAGTCTGAGGATGGGTCCCTACCCGAAATATTATCTGTCCTTGTTCGCCAGAGATGCTGCCTGATCTGTTGAGTTACTCCAACACTTTGTGCATTTTCCAATCATGAGATGTTTGGCACAGACATGGTAAACTGAGGGGCTAATTCCTGTTCTATACCATTCCAGGACAGCACAGTGGTGCAGTCAAGGGTCAAGAGTGTTTTAATGTCATATGTCCCAGATAAAATAATGAATTTCTTACTGGCAGCAGCACAACAGAATATGTGAACATAGTACACTGTAAACAATATAAAAAAAGAGAACAAAAGTTCAGTGTGTGTATATACACTGATAAGGGGGAAGTCTTTTAGGATTTAATGATAAGGGGGGAGTCTTTTAGGACTGAGATGAGAAAAACATTTTTCACACAGAGAGTGGTGAATCTCTGGAATTCTCTGCCACAGAAGGTAGTTGAGGCCAGTTCATTGGCTATATTTAAGAGGGAGTTAGATGTGGCCCTTGTGGCTAAGGGGATCAGGGTGTATGGAGAGAAGGCAGGTACGGGATACTGAGTTGGATGATCAGCCATGATCATATTGAATGGCGGTGCAGGCTCGAAGGGCCGAATGGCACCTAATTTCTATGTTTCTATGTTACTCACATATTTACAGATAATTTACATACACACATGCATACAGTACATACACATAAAAACAAACAAACAGTAATTGGTGCAATAATAACAATAATAGTCTATGTAGTTCAGAGCTTATTTGAGATTGTCGTGTTTAAAAACCTAATGGGTGTTGGGAAGTAAGTGGTAGTGCCTTACAGCAACAGAGACCCAGGCTCAAACCCAACGACAGGAGTCGTCTGTACGGAGTTTGTACGTCCTCCCTGTGACCGCGCGAGTATTTTCCGGATGTCCCGGTTTCCTCCCACACTCGAAACACATATAGGTTTGTAGGTTAATTGACTTCTGTAAATTGTAAATTGTCCCTAGGGTAATGATAGTATACTGGTTGTGTACTCGATTGGCCGAAAGGCCTGTTTCCACGCTGTATCTTTAAAGTCCCATGTTCTATGTTCTAATTCCAGTTGGTATCCTGCCCTGAGAAGAATTAGTCAGGGTTTATCCGACACTATTCACCTTACAAAAATCTAATTTCCCCTCATAATTCCCTCGAGTACAGTTATTGCCAATATACGCAGTTCATTTTATAATCACAACATTTTCATTACAACAATAAAATGAGAAATGTATCATGAAGAAACGTGTGAATAAAAAGTTTACCTCATACATCACAATGATATATCTGAAAAGAATCGTCCCCTGTCCTTTGGTTGTATAGGGCTCTGGTGAGACCACATCTGGAGTATTGTGTACAGTTTTGGTCTCCTAATTTGAGGAAGGACATCCTTGTGATTGAAGCAGTGCAGCGTAGGTTCACGAGATTGATCCCTGGGATGGCGGGACTGCCATATGAGGAAAAATTGAAAAGACTAGGCTTGTATTCACTGGAGTTTAGAAGGATGAGGGGAAAAGATTAAACAGGAATCTGAGCGGTAACCTTTTCACACAAAGAGTGGTGGGTGTATGGAACAAGCTGCCAGAGGACTAACCCAACTTGTATGAAACAGTTAGACAGGTGCATGGATAGGACAGGTTTGGAGGGATATGGACCAAATGCGGGCAGGTGGGACTAGTGTAGCCGAGACATGTTGGCCGGTGTGGGCAAGTTGTGCCGCAGGGCCTATTTCCACACTGTGTCGCTCTGTGACTCTATGGAAAAAAAGCTTTCTGTTTTGAATCCATGAAAATAAATAAATTGGGCTATTAAGTGGCCCTAAGAGCTTTTGAAAGACTGAAAGATTCAGCCTAGTAGATTGTAATGCCACTCCCCATCAAGTCCTTGGGTCCTTCGTAACGAGAGGATTTCAGTAAAGAGTCCTTCTGCAGTTGTACAGGGCACTGGTGAGACCACATCTGGAGTATTGTGTGCAGTTTTGGTCTCCTAATTTGAGGAAGGACATCCTTGCTATTGAGGCAGTGCAACGTAGGTTCACGAAGTTGATCCCTGGGATGGCGGGACTGATCATACGAGGAAAGATTGGAAAGAGTGGGCTTGTATTGACCGGAATTTAGAAGGATGAGAGGGTATACATTTTTAGAAATGTATAAAATTATAAAAGGACTGGACAAGCTAGATGCAGGAAAAATCCCCGGGACACAACGCCTGAATGTGGGCAGATGACGGTTTGCTGGACGATGTCTGGAGGCCATGCAACAGCCTGAGGCTCACCTGGATCAGGCCCCACTCCATGCGGACCAGCCTGGACTTTGAAAATGGCGCCAGAACCTGGTGACTCTTGCATGCGGGATCGCAGTGGACTAATTCTATGCATTTTATACTAATTGGTGATTGTGCCTCGATATGGCAATACTTTACTGAACTGTATGCAAAAAGAGGTCACTGTATGTCTGTACATGTGATAATAATGAACCATTGACCATCGATTAAAGAGATAATTGGCCATGGCAACTGTGTGTGAAGATTGAGGGGCATGTGATCTGTTTACTGCTGCCCTCATACCTCCACATCTGTGCCCTGACGGCTCTGTTGATGACTAAGGCTAGGTTCAAGCACCACCCTGGAAAAAAATTGCACTACTCCATCTGCACTACCCGCGAGTCAGCATGTGGATGGAAAGGCAGCTGTAACTCACAAGCAACCAGTTCTATTAAATGCACCGGTCAGGGTTTAGTGCTCTTAAAGATTTATTTTTAAAGCATAGTCTTAAAGCAAGAATGTCAGATTTTATGTTTGTGTCTAACTGTTTGCTAGACGTGCCCTCGTTTGGAGGTGTGAGCATCTGTCGGAGGAAGAGAGGGAGCTGACGCCACATGCTGGAGGAAGAAGGAGGAAGATGACACATGGCCAGTCGCTCTCTGGTTATTCCTCAGAAGTCCAGGTCATAAGTGTAATGGAGTATTCAATGGTATCACGCCACACCTGACGTTAGCATAGGATAACCTATGAACACACAGGATACTCAGTAGTCACAGGCCATTTGGCCCAGCCAGTCCATGATGGTGTTTATGCTTCACTCAAGCCTCCTCCTGGCTTTCCTTTATTAAATCTATCGACATGACCCCATGTTCCTTTCGCCCTTGTACGCTTGTCCAGCCACCCCTTAAAATAATTTAGACTTTTAAAAACGTTTAGAGATACAGCGTGGAAACAGGACCTTCGGCCAACGAGTCGGTGCTGACCAGCGACTACCCAGTGCACAAGTACGTTCCTACACAGCAATCACCCCCCGTACATTAGTGCTAATTGGCTTCTGCAAATTGTCCCTAGTGTGCAGGATAGTGCTAGTGAACGGGGTCACTAATGATGGACTGATGGACCTATTTCTGTGCTGTATCTC
The DNA here is from genome assembly GCF_010909765.2 of Amblyraja radiata. NCBI lineage: Eukaryota > Metazoa > Chordata > Chondrichthyes > Rajiformes > Rajidae > Amblyraja > Amblyraja radiata. Next base: position 39,672,285 of record NC_045967.1, read on the forward strand.
TAAAGACTAAAGAAGACAAATCAACCTACAAGCCTTCACATCTTTGGAGTGTGGGAGGAAACCACAGCACCCGGAGAAAACTCACTCAATCTCAGAGAAAATGTACAAACTCCCTACAGACAGCGCCCGTAGACAGGATCAAACTTAGGGTCTCTGACGCTGTAAGGCAGCAACTCCACTGCTGTGCCACTGTGCTGCCCATTCAAACTACACACTGAGAACACCAGTTCCACATTTCTCACAGCTCTTTGGGTAAAGTTGTTTCTTCTGAATACCCAACCAGATCTCTGCCTAACCATCTTATAGATGCGTCCTTTAGCTTTACTGCTCCCTACCAGTTAAAATGCTTAATCAGCAATCATTCTATCAAAACCGCTCTTTAAAGTGACAGGGGCAACATTTAGAGGAGACATGTGGGGCTAGTTTGACACAGAACCTGGTGACACTGCCAGGAGTGGTAAATACAAATACCACAGTGGCATGTAGGATTCCTTTAGACAGGCATATTGATATCCTGGGAATGCAGGGAGAGGAGATTAGTGTGGTATTTGGCATCAGTTTGGCAAAGACATTATGGGTCGAAGGGTGTCTTCCTGTACTGTACTATTCCACATTATGTTCTAAACGTTTCAGAATTTAGAAGACCACTCTTGGGAGCTTACATTTCTCTAAAGAAACGACCCCTAGTCTCTCCCGGCTATTTTATAGCATTTATATAGTTTTTACAGGAATGTAATGAGACGCAGGAATTCAGACTGATTCTTTCCTACCTTGTCCGACATTACTAAGACCACTTTAGTAAATCTCAATGCCACTGAGAGAACAAGCAGGAGCCATTAACATCAAGGGCTCAGTACTTCTGGACAGTGGGTTAACCCTCAGCATTGACAGAGAAATGTAATATCCTCTTGCAAGATTTGGGGAATTTCTTAAAGAAATGCATCTCCTATCAAACCCAGAACAGAATATAGCTAAACTATATGATCTAAAGTTGTTTCTTTTTTTATGATATTGATCATCAATTTAAAAGAATTAAGACAGGAAAAAGCTCTTGGTAGTGACTCCTAAAAAAGCATTATGTTTTGGATTCCATTGCCACAGGTTTATAATAGCAATTGATATGATCTTTCCCCTCTCCCCACCCCCCACAACTTCCTTCATTAATCATAATTAGATTACGGTAGATGTTATCAACAGCCACCTATTCATCATCCAGAATTTAATATGAAAAGATACAGCTTTCTAATTAACATAATGGTTGGCAAGTTAATTCAAAAATAAATCGTTGTCTGTAATGTGACTATGACCAGACTGGGGCTAATTCTGGCTTCACATGGCAATGTACCGAAAGTCAGCTTTACGTCCACCCTGGCTTTTATTCCTGTAGTAGGTAAAGTGAGCAGGCTTTTTACATCAGCTTCTTCACACTATCTCATTCACTGTGAATGACAGCAGAATAAAATCCCAAAAGGAATGATCAATGCAGGATCCCACTACTTGCTGTTAAAGGACAATTCCTGAACCACAATGAAGTCTAATTCATCCATTTATTTTTCTGATTTTCCTTTCTAAAAAGACAATTACAAAGATAGGCAAGGTATGGTATGCAATGCATCACTCCTACAATCTAGCCCTAATCATCACCACATCTCACGGTATATGCCTGAAGAAATCTTGATTACAATTTAAAAAGAGAATGAGCAAACGGAAAGACTGTAGCATGAAATATCACTGGACTGAAATATTGCCATTGCACATTATGTAGTAAAGTGGTGGCTCATCTGTGATAATTTAATCATGAGCTTAATTTAACTTTTTATTGCATTAAAATTAAAATTCAGAATGCAGCACACTTTCAAACTTTTACACCAGAGATTCCTACCTCCCATACTGCGAGAAATTGTTACGATATTCGATTTATAATCCATCTTCTCTGTACAAATGCTCCAAAGCATAGGAGTACAGCCACCAGCATGTAAGAAATGTGGTTAACACCACATTGTAATGCAACAAGCTAAAAAATCCCATTAGCTCATTTGCAACAAAAAAAAAAGCAAAACTAAACGGTAACTTCCCTTCAAATCTGTTGACTCGGGAACATAGGAAGTGAGCAGGAACTCTGTTTTACTAAACTCAGATCAGCCCATTGTCACAACCCAGTCCCCTTTCCTTCCCACTTGTGTCGTGCCTTCCTTCTCGAGGTTTTGCAGCAGATATAACATGTTTTTACAATGATTCAGTCTGGGCCCAATCTGCGTAAGATCTGCAGACCTTGTGAAGCCATGCCTTTCCTATTAGACAAGCTGAATAGCCAGCCCTACTCGCTACCAACACCCTCCCACCCCCTCCTCTCCCCTCCCATCCCCTCCCTCCACTTATCCAGCAAAGAACTATCAGCTCCAGAAGCTTAAAGCAAAACCTGGAACAGACAACAGGCACAAAATATTAATAATGCTGATTAATGTTTCATCGATTAGAGCATTTATAATCTTATTTTACCAAGTTTACCAAAAAAACTTTGGATTTTTGAGAATACTAAATAAATAAAAATGTGATTTCTTTACAAGCTTGATTTAAAAAAACCCATCAATGAGAAATGCAGATGTGCACTAACACACCTGCATTGAAAAAGCATCTGTTTAAGAGCTCTTGCAGTAATTGTTATATTATCAATCTATAACTACACCAGTGAAAGCAGCATTCATCTCATATTCTCCAGAACCAAACTTCAGCCTTAACTCTTTCATCATTCAAACAGCTTTAAAAAATATTCATGCTTCATATGATAGTACAGGTACTTGTGATGCCTTAATTTTAAATTCAAAGTGTCATTACTTTGTTAAGCACTGTCCATTCACAAATCCTATAAACATAATTTTACTGATGTTACCAATTTTAGCGATCCTGGAAACTTCAATTACGTTGCATACTGTCACGTGCCCATAAGAGCAGGACAAATCCGAAGAATTCTAAGGTGTTATTTACTTTATTTGTACCTTGCTAGATTTTGCTCATTTTTATTGAGATCTAATGAAGATCAAACAAAATGTAATTTTCTTACATTTATCACAGATTTAAGGCTGTAACTTCTCCCACATTCCCAGGCACCATTCACCAATTTGCTGTCAATTTATAATAATAAAGATAAAACATTTTTTTAAATGCCCCCAAACTCTCTGAAGATGTCTAAAGAAGGGTCCCGATCTGAAATGCCAACTATCCAGCTTCTCCAGAGAATCTGTCGAAGTCATTAAGTTACTCCAGCACTTTATGTCCCCCAAATTCTTTGTTTGCAACAATAAACATTAACTATTTGAGTTGCCATCTACGTATTGTCTTAGCACAGAATGAATAGCATCGGCCTCCCTGCTCCAAAACACACCACCTACACACCAGCATCCTGTCCACTCTTCACACCCATATTAGATATTCAAAACAGAAATCCATATACAATGCAAACATACGTGCGCAAATGCATACCACACACACACACACACACACACACACACACACACACACACACACACACACACACACACACACACACACACACACACACACACGTACACACACACACACACACGTATGTACACACACACACACACACACCACTCTTCCTATCCTCAATGCCCTTCACACACCCACATACAGCCAACGATCGATAGTTCCTGGTACAGGACTAAAGCCAAATATGATGTAATGCAAAGGCATACTTAATATTCAGCTCCTTAGATTGTAACGTTCCAATACAATTTTATCTATTTTCACACAGTCTGTCGTGGCTACTTATGTAAGGATTTGGGAATCAGTCACTCATTTATTGATTAGCAGACTGGCTGTGTTTTCCTCAACAAGAATATCCCCTCTAGAAATGACATCAGAAGTATCACTTAGCAGCCCGAGTATGGGGTCTGTACTGACACTGATTCAATCCTTATCGGAAAATGTCAGCAGATACCAAGCAACAAGCTGCACTAAGAAATCACACATGGCTGCCTGCTGTTATTTTTTGCTATCAATCAGAATAAATTAACACTGTAATCCTCCTCGATCTTTTAATCCGCTTGAGAGTCCCAGTTTACAGTAACCCTCTGCATTTCTGCTAAAAGCAACCCAGCAAAGATGTCTGTTACCTGCTCCATACAAGTAGTGCAGCAACTGATTTTTCTCACCCGAAGCCTATGGGGAAATCCAGCACGATACAACAAAACAATACCTTTGTTTTTTTTCTTTCTCTGGCCCGGTTGCTCTTTTTCATAGGTGTTGCCCATCATCCCTTATTACCATGTTGCAGCTCATCCCTCTCCACTTCCCTCTTGCCTGGATTGTTTGGAGGATTGCCAGCAGCAAAGTGCTAGCCCCAGCGCAGCCTGCACAGGGTGCATCATTACAAACAGTTCCTATGGGAAATGGGCCCTGCGTACCACAGGAACAAAAGGGAGGGAGGGGGAGAGGCACTGTTTGAATTCCTTCCTGGTACCAACGAGAAAAAGCAACAATACTGTGGCTGTGGTGTTTGATTTCACTTGTTTTAATATTAATTTCAGTAATTAATACCTGTTCCAAACCACCGTAATTAACTGATAACCAGAAGTAATTACCTCAATGGGTCAGCTAGTTACAGCAACAACGATTTAAGATTGTGAAACAGGAAGCACCTGGGTTTGCTTCCCGCCTGTTCTGCGTTACGATAGATTTTACATCGTGGGGCAGTAATAAGTGAATATCAATTGACCTGTGTGCCCAAAGATTGACAATTAGAATCACCACCCAATGAATTCTACTCAATGCATATCGATGCATCTGCGACTGCCTTATGTCTAAGAATTTCATTGTCCTATACAGGGACACATGACAATAAACTCACTTGAACTTGAACTTGAACTCTTGGCTGCTTGGTCGTGAATTGGGCAGTAGCCCAAGACCCATTGACCTACTATCCAAACCCCACTTTTGAATGTGCATTTTGAGCAGACCACAACTTTAGACTGGGCAGAAAGAAGTAGGATAACATTGATTTATTTGAGGAAGGACGCAAAGTGCGGCAGTAACTCAGCGGGGCAGGCAGCATCCCTGAACATAGATAGGTGACGTTTTGGGTCAGGACCCATCTTCAGAGGTAATCTGGCCTTGTGTGAGATTTTTAAGATATCAACAATATTGTAGTACATGTGTAGGAAGGAACTCTAGATGCTGGTTTAAACCAAAGTTAGACACAAAATGCAGGAGTAGCTCAGTGGGACAGGCAGCATCTCTGGATAGAAGGAATGGGTGACGTTTCAGGTCGAGAACCTTTTTCAGTCAGGGGAGGGGGTGATACAAAGATAAGGAAGTTTAAGGTGTGAAAATGAGACAAAGGGGATGGGGATCAATGGAAATGTAGAATAGATCATTGTTCGCTAAAAGAAGGTAACAACAAAGCAAACAGAGATAAAATTGAATCAAGGACAGTCAGACGGGTTGATGAATTGGGAAGGGGGGAGGGATGGAGAGCAAGAACTTACTTGAAGTTAGAGAAGTTCATATTCATAACATAGAACATAGAAACATAGAAACATAGAAATTAGGTGCAGGAGTAGGCCATTCGGCCCTTCGAGCCTGCACCGCCATTCAATATGATCATGGCTGATCATCCAACTCAGTATCCCGTACCTGCCTTCTCTCCATACCCTCTGATCCCCTTAGCCACAAGGGCCACATCTAACTCCCTCTTAAATATAGCCAATGAACTGGCCTCGACTACCCTCTGTGGTCCTTCAGATTTGGAGACCAAAACTGTACGCAATACTCCAGGTGTGGTCTCACCAAGACCCTGTACAACTGCAGTAGAACCTCCCTGCTCCTATACTCAAATCCTTTTGCTATGAAAGCTAACATACCATTCGCTTTCTTCACTGCCTGCTGCACCTGCATGCCTACTTTCAATGACTGGTGTACCATGACACCCAGGTCTCGCTGCATCTCCCCTTTTCCTAGTCGGCCACCATTTAGATAATAGTCTGCTTTCCTGTTTTTGCCACCAAAATGGATAACCTCACATTTATCCACTGCAGTGTAACACTGCAGTGTAAGCTGCCCAAGCGAAATATGAGGTGCTGTTCCTCCAATTTGCGCTGGGCCTCACTCTGACAATGCAGTTAGAAGTGTTTAACAACCAGAAGATCAGGTAGGTTAAGGTGGACAAAGCGGAGGTGTTCAACAAAACGATCACCGAGCCTGTGCTTGGTCTCGCTGATATATAGGAACCTACACCTGGAACAACGGATATAGATGAGGTTGGAGGAGGTGCAACTGCACCTCTGCCTCACCTGAAACGACTGTCGGGGTCCTTCGACGGAGTCAAGGGGGCGATATAGGGGCAGTTGTTGCATCTCCTGTGGTTGCAGGGGAAAGTACCTGTGGAGGGGGTGGGAGGGGTGGGAGGGGACAAGTTAACCAGGGAGTTGTGGATGGAAAGATCTCAGCGGAAAGTGGTGGAGGGGGGAAGAAGAGGCTAGTGGTTAGATCTCGTTGGAGGTGGCGAAAATGGCGGAGTATTATGTTTGGTATGTGACGGCTGATGGGGTGAAAGTTGAGGACTACGGGAACTCTGTCCCTATTGCGACTGAGAGGAGGGGGAGCTAGGAGTGGGATATTGAGGAAACCTTAGTGAGGGCCTCATCTATGATGGAAGATGGAGCCCCTGTTCCCTAAAGAATGAAGACATCCCAGATATCCTGGTATGGAACACTTCAGCTTGGGTGCAGATGCACCATAGACAGAGGAATTGGGAGAGGGCATAGTCTTTACAGGAAGCAGGGTGGGAAGAAGTGTAGTCTAGATAGCTGTGGGAGTCAGTAGGTTTATAATAGATGTCAGTCGATAGTCTATCTCCTGTTATGGAGACGGTGAAGTCAAGAAATGGTCGGAAGAAGTCGGAGATGGTCCAAGTGAAATTGAGTGCAGGATGCAAATTAGTAGAAAAGTTAATGAAATCAGTGAGTTCTGCGTGGGTGCAGGAGGTAGCATGATGTCGTCAATGTAGCGGAGATTGAGTTCGGGGATAGGGGCATATAGCCATAAATCTACATGATGATCTGTTGCAGTTATTTAGATTGCCAGACTCATTTGGTGAATATTTTGTTTGGTCTAGTTAATGTAGATGCTGCACAACCTTCAGGGATTTCAAGGGAGGAAGGTTTTAGCTACAGGAATTATCTTGCCTACTCCAATCTCCAATGGAACAGGGACACCTCCAAACTAAAGGAAGAGAGTCGCAGATAAGGAGTAAAGGAATTTTCAGGTGGCTTGATATTAGGTGCACAATTTCTCTGAGAAGCTGCTTGCAAGGAGATAGAGCTCCCGACTACCTGGCTCTATGTGCCCGCCAACCTTTACCCTTCCCCGGTCCACCGATCACCTTTCGCTTCTGTCTCACCACTCTCCCTCTCCTCTTTATGCTAACTATCTTCCCTCTCCACACTCTGACTTGAAACAGTGACCATTCCTTTTCATCCGCAGATGCTGCTCGGCTTGCTTGGTTCCTCCTGCAGATTGAGTTTGAGTTCAATTTCTTGTTTATTGGTACAGTGAAAAGCTTTTGTTCCGTGCTAACCAGTCAGCGGAAAGACGAAACTTGGTTACAATGGTATCCACATTGTACATTGTCCGTTGCACTATAATAAGCCGACTGATAGCGTTGCCAACTAGACCTGCTGGCTGGTCACATATTTTATCTAATGGTTACTCATCTCACCGAAGTGTGTCCTGCTCAGAATTTGAGATGGGGATAAACTAGGGGCTATTCTATGACTTGTCCATTGACTGTCACCATAGCAATGGAGGCAATTTAACGGCAGCTTCTGGAGTACACATATTGCCATTAAACAAGAAATGTGCCCCTAAGTTACCATTCATCTTCTGCCAAAACCATTATGTAGGTCATAATATACATTTTTGCTCTCTGCAAAATGTTTTAAAAGTTAAATTAAGAGCTTTATGTTTCTTGGTTTGCCATTTGTCAGTTTTGTCACTCTGTCATAATGATGGCATGAACTGAAACCACACATGCCCAACAGAAGGCAAGGAGCTGGAACTGACTGTGTTAGGGAGTCCACACACTGATATACACGATCTTTGGGAGTAAGTTTGCGTAAGAGTCATACAGCTTGGAAACAGGCCCTTCGGCTCAACTTGCCACACACCAGCCAACGTCCAAGCTACACTAATCCCACCTTTCCATGTTTGGCCCATTTCCTTCCAAACCTGTCCTATCCATGTACCTATTTAACTGTTTCTTAAATTTTGGGATAGTACCTGCCTCAACTAGCTCCTCTGGCAGCTCATTCCATACACCCACTACCGTTTGAGTGAAAAAGTTATCCCTCAGATTCCTATTAAATATTTTCCCCTTCACTTTAAACCAATGTCCTCTGGTCCTCGATTCCCCTCCTCTGGCCATATCCCTTCGCCACAGACTGAAAAATCCAGGCTACTAATCTGCCTTTCAGTTGTGAATTTAGATGACAACTGTCTTATCCTGAACCACATATAGCTCTGGGAATTGAAAGCAAGAAACAAACTGCCGGAGGGACTCAGCAGATCAGGCAGCACCTGTGAAGGGAAATGGACAGACAATGTCTTGGGTTGGGATGCAGACTTCTTCAGACTTCATTGTGTGAAACAGATAGTGCTTGACCCGCTGAGTTAGTCATAGATACAGACAGCGTTATACAGCGTGGAAACAGGTCCTTAGGCCAAACTTGCCCACACCAACCAACATGTCACATCTACATTAGTCCCACCTGCCTGCGTTAGGGCTATATGTTAGGGCCTCTGCCACAGAAGATAGTTGAGGCCAGTTCATTGGCTATATTTAAGAGGGAGTTAGATGTGGCCCTTGTGGCTAAAGAGATCAGGGGGTATGGAGAGGGCAGGTACAGGATACTGAGTTGGATGATCAGCCATGATCATATTGAATGGCGGTGCAGGCTCGAAGGGCCGAATGGCCTACTCCTGCACCTATTTTCTATGTTTCTATGCCTACAAACCTATCCTATCCATGTACCGGGCTTGAACATTGCAATAGTACCTGCCTCTATTATCACCTCCGGCAGCTCGTTCCATACATCCACCACCCTTTGTATGGAAGAGTTACCCCTCAGGTTTCTATTAAATCTTCCCTCCTCACCTTAAACCAATGTTTTTGGGTCTCAATTCCCCTACACTGGGCAATAGACTTTGTTTCTTTACCCGATCTATTCCTCTCATAACTTTATAACCTCTATAAGATCGCCCCACATCCTCCTGCGCTCCCAGGAATAATGTCTTAGCCTGCTTAACCTCGCCCTACAGCTCAGGCCCTTGAGTCTTGTCAACATCCTCTTAAATCTTCTCTGCACCCTTTCCAGCTTGACAATGTCTTTCCTATAACATGGTGCCATAAACTGAGCACAATACTCTAAATGTGACCTCACCAAAGTCTTATATAACTGCGACTGACCTCCCAACTTCTATACTGGTCACCCTCCAGAAGTTTGTTTTTTACTCAAGATTCCAGCATCTACAGTGTCTTGTACCTTGAGGAATTGAAGTTGGTTGCTGAGAAACTGGATTCTTGTGATCTGTACATTAGTGAATCTTAATGAAAAATCAGTCACATACGAAAACTGGACACACAAAAAACTGGGACTTCCTTCAGCTGCAGTGTTTATCTGACACTGAATAATTTATTTCCACAGAATAGACCATGAATAGACCTGGCTCATGAAGTCTGGATTTGGGAGCATGTTTCAGGTAGGTCTTCTCAAGTAAAATACCAATCCCTTGTGAAAGCTCTCCCTCATTCTCCCCATATTACTGATCTCAAATTCCATTCAGTGGAAACTCCAACAATCTGATCCCATCCAAATGACTGGTGCTGGAACATGCCTTCCATCCTGACAACATATCCATCAGCTGCTTCCCACATCTATAGGATGTTCCAAATCACACTTAATCCGTACTAAACCCCAACAGAAAACCAGCCATCAATCCACTTTCCCTCCCCCCATCTTTGACCTTCCTTCCCATCCCCGCCTCAGATCTACCTTCCTATGCCCCGCCACCAACTCACCCTCCCATCCCCCACCACTGACCTGCCTTCTCAACCCCCATCACTGACCCACCGTCCCATCCCCCACCACTGATCCACCTTCCCATCCCCACCAGTGACACACACTCCCGCCCCCCCCTCACTGACCCACCCACCCATCCCGCACCACCAACCCACCTTCCCAACCCCATCATCGACCCACCTTCCCATGCACCGCTACCCATCCACCTTCTGATGCCCAGCCACTGACCAACTTTCCCATCCCCCACCATCCTCGGCCCCCACTCACCTCCCCATCCCCTGTTCCCCTCACCGACAGAGCTACTACCACCATCCCTTGAACTCCATACTTCCTCAAGGATCCCACTCTGTTCCTCACAGCATTCTCTCTTGGGTGAACATTCAGCTAAATATTACAGGGATGAGAACTAGAACACAATGTTTCCTGGCACCTGTCACCTTTATAGATATAATGTTCAATTTCTATGCTTTTTTTATTTCCCTTACCATTGGTTGCTGATAAACGGGAATAAAATGTGATAGTGTATGTTCTTTACAATTTAGAACCACACTAGTTGATGGTTTATATCACAGACTAGCTTTAAAGTTCAAATCTTACTCTCAGTGAGGAGTAAGTCAAGGCATAATCAGGTAGGTTCAGAACTCATGTAGTCCTAGTTGACATCCAGAAAGTACAGTGAAAAGAAAAACAAACATGAAGAAAGATCATAATTTTATGTACACATCATTAATTGCAATAACTACTGTAGCTCTCAATCCGAAGAGGTTGACTCATGCACAATATGTTGTGATGTGACACCTTTATGGCATTAAGGATATTATGGCAGTGATTAATATGTGTGGGTTTATTCTGGGAATAAGTGTTTAATTTCTGTCATTACCTCGAATGACTGAAATTCAAATAGCTACAGTAACAATCTCAAATCAAAATGTCTAAATGTAGAGATGAGGTGATTTGACTGAAACCATATCTGAGGTGGGTTCTATTATTATCTGTGCATTAATCTATTCCACAAACTGATATAAAGCTTTAGTGACAAGGATGTTTACAAATTCAATTCTTAATCTGCAAGACAGCAATTCTTAATCTGTGGGGGATCATTAAATCTATTTGGGAAGGAAACGCTACCAGTCAAAGCACCACTCTGAATCAATGTTCCACCCTACATCACTATATGGTTTTGGTGGGTGAGATGGAAGAAAGACTCAGATGTGTTGTTCTCCTCTGATAAATAATCTGCAGGCACCCAAGAACAGATTTCATAGAAATCTGAAATTCAATTGCTCAAAGGTCTTTGGATGGTGGAGTAGATGCATCTTTTAAAACCAAGATAGAACCATTTTATTTGATGTAGGTTTCAAGCAACATGGTTAATGTGAGTTAATGGGGCTGTGGATTTGTAATGATCAAAGTGAATGATAAAGTAAAATAAAGGGACCTCTTAAAATATATTTCCCTAATAGATATCAACATTGTTGGCATTCATTGGCCATCCCGAATTGCTCCTGAACCAGTTATGAGTCAACCATATTGGGATACTGCATGGTTGCCAGCGATGATCTACCAATGTTCTTAATGTTCCCCTGTATGTCTGCAATGTACAAGGGAGGAAAAGCTGGAAGAGTACCCAATTTACACCTATCCAATGTCTATGGCATATATCTGAAGAAGGGTCCCAACCCAAAGTGTCTTCTGGCCATTCCCTCCTCAGATGCTGCCTGGCTCGCAGAGTTCCTCCACCATTTTGTGTTTACTCAAGATTCCAACATCTGAGTCTCTGGTTTCTCCATGGCATTTTTCACAAAACTGACTGCATGAGAAACTGGGTGTAAATATATCCAAATAACTGTGCACAGGCATAATGTAGTAACTAAAACTGAAAGGTCTTCAATTTCTCATCAACTATGTTATATCTGTGTTTACCCCTGGAATACAAAGCAGCGGGATGGATATTAACTCTAACAATTTACAGAATTGTGGGAAATTAAAGGAGAAAGGCTCATCACTGTCGAATCTCAAACAGTACCCCATCAGTATCAAATCAGGAAGAATGACTACCTAGATGAAGCATTAGAAAGTGGTTGGTCCAGTGAGATCTGGTACATCCAAGCAAAATCCCAGGAAGTAACCATAGCAATGAGCTGCATTATGAAAGATAAATGGCGTTTTCACCTTGGAGATAAAAGCTGCCGATTGCTCAACCTTCAGCAGCCCTGGTTTATCCAGGAAGGTGATGGTTAAAATTAGATATTCATCCAGGCTCTTGATACAGCTAACAGTTCCTAGGGCCACTAGCTGCAAAGTTTCCATGGAAACCTGGAAGCTGCAGCTTCTCCCTTCTGTTGAAGCTCATCGCTGGCTGAGTGGGTGGAGCACAAGATATTATTTTTTATAATCTCAGATATTAAGCACGGCTCTTTTCCAGAGAGGTCTTACTGTTTGTTCTATTGCCCCAGCAAAATCTCAGGGTTCTAGCGTCTAGGGCAGCAACACAAGAATGTGTAGCAACAGCAATGGTATTTGAGACATATCATATTACTGTAGCCACCTCCCCACCCACCCACAAACACATTCAAGAAAAATAAAGGAAGGTAACCATCACCGTCTCATGGAGTCGTACAGCACAGAAATTAGTCTGAGCTAATCATCAAACACCCATTTACTATAATTCAATGTTTCCATTCCATCATTTCTACAGGCTGAAGAAGTGTCCCGACCTGAAACTTCACCTGCCTATGTTCTCCAGAGATGCAGCCTGACCCGGAGTTACTTCAGAACTTTGTGTCTCTTCTTGTAAACCAGCATCTGCAGTTCTTTGTGCTTCCAATTATTTTTTTACTGTTCTCAACTCTTCTCAGACTCTACCATGATCCTACACTAATGTAGATATCAGGGACAGAGTACAATGGCCAATTAACCCACCACCATTAAGGGCCTGGTCAGTGATCCCAACATCCCATTAATATATCTTCTTTTGACCAAATTAATTGAATGTCTTGTTGAAGCAACAGAGAGTTAATGTGCATGATGTGCATCATGTGTATCTGGACTTCCAAAAGGCATTTGATGAAATACCACGGTATTAAGTATTAAGGAGACTTAAAACGGGAGGTTAGGGGTTAAAGGTCAAACAAATGAGACAGAAAAAGATACGAAACTGGATCAGTGTCAGAACAAAGAGTGGGTAATGGTTGATTCTCAAACTGGAGGGAAGTATTGAATGAGTTTCCCCTGTCTTTCTGATATATATTGGTGATCTGGACTTGTTTACTGTTGATAACAGACTTTAGGGGAACATAAACAAATTGGGCATGCGCACATGAAATAGAATTTAATGCAAATAAGTGAGATAAAATTTAAATGGACTAAAAACTATAAGTAAACCACAGGCTCTTTCAGATAGTGGATAGTCTACAGTGCCTGCATAATTTTGAAGTAGGGGTCAGTTTTGGACTGACAATAGAAAAATGTCAGAAACGTGGATCTGATCTGCATGTAATGCACAAATGCACTGCCACCTTTCTCCCTCTTATACAAGTTATCCATCACGGTCATTTGAAATCAAGCTGGAAGTACAGCTATCCTAGCCGATACTAAAAGGATAGGAAGATTACTCTTCCCATTACATTACAGCTAACCAGTACCATTCAGACCATTCACTGAGCAATAATAATAAATGTCGCAGAACAGAGCCCTGAAGTAATCATAGCTGTAGCAAAGCTCATTACGTTGCTATTAAATTAGACTTTACAAGATACAGGAGATTTAGTACATAAAATAAATTATTCATCCTCATCTCAGTTCAACTGACTCTCAGTAAAAACCTGCACTTCTCTCATCACAACATCTGGGTAGCTATTGAAGCAACTTAATATCAACTCTTCGCCATCTACAATGCTATTCCACACACAGGATACTCTTTATGTGAAGATAATCTTCTTAGCACTTGTCCCAACTTGCTTTTCACCAGTTTGTTTATTTGTGTCACATTGTCTGACTTCCCTTATTCAATCACGATAAAATGTGACAAATTTGCGGTTAAGCTCCATGTTTTACTTGCATTCAACATTTTTGAAGCCCTGGAGTCAGTTGCCTACAGTCTGGAAACTTGTGTGTGGCTTTTTACGTGGAATTCTGGCACACAAAAAAAATGTCTTGTGCATGTTTTGAAACATTTGCATCCATTTCCTGGTGAAGATCTGTCCATCGGGAAATGGGAACAGGCACACTCGGTCACAATTCATAAGCAAGGGGCTCACTTTCTCACTGTGTGTCATACATGAAGTTGCCATCATATCCATCAATATGCATTATGCCGTTAATTTCTTGCTATCAGAAATTGGATCAAACGATTGTTGGATACATGACCTTGGCCCCATTGCAGAAGCGCCACGACACGGGGCTGGAAACTGGAAGTATTCTGAGCTAATTCTGCTACCACCTTCATCTATTGCGACAAGTGATGGCTCCCACTGATTGTCGCCAGAAGCTTGCGTTCCTTTCAGGATGGACGATGACAGCGAGGTCAACATTTGTAACAAGATGGACTCGAAAGAAGAAGAAGAATACATGACCTTAATTTAGAACTCTTAAATAGGGGCGGCATGGTGGCGTAGCGGTAGGGTGCCAGAGACCCGATTCTACCTTGACTACGGATGCTGTCTACATGGAGCTTGTACGTTCTCCTTGTGACCGCGTGGTTTATTCCCATGCTCCAAAGACATACAGGTTTGTAGGTTAATTGGCTTTGGCTTTGGTAAAATTTATAAATTGTCTTTGGTGTGTAGGATAGTGCTCGTGTATGGGGCAATTGTTGGTTGGCACAAACTCATTGGGCTGAAGGGCTTGTTTCTGTGTTGTATCTCTGCACTAAACTAAACGGAAAGCAGACATGACATCACTGTTAAGATTGCTTCGAGCATGCTGCAAAGGGACCCTGCTGGGAAATTAGTTTGTATATTTAATAAATCCTTCCCCCAGTTATTTTAATGTTTTACAAATGTAATTGTCATTAATGCGGAGAATATGTCGAAGGAGTCTGTACATCTGTATCCTTAGGTCCCAGCTGGTTCAGTCTGTGGCCCTGGTGTGTTATTTATTCAGTACAGTGGCTTGGAGCTCCCTGCAGCGCAAGACCAGACCCCATCAGTTCCACGTTACTGTGTGTCTCCACCTGCAAACCCATCAACCATTATTCCACCAGCCTTGTTTTTCCTCTCCATTTACCATGATCTTCCACCAACCCACCCGAAACTTTAGGCCTCAGTATTAAGTTCTTTAAAACCAATGAGTTGCTTCTCATAAAGCAGTGAGGGAATGAAGCAGCACTTGCAGTTTAGTCGTGCGGTTGTCTTTAATGGTTTTTCAAGGGAGGAAACCACAAGCTTAGTGGGGTTTTTTTTAGAGTAAGGATGTCCCATTTTCACAAGTTAATTGGTGAAACCCAATCTGATGCAGACAAATATCTGGTGCACCAAACATTCAATTTCTGACCAAATACTTTAACATAAATATTACAGCAGGAACCACCTGCAGGTCACAGATGCAACACACATTTCAAATGAAGTGCTGCTATAACAACAAAGGCTCTACAAGTACCTGATATTGTTATGGCATTAAAAGCAATAAATGCAAATGTACATGGATGTGGTGCGATTGGTATGCAAGCCAAGGTAGTTCTTGACTGTGCAACACTGTGAAAAGATTGCTAGCTAGTCACCAGCATATTCCACTCCCAGTTTCTATTCCCATTGAATTATATTTTTAGAATAAAAACAGATGTAAAATAGATTAACAACTGGGCTAGCAACCGTTGCACACTCTAATTCTACTCCTTGAGTTGATTTTCCGTGATTTGAAGAAACCAGTTCAACCCAGAACTGTATCAAATGCCCTGTACAGGCCTCTGGATAAATTAATGTTTGGAATTTTCACTGGGATACTTCAGTCACTGTGAATTCAGCACCAATGGAAACCAATGAAATATTCCTGACAGATCCAGCGGCCAATGGCGTAGAGATAGAGCTATTGCCTTACACTGCCAGAGACCCGGGTTCGATCCTGACTACGGCTGCGTGTCTGTACGGAGTTTGTACGTTCTCCCTGCGACTGCCAGGGATTTCTCCGAGATCTTCCATTTCCTCCCACACTCCAA
Source organism: Amblyraja radiata (assembly GCF_010909765.2). Lineage (NCBI taxonomy): Eukaryota > Metazoa > Chordata > Chondrichthyes > Rajiformes > Rajidae > Amblyraja > Amblyraja radiata. The sequence goes on from NC_045967.1 coordinate 39,688,533, forward strand.
AGACGTACAGGTTTGCAGGTTAGTATAATTGTAAATTGTCCCTATTGTGTGTGGCTATAGTGTTAAGGGCCTGTCCCACCAGCATGCGATTGCATGCTTCTAGCGTGACCAAACGTGCTCGCTTGAGGCGTACGGCCTCGCGGGGCCGGTCCCAATTCGAACCGCGGAGGCGTATGGAGTTGTGTGGGGCTGGTCCCGACATCATACTACCAATCAGCTGGGCAGGAGGCGGGCCGATGACATCATCACGCAATGGCACGCCGGGCGGTGACGTCATCGCGCAACGCCACACGCTAGGCGTACGCCGTCAAGACGCTGCGTACGACGTCAAGACACTGCGTACGCCCGTCGAGACGCTGCGTATGTCCTCAATGCGCCTGCGGGCCGACAGGCCGTTGGCGCGTGGGATTTTCGGACAGTGCAAGATTTTTGGAGCCCTGCGCTATGTCGGGACCAGCCCCGCACAACTCCATACGCCTCCGCCGATCGAAGTGGGACCGGCCCTGCGAGGCCGTACGCCTCAAGCGACCACATTTGGTCGCGCTAGACGCATGCAACCACATGCTGGTGGGACAGGCCCTTTAGTGTGCGGGATTGCTGGTCGTGCAGACTCGGTGGGCTGAAGGGCCTGTTTCCGCGCTGTATCTCTAAACTAAACTGAACCCAAGAGCAACAATGTATACAATTACAGAGCTTCCCTCGAATGAATGTTGGGAATCAGCAAAGCTGTAATATTTGTATGTTGGTTGGAATCAGAAAAGAGATCAAACACCGGCTAGTTCTGATGGACGATTATCAACATTACACCTTAGCTCTGTCTAACCTGCTCAAGTGTTTTTTTGTTTTGTTTCAGATCTCCAATATTTTATGTTTTGTTTCTATCACTAAATTTCTCCATCTTAACTTCTCCATGGAAGAATAATCCCTTGATTAATGGATAGGGGAGCTTTCACCATTCGTAGCATCAGACTCCGATACAAATCAATGATTTCAGGAGCAGGCAAAGGAAGTAGAGGGCAGGATTGGGATTAAATTAAACACTCCATTTAGCAAGGGTTAAACTGTTACATAACCAGACACAATCCTGCTATTTATTCTCCGGTGAACACAGATTTTGGTTATAATTATACCAACAGTATCAGTTTTCAGTTTTCAAAGGAAAGAGTACTCTTAAATTTTTGGAGAATTGTAATTGGCCAAAGATGGCTTTAACTAATGGATAATTATCAGTGGAGGTTACATTTACATTGACATCCACCCAATAATGAGGAGAATCGCCCCACTTATGTCCTGCATTGTGTGTCTGTCTTTGGTGTAAACAAGCATATGCAGGTCCTTACAAGACAAGTGATAAAAGCTGTTGCTGACAGTACTATCACATGGCATCTATCCCCCGATGCCCGGTTTGAGCTTTGTGATGACCACTCAGCTCCAGACTAGTACAGCCTTTCCCTAAACATGGACCAAGGAGCCGATTACTGGGATGAGGTGACATCAGAGCAACATTTGACTGAGTGGTGGTGTCAAGATGCCCTGAAATCAATACGCAGCAAAAGGAAAAACACAAAAGCAGTTGTGGTCACACTTTGCACAAAGGCAGATGGTTGTGGTCGTTAGAAGTCAAACATTCCAGTCCCAGGACATCACTGCAGGAGAATTTCTGGGCAGAGTCCAACCAGCTTTAGCATTGACCTTCATTCCATCTTAGGTCCTGACATTGGGGTGTTTGCCAATGATAGCACAATCTCCAATTCATCAGCAAGTGAAGTAACTCATAATTGCATGGAACAAGACCAAAGACAACATTCAAACATAGGCTGATAAGTGTGCAGTGCATGCAAACTATATCAATACCAATAGCCCCCCCTTCCTCCACCCCCTTCAGAATTTACAGAAATGGAGTAGAAACAAGTTTTTCTTGAAGCTGGGGCCTGCCTAACAAAAGGTGTGGACAAAATATCAGTGTGTAAAATGACTCACTTACCCAAGTATAACCCTGGAAATGTGTAGAAAGGGAACTGCAGATGCTAGTTTATACTGATGATAGACACGAAGTGCTGGAGTAACTCAGCGGGTCAGGTAGCATCTCGGGAGAAAAAGATGGGTGATGTTTCGGGTCAGGACCCTTCTTCACACTGACCCCATCCGAAACCTCACCCATCCTTTTTCTCCAGAGATGTTGCCTGACCCACTGAGTTACTCCGGCTAGATTGTGTCTATCTTCTGCATCTGGAAATGTATGATTGAGATTCGAATGGCTCAATTTGACGTACTCCAGAAACATCAATTTGCATATGTACAACAATGAACAACTAAAAGGCATTATGACTGAATTTTAATGCAATCCTTCCAGAGGTACAGGAATAATACTACATACAGTCCTTCAGGACTGTTCTTAATTGAGCCCTGCACAATTAATGAAATACGTCATTTTTCTTGTTATTCAAACCCTCGGAATTTCTTCTTGTAGCCTTATTTTTATGTTTGCTCTGTAGGAACAACACACCAAGGTCTGACATACTGACATTCATTGGTTTCTCTTGCTGAAAAACTGCTGTCTCTCTACACTTCTTACCAATGTGAATAACCTCATATTTTCCCATTGTCAATTCCCCTTTAACCTCCCTGCCCATTTTTAGTTTAAGCTTAGACATACAGCACGGAAAAGGGCCCTTCTGCCCACCAAGTCTGCTCCACCATGCCACCATTTGTTTAATCTGTCTGCATTCCTAGGATGCTCTTCCTGCCTTCAACACAGCTCAGTTACTATTGCTTGGGATTTTTGAATTAAATTGCGTTCAGCGGTAAAATCTGGAGCAGCTTTGAAACCAGCTGATTTTGCCACTTCCTTGCAGATGATATGAACAGGAAAAGGAAAGGCCATCAATTAGTGGCAAGCAGCTGGCATCCACAAAATTCGCAGTGCCCTAACCAAATTAAAGGGATTGAATTCTGGCATATGTTCATTTATTTTAAAGCAACTGCTCCAATACTTTAATGTGATTGTCTGACTATTGCTTTTGCTGTTTTAGTAAATTATAATGTAAAATACTTCCAATGCAGTTAACATCTGCCAATCATCTCTGGCAATCTCATTAAGTTGGGGAAATGAATAATTGCGTGAATAGCGTTTTGTCTAGATCTCCAGGAGGATATCCTTTCAAATGTTGATTAAAAAAACAGTGTGATGAAACAGCTGAAACACCGACAGTCAGGCCCTTCAGCCCAACTCATCCATGCCGACCAAGATGCCCCATCCATCTAAGCTAGTCCCATTGGCACACATTTGCCCCATATCCCTCTAAACCATTCCTATCCAGACGCCTGTCCAAATGTTGTTATTGTGCCTACCTCAAATATTTCCTCTGGCAGCTCATTTTATACCCACCCATACTGTGTGAGAAAGTTGCTCCTCTGGCTCCTATTAAATCTTTCTTCTCTCACTCTCTCGGTCTCGATTCCCCCACCCTGGGCGATGAAACTGTGTGGAACATTATCTATTCCCTTCGTGGTTTTATATACCTCTAAGGCCACTCCTCAGTCTTCTGCCCATCCTCTCCCTATAGCTTAGTCCCTTGAATCCTGGTAACATCAACGTAAATCTTCTCTGCACTCTTACCAGCTTAACGGAACCTTTCCTCTTTTCTGGGTCAGGAATCGGCTATGTGATTCTCAGTATTTGCAGAGCACCAGAGAGTTGTAGAGAATTGTATTGATTTTTTATTAATGCAAAGTTTTTTTTCTGGTTATTAGTTTATCCAGTCCCCAAAGGTATTCCTATATTTCCTATACTACCGGACCAAGGTTTGCTGGACAGGAACCCAGTAATTCCTGATCTAGTACTTGAGCAATGTAAAGAAGCGCTACATGCTGTGGATAAAGGAGCATGTACCAAAATTAGAAGTCAGTTAACAAGGTGCCACTTCAAAGATTATTGCAGGAAATAGAAACTAACTATGTAAAACTATCTATTGGTGTGGATAGAATATTGGCTGGCTTATAGGTAACAGTAATGTACCACGGGGTTCGGTGCCAGGGTCCCAAATGTTACAATTCATAAAGATGAAGGCATCGTAGATAGGGTTGCTAAATTTGCTGATCAGTAAGGATGTAAAGTGATCAAGATAGATTAACTGAGAGGGCAAGGCTTTGGCATTTTGTCTGTGTGTAGTGCATTTACAGGCCTGTTTAGCTGCTGCAAGTAAAGATCTAATTGTTCCGTCGTGGTTAACTAAACACTCTATATTCTTGACTTGACGAAGTGGGAAAATGTGAGATTGCGTATTTTGGCAATAAAAAGAATGAAACGTTGTGTCTAAATGACGAGAGATACTAAAAATTTGAGATGTTGCACGATTCGCAAAAGACGTAGATTTGTATAAAACTAATTAAGATAAGCAAGAAGATGAAAGAGATGGAGCTAAGATTATGTTCAGATCAACTATGGTCTTCAGACTTTAGGCTTTATAGATACAGCGCAGAAACAGGCCCTTCAGCCCAGCAGGTCCATGCCGACCAGCGATCATCCTGTACACTAGATCTATCCTACATGCTAAGGACAATTTACAATTTTTACCAAAGCCAATTAACCTACAAACCTGTACATCTTTGGAATGTGGTAGGAAACCGGAGCACCCGGAGAAAAACCACATGGTCGCGGGGAGAATGTCCAAACTCCATACAGACTGCACCCATAGTCAAGGTCAAACCCAGGCCTCAGCCGCTGTAAGGCAACAACTTTACCATTGTGTCACCCCCTTACTATTGTCTTACTAAATCCTACTTAATGATGGAGCAGATTTGAGTAGCGAAGTGGTCTACTCCTCCTGATCTGTATGTTTGTAAGAGAGATTGACTAGGTCCACTATATTAATGGTCTGACTTGGAGAAAGATGCCAGTTGCATTGATCTACCTTTGAAAATGTTGATACATTAACTAAGCCCACAAAATTCTTGTGTGAGAGTGCAATTCACTAGTTTGCGTATATGTCTTATTTCATTTAATATGCCCATGATAACAATTCCAATATGAAAGCAGCTTTGTCGTGCTGTAAGAATAGATGGGCAATGATAAAAAATTAACATAGGGGCCCCACAGGCAACGGCCCTCTCTCCCTTCCTGTTCTCCATCTACACCTTCAGATATAACTCGGACTCCTGCCACCTGCAGAAGTTTTCAGATGACTCTGTAATTGTGGACTGCATCAATGAGGGGAAGGAGGCTGAATACAGAGGTGTAGTCAATTAAAGAGTTGATGGTGGACTTTGGGAGGAGCACCGCTGTCCCGTCTCCATTAATGGTGTGGATATGCTGTTTACCAAGAAGAACAAATACCTTGGAGTGTACCTGGATAGTAACCTGGACTGGCCAAGAAGGGACAGAGCCAGCTGTACTTTTTGAGAAGGCTCCACTCCTTCAACGTCTGCAGTAAGATACTGCAGATGTCCTACCAATTGGCGATAGCCAGTGCCATCTTCTTCACTGCCATGTGCAGGGGCACCAGGGTGAAGGCCGCGGACATCAATAGGATCAACAAACTCAGGCCTGCCAACATTGGGTGAGAGTTGGGAGTAAGAAATTTGCGAGAGACCAAGCCCGAGGGAGCATCGCGACCGGGGAGGAGGGTGCCCCCTCCCATTGGTACGGAACATTTGCATTTTTCAGCTTGAAATTGTGCAATATGGTGCATACTGTAGCGAGTCTTATAACTTATACTTGAATGCAGTATATATGCTTTAAATTGGATTGGAGCGTTTTTGAAAGAGGAGAAGCTGTGCGATCACTGATCACTGGCCTTGGGGGTACCCGGTGAGGGTGTGGAGCAACCGAGTGGGGAGAGGGTAGGAACTTTTTTTAATTTGATGTATTAAAATTATGTTTTAGTGCTCTGTAGAAGTATGATTTCAATGTTTTTTGTATGAAGTATTTTTAAGAGGTAACTTTTTAAGGGGTAACTTTATCCACACAAAGGGTGATGGGTGTATGGAACAAGCTGCCAGAGGAGGTAGTTGAGGCAGGGACCATCCCAACATTTAAGAAAAAGTTAGACTGATACATGGATAGGACAGGTTTGGAGGTATGGACCAAAAGCAGGTAGCGTAGCTGGGACATGTTGGCGGGTGTGGGCAAGTTGCGCCGAAGGGCCTATTTTCACACTGTATCACTCTATGACTACATTATACCTCCACCATGCATGAATGCTTCAAAATCAAGTGATCGAGTTTTATTGCCATATACTCAAGCATAGAAACATAGAAAATAGATGCAGGAATAGGCCATTCGGCCCTTCGAGCCAGCACTGCCATTCAATATGATCATGGCTATTCATCTAAAATCAGTACCTCTTTCCTGTTTTTTCCCCATATCCCTTAATGTCATTAGCCCCAAGAACTAAATGTAACTCTCTCTTGAAAACATCCAGTGAATTGGCCTGCACTGCCTTCTGTGGCAGAGAATTCCACAGATTCACAACTCTCTACGTGAAGAATGTTTGTCCTCATCTCAGTCCTAACTGCCCCCCCCCCCCCTTTATTCTTAAACTGTGACCCATGGTTCTGAACGCCCCCAACATCGGGAACATTTTTCCTGCAGTTACAGTAAGTGAAAATCTAGCAGGCAAGCAGGATGCTTTCTCCAACCACCCCCATTTGAAGTCCACTACCTTCCACCGTTTCTACCCAGTGCTTGATACTTACTTCCAGCAGCCACTGGTTGTCCTCCAGGATACACCGAGCCGCAGCTGATCCATGCCGGTCACCTGGGCAAATTCCTCCTCTCCCCCCTCTCCCCCCTCTCCCCCTCTTCCGCTCTCTCTCCTCTCACCCCCCCTCTCTCTCTCTCCCCCTCTATCTCTCCCCTCCCCCTCTCTTTCCCCTCTATCTCTCTCCCTCTCTGTCTCTCCTCTCACCCCCTCTCTCTCCCCTGTCCCCCCCTCCCACTCTCTCCCCTTCCCTCTCTTCTCTCTCCCCCCCTCTCTCTCCCCCTCTCTCCCCCCCTCTCTCCCTCCCACCTTACTCTTCCCCCTCTCTCTTGTCCCCTCTCTCCCCTCTCTCTCCCCCCTCTCCCTCTCTCTCCCCTCTCTTTCCCCTAACTCTTTCTCCCCTCTCTTTCCACTAACTCTATCTCCCCCTCTCTCTCTCCCCCTCTTTCTTCTCTCTCTCCCCCTCTTCTCTCTCCCCCCTCTCTCTCTCTCTCTCTCCCTCGCTTACCCCAACCTCTTTCTCCCTCCCTCTCTATCTCCCCCTCTTCTCTATCTCCCCCTCTCTCCCTCTCCACACACTCTCCCCTCTCTCTTTCCCATCTCTCTCTGTCTCTCCTCTCACCTCTCTCTCTTCCCCCCTCTCTCCTCCTCTCTTCCCCATTTCTCCCTCCTACCTCAGTCTTCCCCTTGCCCTCTCTCCCCTCTCTTTCTCCTCTGTCTCTATCTCTTTTTCTTTGCCCCCCTATCTTTCTCTTTCCCCCATTTCTCTCTTTCCCCCTCTTCCCCCTCTCTTTTACCATGCCTCTCTTTTCCCCTTCTCTCCTACCCTCTCCTCCCTCTCCACCCCCTCTCTCTCTTCCCTCTCACCCCTCTCTCACTCCCCCCCCCCTCTCCCACCTCACTCTCCCCCCTCTCTCTCCCCTCTCTCCCCCCCTCTCCCTCTTCTCTCTCTTTCCATTCACTCCCCCCCTGTTTCTCCCCTCTCTCTCCTCTCACCCCCCCCCCCCCTCTCACTGTCTCCCTGTCTCCTTCCCCTCTCTCTCTCTCCACCTCCCTTTGAGAGTCTGTCCCTTCGACACAGAGACTCTCGCGACAGCAGCAGCGGCGCGATGCTTCCGACTCCTCCAAGGCCCGGGACATGCAGTGTCCGGAGTGCTCCATGGCCAGAGCTGCAGCGAGCGACACGCCGGCCCCGGAAAACACTCGTCCGTCCCGGCTCCCCGCATCTGTTCCGGCCGCTGGTTCTGCTCCCATCCCTCCCGCAGCACCGGCTCTCCAACACCCGTGGACCATGCAGTTTATCCGAGTTTTTAAATTTTCGTTGATCACAAAATTTCTCACCACTGAGCGTGAGAAATTTCTGATGAGCGTGAGGGCGTGAGAGTTTGCTTGAGGGCGTGAGTCTCACGCTCAAAGCGTGAGAGTTGGCAGCCCTGACAAACTCATCAGAAAGGCTGGCACCATCCTGGGGGCGGAGTTGGATTAATGGGAGGTGTCTTGTAGGGAAGGATGCTCCTCAAACTGCGGACAATACAGCTCACCCCCTCCATGACAAACTGGTTAACATGAGGAGTACCTCCAGCAACAGACTGGTTCCACCAAGATGCAGGACGGAATGCCACAGGAGGTCTTTCTTCCCTGCGGCTATCAAATTGTAAAACTCCTCCCCCTTCTGTCATGGGGTAGATTGAGACTGACTCCCCTCCCTCTCCCTGCCCCCCCCCCAATCTTTGCACATACCCAATCCTTTCCACTAGTCACTTTAATTTCACGTTTCATGTATTTTTGTGTCTTTATGACTGTTGGCCGCTCAATTTCCCTCCTGGGATAAATAAAGTTCTGTGGTATCGTATCGTATTTATAATCCCTTGTCTTCCCCACACTCCATCCTGTCCCCATCCCCTACTTCTCCAAAAGTCAGTGCAGATCAATCATCCACTTTAGGACCTTCCTGCTTTTCAAAGTTGGTTTAAAGTGGCCAGGTCTTCCCATGGTTAAGATGCTCACATCCCTACTCACATCCCCATCCATCCAGAGACAGCTCCACTTCCTTGCTGACAGCAACCCTGCTTGATACAAGGTATATATGGAGCCACATGAATACTGTCATTGTTGCCTAGCAACAGAGTCTGCCCTCACAATTCTCTGCAGGACAACTGCTCACAAAGCAGCATAATACCTTTTCCCAATTTGACTGATTTGTAAACAACACCTATACCCAATGACATTCGGTCAATATAATTGAGGTGTTAGAGGTGAACTATCTTGCTTATTTAGGGTATTTGGATTATCTCGAAGGACTACCAAATGCATTGGAATTGTTAAATAAAATGAAAGTGAATTAATTCAAGCCTTTGTGCAAGGGAATTGAACAAGTTTTCCCTTATGTTGAAGTATTACAGTAAATCACTATTTATTGCAAAAAAACAATAATAGAAAACAATTTAAAGATCAGTGAAATTCCAGTCATAAAAGAGGTAACTACTTTATCTTCACAGACCAAGTTTCTCACTAAAGAGCTTGAAAAACCTTCAATCTAGTTCAACACCATAGTATCTTGTACTTAAATAGGGTATAAATTAGACCACATCTGAATTACGGGGTAAAACAGGGGTGACATATCCAAATTTTTGGATTTAGATACAAACACCAAGATACTTCCTGAGGTTAAAATAAAATGCTGATGGAAGAAGAGTCTTGTCCCGAAATACTGTCTTATTGGGCCGATTGTTACTTCAAGCCACAAACAGGCTTTCAGATCCTTAAAGGATCCTAACATTCTGGAAGTCGGTTCATGATGAATTTCCAGTGGTTTAGAACAAAATAAAAAAATATTCCCATGAAGCCAGTAAGGGCAACCCCAGCATTACAGGTGGACATAGACCCCCAAAGCCCAATAATGAAAAGAAGACAGATGCCAAAAGAGCAAGATAATATGAAGAAGGATCTCGACCCAAAACGTCGCCCATGCTGCCTGTCCCGCTGAGTTAGAGCAAGATGTAAAGATATGAGATTTCAAAAAAATGTTCTTCTCACTAGTCCTTAAGGAGCAGAAGATCCATCCTCACTCTCCCCCCATCCCCACCTTTCTCAATTGCCGCTTTATTCCTTTGCTCACAGACATTTAAGGGACATGCTGAGAGCCTCCCAACTGCAACCCAAATTCACATTGATTTCTGGCCTGCATTACACCTGCCATTCATGAGTATGGTATTAATGAATACCAAGATCCAGTGGCATCACATGAAAGTCCATTCCTGCAACAGGTCATATCTCAACAAATATTCCATCTCCAATACACTAGATCTTTACAGTATACATCACTACAAATAGTCCCACAGTACAAGAAGCCACAGAAACAACCTACTGAGTAGAAAATTATACTTTAAGTCAAGTTGACAACAATGCTTTGTCTAAATTACTGCAGGTCTTATAAACCCCACTTAGTAGCAACATAGAAAATAAATGTTATCTATAATGTAGGTATGTTGCAAAGCCTACCTGAAGCGTCGCTGAATATCTGCCGCTGAGGTTGTGCGCGATTTTGGCGCCGTTTAGAGGGGGCGGGTTTAAAACGCGATTTTCTCTAAGCTGTTCCAATCGAAAATGTTCAGCCTAGTTAATTATTAACGAAAAATCGCTGATAGACCCCGTCGCAAAAGCTATTATTAGGTTTAAAGGCCTTGAATAATAGTTATAGTAGTTTAAAAATCAATCTTTAAACCCGCGACCGTCAGCAACCGCAGGGTCTCATAAAGAAAATAGCAGAAGGTAGGTTGTATATTTTTACATTCAAAAGGGCTTCTAAAGATCCTTTTATACAAAATTTAATATTGCGAGTAGCTCAATTTGGGCCCATTATATCGCGCAGTATTTTTCTCGGCATTTGAGGCACAAATCTACCGCAATGTGAACGTTCTAAACCAGCGCGTTCCACAGGGACCCACTGGAAAGCTGATTTAAATGGGCATTTATTTACAGCAATTGAACACTGAATTCCTTCCATTTGGCCTATAAATTAATGTAAATGAGATTTTAAAATCATGTTTTATTGTGAATTATTTGTGAATATTATTTGGACATTTAGGCTATTTAAAAATGTTAATCATTTATTAAGAAATGGATAGATGTTTAGATCTAGTAATTGAAGTCTGAAATTAGCTACAATTAGGTAACTAACTAATTATATGCTTTAATTTCAGGTCATCCAAGTAAGATTATTTTATATTTGTTTCAGAATGCTTCAATCTATGATAACTGAAAATTTCATTCAGTTCTCTTAATTTTTAAGAAAGTTATGGGCTTTTGACTGTTCACGATCACAACTTTTTTGTTGTCCATAGAAAATCAATAGGGAACAAGATGCTCATTTCCGAGTATGAAAATGGCCATAACTTTTTAAATACTTGAGATATGAAAGTGAATTCGATGTCAAATTAAACTTATTTTTATGCTTTATCTGATGGGATAAATTACAGACTTGATTTTTAAAATCTCAAAATTTTGTAACATTGCTATATAATGCATCTGTTTCAAACCTTGCAGCCTCCGTTCTATTCTCATCCCGTCTTTTAACACTAAATCATTAAGATAGCGATGTGAGATGCATCCCCAGTACTTGCATCATTGAACACAAAGCCTTAACTCAAAGCCTACATGTTGTTGTGTAGCTGTTTAATGTATCAGTCTATTCTGGATACTGGATGTGGCCTCTTACTACAAAGCTGAGACTAAACAAAGTTTAACTTTACCGTGTTGCCATTGAGGATTCATCAATAATCTGGTCATTAATGTTTGCGTAGCTCTAAATAGAAAGGCTAGTTTTAAGTATCAGAAATAAGGTCATAAGGAATAGGAGTAGAATTAGGCCATTCGGCCCAACAAGTCTACTCCGCCATTCAACCATGCCTGATCTCTCTCTCCCTCCTAACCCTGATGCTATTTGTTGTTGGGTTCTGGGTATGTAGGATAGGGTGCAGAAGACTGCAAAGTCCAAAAGATGTTAACATTCTGGAATTCCCTCATTAATATTGTTGGAACCCCAGAGCATTAATCTCAAAGCTGAGGACATATGTGTATTTCATCTGTAGTTTTTTTCTTGGTGGTTGTAACTTTCACTGGAATAAAAACAGAAAATGCTGGAAACACTCAGCAGGTCAGTCAGGATCTGTAGAAAGAGAAACCAGCGTGAATGTGTCAGGTCAAAGACCCATCGTCATAGCTGGGTAAGAGAGAAAACAAGTCAGTACGTGTAGGAAGAAGGGTCTCGACTCGAAACGTCACCCATTCCTTCTCTCCAGAGATGCTGCCTACCGCTGAGTTACACCAGCATTTTGTATCTATCTTTAGAAAACAAGTCCATTTAATTTGCAGAGAAGTTGGGGAAAAGATTGATAGGACAAAGGGAAATTTCTGATAGCCAGGGATGCTGTGAGGATAGATTATAGTTATTCATTCAATGAGTCAATGTGGGGCATAAAGAATGAGAAGACAAACAAGAGAATGAAACGGTGTGCAAAATACAAACCTGTATAACAGGCCAGCCGTCAAAATGTGTAGGAAAGAACAGCAGATGCTGGTTTAAATCGAAGATAGACAAAAAATGCTGGAGAAACTCAGCGGGACTGGCAGCATCTCTGGAGAGAAAGAATGGGTGACCTTTCAGGTCAGGCTGACTGATAGAGAGAGAAAAACTCAACCAATATCATGGCGGAAATGGTCAATTCTGAAAGTGAGTTATGTAAAATTGTAAAATTTAGTATTGAGTCTGGAAGGTGCAATATCTCTAGATGGAAGATGAGGCTTACGTTGGGCCTCATTTAAACTGTGCAGGAAACCTTGAGTAAGAAAAGTCTGAGTAGAAATGGGAAGGAGAATCAATGTGGCAGCAAACAGGAAACTCAGGATTGCCTCTGAAGAATAAATTAGTTGCTCCACAGAGCAGTTCGTTGATTTTTTGTTGTGGTTGTTGTGGTTAATATGCCTGCAAAGCTGCAGCAAGACAAATATAATTGTTCCTGTCCCAGTGCATATGACAATTAAACATTGTTGACTTCTACTTGGTTTTATGTGAACAAGTCCATTGAGAATGTGGAGGTAGAAGGGAAATGGCACAAAAGGCCCAGAGGCCCTTTAAAATTCAGAGGATTGGGTAATTCAGCATAAATTGAATGGATCACTGGCGCTTGAAGGTGGTGTATTTTATAATCAATCTGAACACATTTAAAGATAGATTAAAACCAATTAATTAACTTTGGAAAGTAGCAATGACATCCTTCCCTCAACAAGGTTATATGTTCAAGTCCCACTCCAGATTTGAGCACCAAACTCTCCGACAACACTCCTCTCAGGTCGTTTATCAGGTCCTTTGTAATAGGTGTTGAGCTAGGTGTCTTCTATCATAGAATAGATGGAAGACACTAACTTAAAGAAGCCCAGGAGAGTTTTCATTGGAATCTTTGCTGATATACATATTTTCCTAATGCCGCCTCTCTGCCATTGTAAATTGCTACATTTGGGAACTTGTTTGTGTACATTGACTATTAACCATCTTCTACCCAATCTGCTTTCCTTACCATGACTGGAACAACTCAGTGGTCACCCACACCAGCATCATTTAACTACCAATTGGCCATTTTCCCCAAAATAACAATAACTCTGAGTACGATCAGAACCTCACCATGCAATTCCATTCAATCAGACCATCTCAACACAAAACCAGGACTTCCAGACGAACACTCACCTCCCCCTTAGATCCAGAACCCATCATGTCAAATCTTTCCTCTTCTTAGGGTAATAATCCAGTTTTGGTCACATACCACAAAAATGTGTCATCTATTGGTCACCCATACTACTACCCACCAGATGTTTGGCTCCATTTACTTTAATGAATCTAAAGATTTGAATGAAAAGAGTTACCACAACTCCAATGATCGATTGACATTCATCACCAAAGACAGTTCTATCCTCAAACCTTAATCATTAATATCCCTGGTTTATGGAGATAAAAGCAGTCCAGAAAAAAAAAAATGTAAAAGACATCAGGATGCAGCGGAAGTAAATCCCACAGATATACAACAAAACAACATTTGGGTTGAAGACTGATCGAGATTATATAATGTTGGCAATTGTGGCTCCTTGGCGATCAGCAGAGCCATCCCTATGGTTTCTCTACAAATGATAAAATGATGGGCCAACTAATCAGAATCAGAATCAGAATGCCTATATTTGTCATTGTAAGCACTACATACAACTAAATTATTATTGCCACTCCATTGGTGCATAATATACAAACATAAAAACACAGGACACAATTTAAAAACAATGTTATAAAACTAGGTATCAAGATAAATAAATAATCAGTGTTGCACATGGTGATAGTAAAGTGCAAGGTGGGTAGCAGCATGGAAAAGTGCAGCATGAATAATACCCAGTGTTTTATCATATTGAGTGTGCAGATTGCTTTGGGGAAGAAACTGTCTCTGAGTCTGGAGGTGCGTGTTTTGGCTGACTTGTAACGCCTGCCAGAGGGTAACAGTTCAAAAAGATGGTGTGTGGCCTTTGATGATGTTGGTGGCTCTGCTGAGGTAGCATGAGGTGGCAATGTCCTCCAGAGAGGGCAGTGGACAGCTGGTGATTCTCTCTGCTGTTTTTACCACTGTCTGGAGCGCTTTCTTGTCTGCAGCAGAGCAGCCTGCATACCACACTGTCAGTAGACTCACAATGGTCACCCGGTAGAAGGCCATTTTGGGGAGGAACAGATTACTATTACCTCAATTATACTTGTGAATCAGCCAGATGCACAGGTGACCAACCTCTGAGCTGAAGTACAATATTTGGGCAAGGGAACTCAGAAAACATTGTTGATCAATCTGTAAACAGGTTGAAAACAGCATTGAAATATTGGGAAATGATAGATTTTAAAAATACCAATGAAGCACCAGATGCAATGCATCTTAAATGATTCAACAGTCTTGCATCAACTTACCGCCTTATATTGGACACGTTTCACCAGTAAGAAGAACCCTGCAGCCTCCAAATGATATACGTCTTTCCTGAAGCATTTTTTCCCCAGGGTGAATCTTCGTGATTCTTAGCAATGAATATTCCAATGCAAGCAAGGGCACGTAAAAGATCCTAAACGTGACTGAACCTGTATTACATTTGGAATAAAGATGAATAATGTGCAAATCCCACTTCCCCCATCACACACGCTCACGCTGGCCCTCTTGGTCTTTTGACACTGCTGTAGAAATGCAACCTTCAGACCTCTGTCAGCTAAAGAATACGATCGCCATGACAACTGAATAGTTTGCATCACGTATGTTAAATAAAGTCATGATAATGCGGTGGGTGGAAGAAAGCACAAGATACAGAGAGAAGTTATGTAAAGATTGTACTTCCCTATTTGTAAATGTTCCAGAGTAGTTGATCTCAGTAGCGGCACCAAGAGCCAATCACTCCCATTTTTCTGCTAACCTTTTCTGGTCTGCAGACAGCATCTTCGGAGGACCACAGTGGCCTTGATGCGTATATTTAAACACAGCTGGGTACCTGAAGCTAAGGTGGTCCCATGACAGAAAGCAGGGATGTTTAGGATAGATTTTGTGTGTTCCCAATATCAACATCAATGCAGCACGAGACTCCCATAGAAGATAGACACAAAAAGCAGGAGTAACTCAGCGAGTCAGGCAGCATCACCAGACAAAAAGGAATAGGTGACATCTCAGGTCGAGACCCTTCTTCAGACCGAGAGAGGGAAGACAAAAACGAGAGATATGAAAATGCACATAGAACAAATGAATGAAAGGTATGCAAAAGGACAAATCCAAGCCATCAACGATGATCAAAGAAAGGTGGTGCCCACAATGGTCCATTATTGAGAGATATTTTCAGATCTCTAGTTTTCCTCTCCCGACTCTCAGTCTGAAGAAGGGTCTCAACCCGAAACGTCACCTATTCCTTTTCTCCAGAGATGCTGCCTGTCCCACTGAGGTACTCCAGCATTTTGTATCTTTCTTCGGTGTGAACCAACATTTACAGTTTGTTCCTACACAGGAGACTCCTATAGTTTTGCACGGTGGATGCTTAGGCCCAGGTGAGTAGCAGTCATTAGTGCACTTGACACTTTGGCAGCACAACAGAACACACACATTGTCAAAAGTCCAATCAGATGGTGGAGATGAGAGGTTGGTGATTGATGTTGGGGTAACAGGGTGCAGGATACAGTCATCATGTTTATTCCTTGATCAATTCAGGTTAACCATAACTTTCAAGGACATAAGGTTCTGGAGTAACTCCGCATGTCAGGTAGCTTCTCTAGAGAACATGGATAGGTAGCGTACTGGGAGAAGACACATTTTCAAACTGACCTGCTAGTTATCCCAGCACTTTGTGTCATTTTTGTGTATTAACCAGCAACTACAGTTCCTTGTTTCCAACCATAATGTTTAATTGGCCTGGTTAGCTTTTCTTTACGCCTGAGTTTTAGAGATGCATGCTTCTGGAAAGAACGCAGTGGATACCCAGTCAAGTCCACAATCTTAGACACTGGGGCGAGGGGATAGCTTAGTACATGTAGATTCTTCTGCTGTAAATCTTAATCTGAGATACTTGCTCAAGCAGAGCCTCCTGTTGCAATGTGAGCTCACAGTGCACAATCCAATACTTCCACATGTGAGAAGAAGCAAGAAACCAGCAAAAAGCAGTAATGAATTATTGAGTTTCCTCCATTTCAAAAGTGAGCTTTAATCTGGTTAAACAATGCACCATGAGGCAATACCCAATACTCATATTACACATTAATTTCCTAGCTATTTTTAAATCACAGATTCTTTTCTTGTTTCTTCAAAGATTAAAGAGCACTCTCCAAACCCTCTGGGGAGTTTTATAATTGAAAAAAAATGTCTTGGTTCCATATTAATTGTACCAGACTGGTCTACAAAGGCTACTTACTACACAGCATGTATTTAAATTGTTATACCATGCCATACAATAATGTCACTTTAGCATCAGTGCAGATACAATTCCCTTGTCTGTCACATAATGGATGGATTAATTTGACCCTAATTAACCATGTCCTTTTATCATTTTTATTTGTCGTTGTACAGTTGTTGAGTAGTAAAAATGAAGAAGAAAAATAAAAAGACACAAGCCACTGCTTCACCCTGTAAGTTAGTTCATCGCCAGAGACTTGTTAACTCCATGAGTACCAAACATTTGAAACATATTTTTTACATATCTATCTTGCCTCTGATAATGAAGAAGGGAGGCAGGTGTATAATTTGCTCTGAAGACTGAATTTCAGCTGAAATGAGAGGTTTCATCTGTCTCATCCAAATAATGCTGACCATGGTATTGTTCACTTGCAGAATTAGGCCATTCGGCCCATCAAGTCCACTCTGCCATTCAATCATGGCTGATCTCTGCCTCCTAATCCCATTTTCCTGCCTTCTCCCCATAACCCTTAACACCTGTTCTAATCAAGAATTTGTCTATCTCTGCCATAAAAATATCTAGTGACAGCCTCAACAGCCTTCTGTGGCAATGAGTTCACAGATTAACTACCTTCTGACTAAAGAGGTTCCTCCCAATTTCCTTTCTAAAAGAGCGACCTTTAATTCTGAGGCTATGACCTCTGGTCCTAGACTCTCCCACCAATGGAAACATCCTTCCACATCCATTCATTATTCTGTAAATGCTTTTCATTATTCTGTAAATTTTAAATGAGTTCCCTATTCAGCCGACTGGACTCCAGCTGTCAAGCACTCACCATATGCTAACCCAATCATTCTTGGAATCATTCTTCAAGGTTTCAAGGTTATTTTATTGTCGCATGTACCAATTAAGGTGCAGTGAAATATTGATTGACATACAGCCATACCAATAAAGAGCAACAAGGCACCCAAATAAATGTTTAACATGAACATCCACCACAGCGACTCCCCAAGTTAAATCTTCTTCCCTTCTTTGTTCTCCCACGGTCAGGGCACTCGAACCTTCCATTGTCGGGGCGATCTTGGCTCCCGGAACCGGCAGTCGAGCCCTCCACGTCGGGGCGATCAAGCTCCCACATCAGGGGATCCCAGCTCCCAGCTCTGTGCGATCGAACTCCCGAGTCGGGGCTGGTCGAACCTCCTGCGGCTTGGAGTCTTCTACCCGAGACTGCGAGCACCTCGATGTTGGAATCCGAAAGGCCGCGGTTGGAGCATCGATCTCAGGCAAGGGATCGCAGGCTCTGATGGCCCCGCATTGGGGTTCAAAGTCAGTCTCGAGCAAGGCCTCCAGCTCCATGATGTTAGGCCGCAGAGGGACCGGAGATACGATCCAGAAAAAAATTGAATCTCCGGCAAGGTACTCCAAATGCGGCCTGACCAGCGCCTTATAGTAGGTATGTTGCAAAGCCTACCTGAAGCGTCGTTGAAGATCTGCTGCTGAGGGTGTGCGCGATTTTGGCGCCGTTTAGAGGGGGCAGGTTTAAAACGCGATTTTCTCTAAGCTGTTCCAATCGAAAATGTTCAGCCTAGTTAATTATTAACGAAAAATCGCTGGAAGACCCCGTCGCAAAAGCTATTATTAGGTTTAAAGGCCTTGAATAATAGTTATAGTAGTTTAAAAATCAATCTCTAAACCCGCGACCGCCAGCAACCGCAGGGTCTCATAAAGCAAATAGCAGCAGTTAGGTTGTATATTTTTACATTAAAAAGGGCTTCTAAAGATCCCTTTATACTAAGTTTAATATTGCGAGTAGCTCAATTTGGGCCCATTATATCGTGCAGTATTTTTCTCGGCATTTGGGGCACAAATCTACTGCAATGTGAACGTTCTAAACCAGCGCGTTCCACAGGGACCCACTGGAAAGCTGATTTAAATGGGCATTTATTTACAGCAATTAAACACTAAATTCCTTCCATTTGGCCTATAAATTAATGTAAATGAGATTTAAAAATCATGTTTTATTGTGAATTATTTGTGAATATTATTTGGACATTTAGGCTATTTAAAAATGTTAATCATTTATTAAGAAATGGATAGATGTTTAGATCTAGTAATTGAAGTCTGAAATTAGCTACAATTAGGTAACTAACTAATTATATGCTTTAATTTCAGGTCATCCAAGTAAGATTATTTTATATTTGTTTCAGAATGCTTCAATCTATGATAACTGAAAATTTCATTCAGTTCTCTTAATTTTTAAGAAAGTTATGGGCTTTTGACTTCACGATCACAGCTTTTTTGTTATGTCCATAGAAAATCAATAGGGAACAAGATGCTCATTTCCCAGTATGAAAATGGCCATAACTTTTTAAATACTTGAGATATGAAAGTGAATTAGGTGTCAAATTAAACTTATTTTTATGCTTTTATCTGATGGGATAAATTACAGACTTGATTTTTAAAATCTCAAAATTTTGTAACATTGCTACTTATAGAGCCTCAGCAGTACATTTCTGTTTTTGTATTCCAGTCCTCTTTGAAGGGAGAAAATGTATTTAAAAACCTTCCAACAGTAATGCCTTTGTAGCTCAAGTACCAGAAGAATAAAGAAATGGAAATAAAAAATATTGCAGATGCTGGACATCTGAAACAAAAGTGGAAAATATTGGGAGCACTCAGTATGACAGGCAGCATCTCTGGAAACTGAAACAGCATAAATATTTCATGTTTAAGATTCCTTGTCATCTAGTTATAACGTTTGGTGTCAGAGAGCCATATGAAGTCATACAGCACGGAAACAGACCCTTTGTCCCAACCTGTCCATGCTGACCAAGGTGCATGCACATTCTAACCTATTCTCGTTTGCTCTTGTTTTGTTCATATACTTTATAAACCTTTCCTATCCATGGAAACTGAAACAGCATTAATATTTAATGTTTCAGATTCCCTGTCAGACAACTAGTTGTAACATTTAGTCATAGACCCATCATAAAGCAGATTAACAGACCCTTTGACCCAACTCTTCCATGTCCAAGTTGCCCCATCTAAGCTTGCCTCATTTGCCAGTGTTTGCGGCCTATACAGCTGCAAACATTTCCTATCCATATATCTGTCACAATGTCTGTTAAATTCTGTTAAAGCATAACTGCCTCCCCTGGCAGCTCATTCCATATACCCTCATCCTTTAAGATTCTTTCCCTCAAAATGTTTCTTTTTCCACAAATGCTGCCTGACCTGCTGAGTATTTCCAACATTTTTGTTTTTTGATTAAAAACTGGAACTCAACTGCGTCTAAATTGTGGAGCGTTCCACCAAAGCAAGATTACTCATCCCAACATCAAGGTCAAGTGATTGTAATGGATCCAAAATCACAATGATATGGAAAAGCTCAAAGCCCAGAAAATGTATTGTACATTCACAAAGAACTGCTGTTTTGAGCTTTGGTATAAATTCTTCTGGGATGGTCCAGGGTCCAGGGTCCTTGTGCATGCAGACAATATGGAAATCCAAAGTGCTGGTTTTCATTTTCTTCGAACATTTTCATTCATTATTTCAAATAAAAATACTGGTCCAAAAGGCTGCTTAGCTTGGGGGAACAGTTGGAACTGGATAATCAAGTAGCAATGATGCCAAGAATTCCTCCTTTCAGAACTGGCAACCTGAGCTCCACAAGGTGATTTCCATCCTGCTATTAGAACTCCAAAGGTTTTGGCCGTTAACTCGGTGCAGATGTTGTTGTGTTGTAACTCTGTCAAAATTTCCAGCCAGAGATGTCATTGTTTCCACCAAGGAGCCTGCGAGATTTGAAACTGAAAACCAATTTGGGAATCCAGTGGGATATATTACTGAAAAAAGAGCAGAGAATTCCAGAGCAACACAAAGTGGTGTGAAATAGATTTTCAATACATCTGACCATTTCCTGCATATGTTACATTTTCAATATGATGACATTTCCAGTGGAAACCTTAGGCAACTAGAGACAGATGGACAGAGTGAGCCAGAGAAAGAGAAAGAGAAAGACCGGCTTGGTGACGTAGCAGTGGGATTGCTGCCTTACAGCGGCAGAAACCCGGGTTCGATCCTGACTAAGGGTGTGGTTTGTATGGAGTTTGCACGTTCTCCTCGTGTCCGCATGGGTTTTTGCCAAGTGCTCCAGTTTCCTTGCACACTCCAAAGGCGTACAGATTTGTAGGTTAATTGGCCTCTGTAAAGTTTGTAAAAATTGTCCCTAGTGTGCAGGGTAGTGCTAGTCTACAGGGATCACTGGTCGGTGCAGACTTGGTGGGCCAAAGGGCCGGTTACTGCTCTGTTTCTCTAAACTAAACTAAAACTATTCAGAAAAGGGTTTGGCGAAGATCCTCTGCTCTACCTACTGATGGGAAATTAATGCACTAATATGATATTCTTTCTAAGTTAAATTAGCCCCTAGTCCTCCATCCGCCAACAGCATCAGGCCTAACTGATAATATTTACATTGAACAGTACAGCACAGAACAGCACAGCACAGAAACAGGCCCTTCAGCCCTAAACATTGCTGGTGGTGGATGGAGGAATAGAGGTTAATTCAACTTAGAAAGAATAAACATGATGTTAAACATGATGCCAAGTTAAACTAATCTCTCCTGCCTGCATGTGATTTATTGCTCTCCATTCCCTTCATGTTCATTTGTCGTTTGCTGCTTTAAAACCCAAACGGTTCATTTTGATGCAAGTGCATCATGGGGATTGATTTTGACATTATAAATGTCCTGTCAATTTTCATCAGCATCAAATTGTAGGTTATCTTCATTCATAATCAGCCACACCAGTTTGATTTAGATTGTTAAACTTAACATTAATTCTCCATCTCTCAAATTATTAAATTTGTTCTGACCATTCAGCTGACTTGTTACAATTACATTTACTTGTTGAGTTTGTGCAGAAAGTACCTGCATGAATGGAATAGTTTCTCCTCAACATTCTTGGCAATAAAGATTCATCCTAACTAAATATCGGGAAGAATATAGGGACAACTTCAGAGAATTCCACAGACTCACAACTCTCTGTGTAAAAAAGTGCTTCCTCATCTCATTCTAAATGGCTTTCTCCAGGATTTTCATTTTCACATCTCATTTTTTTTCCAGTGTAAATTTCTTCAAATTATATCAAAAGTAATGCAACTTACAAAAGTCATCTGCAGTAAGTCTTTCACTCATATCTGAAAAAGACAGTTCTTATTTACTTACAATACCATTTTTATTAACCCTTTTTCCCATGCACTAAATTTTTGCCCTGAATGAGATTTCTGACCTTCTAGGAGCTGAATTACAACCTCCTGTGTGTACCCTGACCACTTTGCCCATGAAGTCAAGTTAACGCGTTCTCAGCTTTCAGGACTCAGGATCATTCTAGGTTATTGCTCATCCCTGCCACATCTCACATTGCTTTCCTTAGGGTTGCCCAAATTCCATACACAAAGGAAACATGACTTCATTCACTCTTCCCTCAGTCTACATGAGCAGGCGGAATGGACATAGGTATCACTCTGTGCTGCAGAGCTCTCCAAAATGTCTTTAAGTGACTTACCTGCCAACGTAGCTATTGCTGTAGAGGGCATCTGCAACCCTGACTGATTCAGACTGAAGAAGGGTCTCGACCCGAAACGCCACCATCTTCTCTCCAGAGATACTGCCTGCCCTGTTGAGTTACTCCAACATTCTGTGTCTATCTTTGATTTCAACCAGCATCTGCAGTTCTTTCCTACACACTCCTGTTGACAGTAGTTTTCACCAAATCCCTCTATCTCACTGGCAACACTCTTCTACTATTCCCATCAGGCCCTGGGAATTTGTTCATCTTTATGCGTTTTAGGTCTTCCAACACAATTTTGAACCATTGCAGATTTTAAGGGCAGCACAGTGGCACTGTGGTAGAGTTGCGACCTTAAATCTCCAGAGACCCATGTTTGTTCCTGACTATGGGTGCTGTCTGTACAGTGTTTGTACATTCTCCCTGTGACCGTATGGGTTTTCTCCGGGCGCTCCGGTTTTCTCCCACATCCCAAAGACGTAACCCAAAGGTTTGTAGGTTAATTGGCTTTTCCAAATTGTAAACTTGTCCCTAGTGTGTAGGGTAGTGCTAGTGTACGGGGTGATCGCTGGTTGGCGCCGGCTCTGTGGATTGAAGCGCCTGATTCTGTGCTCTTTCTCTAAAGTCTAAAGTAAAGTCTAAAGTCAACACCTCCTGCCTTGAAATGTTGAGCCTAAATATTACTGTTCCCATCCGTGTATTTACGAGCTTCAATGTCCTTCTCAACCGTAACCACAGATAAGAATTATTCATTTAAGAAATTGCCCATTTCCTGTGGCTCCACAATCATCCTTAAGAGGATCAAATCTCACACAAGCACTCCCTTTGCTATTAATATACATAGGATTCTTTTGGATCCTCCTTTATTTTATCTGCCAGGGAATCTCTTTCTACCCTCCTTACTTCCTTTCTATGTTCTCCACAAGCCTTATACTTTTCACGGTATCGCTTGATCCCAGCTGCCAATAACCGACATACCCTTCCTTTTTTCTCCCAACCCGACCCTCAATATCTTCAAAAGGACATAAACTGCTGAAGTAACTCAGCGGATCACGCGGCATCTTGAAGAACATGGATAAGTGATGTTTCAGGCTGACATCCTTCTTCAGATTCTCATTTCAGGTCGAGAGTCTTCTTCAGATATTGAGACCCTCAATATCAATTGTGAACAAAAGTTCCATAATTTTGCCAGCCTTGCCCTTCGACAGAGATGACAGTCTGCCCATCCCTCAACTGTTTCCGTAATAGCTGGAATATCACAATCCCATATGCTGATAAGTTTTCTGAGTTCATCTAAATTACCTATGAGGTTTCTTACATCAAAGTCGATGCAGTTTAGACAATCAGACCTTCTTGGCTCCCCATCCTGTCCTGCCAACTAGACTTGCTTGCTTTAACCTCCATATTTGCTTCATCATTTTCATTTGATACGCCTCTTCATTTGAAACTCTTTTAGAAAGGAGGTAAGGAGGAACTTCTTTAGTCAGTGGGTAGTTAATCTGTGGAACTCATTGTCACAGAGAGCTGTGGAAGCCGTCAGTGGAAATGTTTAAGGCAGAGATCGACAAATTCTTGATTAGAATGGGTGTCAAGGGTTAAGGGGAGACGGCAGGAAAATTGGATTAGAAGGCAGAGATCAGTCATAATTGAATGGTGGAGTGGACTCGATGGGCCGAAAGGCCTAATTCTACTTCTATAACTTGTGAACTTATGAACTTGTGAAACGCCATAATTTTCATTTGATACCAAGTGACTGGTTCAGGATGAGTTTTCTCTTTAATCTGTGCTGAGAACTACATGTTCAGTCCGCATGGTGTGTGCTGGCATCTTGGTACAGTGCAAGAACAGTGCCTCTGGCAGTCGAGACTGATAGAAGGAAAAGGATCTAAGATTGGGAGATGACGCAGGATCACAGAATAGCAATATGTTATTTCTGCAGAAACCCCCAGAAAAGTTGTTCTTCCATAAATTTAATTATGCAAAAGATGGTTAAAAAATCACAGAAATGAAGTATTTTCAAACGCATCGTGTATGTCAAGGTCAATTGTCCAAAATATTGCAATTTTCATCATATTACTAGTCACTGGCATAAACTTTGAAATAGGTTTATCTTAAGGGCAAGATTCTCTTCAATGCAATTGAAACACCTCAAATAATACCTAATGTATATAAACTATCTGAACTTCTAAATCAGGGTTCAGTTTGCAGTCCTGTGTATCCAACATCAAAATTATATTTATATCCATCTCGTTCTTCTTTGTCATTTCCCCACATTCATCTCATTAAATGATTCATGAGCGAATGTGTTAACGTTGGAGTTTTGTGTGATGAATTGAACGGTGAATTTATAATGCCTTCTAGGCTTTTCTTTAGCCTTTAGAGATACAGAGATACAGTATCTCTCTAGAGATACAGCCCTTCGGCCGACCGAGTCCGTGCCGACCAGCGATCAACCTGTACACTAACATTTTACAATTTACAAAAGCCAATTAACCTACAAATCTGTATGTCTTTGGAGTGTGGGAGGAAACCGGAGCACCAGGAGAAAATTCACGTGGTCACAGGGAGAACGAACAAGCTCCGTACAGACAGCAGATTGTTACTGAGTCAGGATCGAACCAGGACTGTAAGGCAGCAACCACAACTTTAATGAATTCCATTTCATTGGTGCATATGGGTACTGTCTTGTTCAGACAACATGGACCCACCTATATAACAATCTTAAATAGTGGACTGTGGGTGCAGGCAATATACATACAGCTTAATACCAATGTTTAGTTACAAGAACTCACTACAAATAGCAACATTCACTCTGACTGCTGCAAAAATAACAAGCTTCTGGGGTTTTCTCAGCTGGTCAAGCAGTCTCTGAGTAGGCAAAAGGATGGTCAACAGACTCATGCAGTCTCATTGAGTTCCTCCAGCAGTTTGTCTTTTGCTCCAGATTTCATCATCTGCAATTTCTTATATCTTCACTCCATCTGTTATTATATTTCTGGCATTGAGCACATGCCTGTTTGGATGGGGGATGCTATTATTTTTTCCAATCAATCACAAGATTAAGTGCAATTAAAAGACCATTAAATAATCAAGGAGTCAGAAAATTTATAACATACTGCCACCTTGTGACAATGATCATACATAAATGAATGTTTGGATTTCTAAATATAAATCCAGGCCTCTGGAACTTTGCTCCCTCTACTGGCAATATCTGGTGCACAACAATAGGGACAACAATAGGGACACAAAATGCTGGAGTAACTCTGCAGGTCAGGCTGCATCTTTGGAGAATATGGATAGGTGACGTTTAGGGTCGGGACCTTCCTTCATGTCCTGACCTGAAACATCACCATTCCACATTCTCCAGGGATGCTGGCTGACCCGTTGAGTTACTCCGGCACTTCATGTCAATTTTGTAAACCAGCATCTGCAATTCTTTGTGTTTATAGTGTTTGGAAAACGCTGCCCTTTGACGTGCTTCTGGGACTTTCTCATAAGTCACAAGGTCATAAGTGATAGGAGTAGATTTGGTCCATTTGGCGCATCAAGTCTACTTCGCCATTCAATCATGGCTGATCTATCTCTCCCTCCTAACCCCATTCTCCTGCCTTCTTCCCATAACCTCTGACACCTGAACTAATCAAGAATCTATCTATCCCTGCCTTCTTCACAATGCAATTCTGCTACTGACGCAGCCCTCTCAGTAGATAGGGAAATACACAGTTCACAGTGAAAACAGGAATAATTTGAAATGGATGGAAAATCCAGTTTTGAAAAAAAAAATGTTTTCCAAAGACAGTGATTCATTCAGTCGACCTGTGGCACTGCACATGAGCAGCATAATCAGAAGGTCTACGACTTTCAATGATTTCACTATTGCATTACACTTTAGAAGCATGATAATGGGTTGAGATTTAGTGACTAGAGCTAGAGGCACGAGAAAGTGACCAGGGGTCAAGGTGAGGTGAGGATCACTAGAGTGGCAGGAGCGCGTCAAAGGAGAAAAACGCAAATAGGGTAAAGCAAAGCCACGGAATATTTCAAAAGTAAAGAGATGGTTTGCTGCGTTGGAGGAAGATAAACAGAACTTGACAAAAACACGGGTAGACAGTAGCCGGGCGTTTGTGCAAGAGGGGTCTCATGTTGCAGAATCCTCTATTAGTTAAAGTTTGTTAGATAGCTCTGCAATCATGGAGACTAAGATGGTGACAATATTACCCAGTCTTATCCGCATCTTAAAAGCCAAGCACTGTTCCATTATCATCCACATCAGGAAGAACCATTTATTGATGAGGTGCTTGCAGTTTCTGAATCATTTGGTTTATGTAAAATTTCTACGTACATATTAAAAATCCTCTTAGATGGCAGATTCTGCGCATTTCTTGAGGATAATATCCACTGATTATCAGAAAGTGTGTGCAGATTCTGATTTAAATCTTTTGAGTTCCTGGGGAATGCGGTCAAAAGAATGAATGTTAAGCCATTTTTGTGAGGTTGATTGTCCAAGCAGCATCATAACATTTAAATAAATAAAATAAATATATTAAATAATCAAATCAGGCACGTTTAATTGATCAAAAACTGTATGGGTTCACTATTTTGCAGTCCAGAAAGAACACAGATTGATGTCAAAATTATGAATGCATCAATTAATGCCACCTGACACTGGCCAAGAACAAAATATGTTTTACAAGCGGCACGGTGGTGCAGCGGTAGAGACGCTGCCTTACAGAGACCCGGGTTTGATCCTGATCGCGGGTGCTGTCTGTACGGAGTTTGTACATTTTCCGCGTGACCACCTGGGCTTTCCCCGGGTGTTCTAGTTTCCTCCCACATTCCGAAGACGCATACGTCTTTATGTTAATTGGCTTTTGTAAAAATCAAAAATTTCCCCTAGTGTGTATGTGTAGCATAGTGCTAATGTATGGGTATCGCTGGACGGCACGCTCTCGGTGGGCCGAAGGGCCTGTTTCTGTGCTGTATCTTGAAACCAAACTAAAGCATTGAGAAACTAATATTGTTTCATACATTGAAAACTATTCTAAATTTCATGTGAGCCAAGGCCAAGACGGTAAACAAAAATCCTCTGAAAGCAAGTGACCCACAGCAGCCCAAAGTCATAAGATCACACAGTATTGATTTAGTTTCATCTTTGCAGACTTCTTTGAGGGCCATGGCAGAGAACCTACTGTACGAATTCTCACTGCAGTAACCTTCAATTATTCACTCCACCAGGTCTATAGATACCAACACTACAAAAATGTTAAAACTCTCTTAACAGCTTTAAAACAGGTGACAGATCCATGTGACAGTACAGAGAAAATAAAAATAAAGTGAGACACCAACAGTACAAAACCCAAGGCACGTTCTAGCTCTTTTAGTTTAGTTTAGTTTCGTTTAGTCTAGAGAAACAGGACATTCGGCCCACCGAGTCCATGCCAACCAGCAATCCCTGTACACCAGCACTATCCTACACTCTAGGGACAATTTACAATTTTTACCGAAGCCAATTAACCTACAAATTTGCATGTCTTTGGAGTGTGGGAGGAAACTGGAATATCCGGGGAAAACCCACGCGGTCATGAGGAGAACATGCAAATTCTGTAAAGACAGCACCCGTAATCAGGATCGAACCCGGGTCTAGTTTAGTTTAGATTAGAGATACAGCGTGAAAACAGGCCATCGGCCCACCAAGTCTGCATTGACCAGCGATCCCCGCACATTAATTCTTCTCTACATACACTAGGGACAATTCTTTAAACATTTATATCAAGCAAATTAACCTACAAACCTCTATGTGTTTGGAGTGTGGGAGGAAACCTGAGATATCGGAGAAAATCCATATGATCACGGGGAGAATGTACACACTCAGTACTGACAGCACCCGTAGTCAGGATCGAACCCAGGTCCCCGGCGCCATAAGTCAGCATCTCCACCGCTAGACCATCGCGCCACTCCTCTCGTACTGTGCCACTGTGCCGCCCCCATCTTTTCTCTAAGGAGCAACATTTACAAGAGTACCATATCATTATTAAGTTCAAATTAAACTTTGGAGAAGGGTAAGAAATTGAGTGATCCACAGGCAACAGGAAGGGAGGCTAGCATGATCGGAAGCTCAGTGTGGCGTTCCCCTTGGAATTTACATTCTGATTTCTGATTTACATTTCTGACTTACATTCATGGCTTAAGGTCAGAAGTTTAACTCCAAACTCTCAGGTAACACCACGTAGGAGATTCTGAGGAAGTAACTCGGAAAAAGAACACGTTTCGGGCCAAATATGTCAGTTGTGCGAGACCAGAAGAATGTATTTCGCCCAGAAAAGGGATAAGGTGTCACTCGTTGGGAGAAAAATAACAATGTGGATTCTGCAAATAGTATTGAAAATTGTTAACATGATTAATGTTATAATGGTTAACATGACAGGCACTGGACACCAATCATTTACAATACAAAAGATAAAAACAATATGAGCTTGCAAAAGCTGAGAAAGTCATGCTTAAACTGTGTAACGTTCCAGACATCCCACACCTTGAATACTGACTTTCGATGTAATAACACACAAGGGACACATCCAGGTCCCAGAGGCAGATGGTAAATAAATCATGGGGGGGTTCACTTGGAATAAAATATGGAGGCAGGAGAGAATCCTGTGGGATACATATAAATATGACTGAGAGGGACCTTCAAAGACTTGCATTCCTGATAATGTGTGCAGAAAGGTTGAATAGGAGTAAAGTTGAAATTAAATGGTGAGGGCAGAAGGGAGAGATTCTGTTCTGGTTAGAAAAAGGTAGATTCAGTGTAAATGTTAGGGATATATTCCTAATGCAGAAAATGACAAAAATGTCAAGTGACTTGTGAGATGTTAAGAAACATAAGCTCATAAGCTCCGCTGCGGGCGGAGCACCAAGGTAAATTCCTTGTATGTGAATACTTGGCCAATAAACTTATTAATTAATTAATTCATTCATTCATAAGGTCATAAGGAATAGTAGAATTAGGCCATTTGGCCCATCAAGTCTACGCCGCCATTCAATCATGGCTGATCTATCTCTCCCTCCTAACCCCATTCTCCTGCCTTTTCCCCATAACATCTGACACCTGTACTGATCAAGAATCTATCTATCTCTCCCTTAAAAATATCCACTGACTTGGCCTCCACATTCTTCTGTGCAAAGAATTCCACAGATTCATCACCATCTGACTAAAGAAATTTCTGCTCATTGCCTTCCTAAAAGAACGTGCTTTAATTCTGAAGCTATGACCTCTCGTCTTAGACTCTCCCACGAGTGGAAACATCCTCCCCACATCCACTCTATCCAAACACTTGGGTGTTACGGTTGTAAGGAGGATTGTGGGATCTCTCAAGATTAAATGGTATCACAGCCTCTAAAATCCGCCTTTTAATCTACCTCCAACGAAAAAGGATTCTTGATTTTTTATTCGGTACATTTTCAAACATTACGGTAGCTCCTGCAACCTCATCATTGAAAGCAAAATAATGTTTTCTGAAATTGTAATGTTATTTGAAATATGTAAATAAAAGTACTAAAAGTGGACAATTGGGACAAGCATAGATGGGTATCTTGGGTGGGATGGCCGAGTTGGGCAGAAGGGCCTGTTTCCCTGTTATTTGACTCTATGACTCTAAGTAGCTGCATAATCTTCAATACTTCTAGCACCCTCCATTCTGAATTGCGGGTAGAAAAATGATGTTAATAGTGAACATATAAGTGACAAAAATCTTATAATAATCACAATGCTCCTCCATATGTTCAAAGTAAAGTCGGCTCATTATCCAAACTTGCTGTAAACTGGACTCATGGCAACCAAAAGCTAGCTTATTGTTGATTGAACTAGGGAAATGCAAATTTAATCTATGGAATAATTTAAGTGGCTTCAGGGCAGATGAAGGTGAGCTGACATCATTAAAACAGAACCCTTTAACTGAATTCTGATAGTCATATTCAAATAATAACTTGACCTTTCGTATTTTAAATTTAATCAACCTGATGTATGGGTTTCAAACACTTTCAAGCAAGAAGATAAAAACTATTTTCAAAGATATTTTCAGACAAAAGCTTTTGGATGACCCACGTATGACTTTTCTCTCCTCACTAATTTAAAGAGGTCATTAATAAATGCCTTAATATCTCAACTGACATCCACTACCCCAAATATAAATTGAATGCATTAAGTCCTTGGGGCTCCTATCAACACCAATGTTTTATCTGTTCTGAGCATAAAGGTTGATGAGGGCAGAGCTGTAGATGTTGTGTACATGGACTTTAGTAAGGCGTTCGATAAGGTGGCACATGGTAAGCTGCTCTGGAAGGTTAGATCTCATGAGATCCAAGGAGAGATAGCTGAATGGATAGCAAATTGGCTCCATGGAAGGAAGCAGAGGGTGATGGTGCAAGGTTGCTTCTCAGAATGGAGGCCGTAACTACTGGTGTGCCACAGGGTTCTGTGCTGGGCCCATTACTGTTTGTCATCTACATCAATGATTTGGATGAGAACATGCAGGGCAAGATTAGCAAGTCTGCTGATGATACAAAAGTTAGTGGTTTTGCAGATACTGAAGAAGGTTGTGAACGATTGCAGCAGGATCTGGATCGATTGGCCAGGTGGGAGGAGGAATGGTTGATGGAATTTAATACAGAGAAGTGTAAGGAGTTGCATTTTGGGACGTTGAACAAGGGCAGGACTTACACAGTAAATGGTAGGCTTCTGGGTAACGTTGGAAAGCAGAGGGATCTAGGAGTACAGGTGCATGGTTCCTTGAAGGTCGAGTCGCAAGTAGATAAGGTGGTCAAAAAGGCTTTTGGCACTTTGACCTTCATCAGTCAGAGTATTGAGTATAGAAGTTGGGAGGTCATGTTGCAGTTGTATAAGACGTTGGTGAGACCACATTTAGAGTATTGTGTTCAGTTCTGAGAACCATGTTATAGGAAAGATATTGTCAAGTTTGAAAGGGTTCAGAAAAGATTTATGAGCATGTTGCCAGGACTAGAGACGTTAAGTAGGCCGGATATCTATTCCACGGAGGGGAATCTTATAGAGGTACACAAAGAGAGGAATAGATCGGATAGGTGCACAGAGTCTTTTACCCAGAGTTGGGGAATTGAGGACCAGAGGACATAGGTTCAAGGTGAAGGGGAAAAGATTCAATAGGAATCCGAGAGGTAACCTTTTCACACAGAGGGTGGTGGGTGTATGGAACAAGCTGCCAGAGGAGGTAGTTGAGGCTGGGACTATCCCACAGTCCTAGTATGTTAGTCCTGCAATGTGCATAAAACCATGGCAACATTGTAAGGGCCAGCGGAGGGAAAAGCTAGGACTGTGTAGATTGTCTCGACTGTACTCCCCATCTAACGCACGCAAGACTCCACAAAATCCAGTCGTAACCTCATGACCTGGCTGAGAGGGCCTGCACTCGATCTTCATCTGCCTTATTATGTTTGTGTCAAGCAGAAAGTACAAAAGCGGTCCGGCAAGTAATGGCAATCAGACAGCCTTCTGATACAACAGTTAAACTGCTCTGTTCAAGTTCATTCCAACTTCAATCCCTGATATTTATGAGTTCAATAATAAACAGAAAGTGTCAAATAAAATCTTGCAGTAACAATATATAGCCCCTAACTGAGTAGAAATAGCACGATCAAAGTTATGAAATGGTTCTAGGACTTTTGGCCCGGTTTCAATGTCTACAAATAAAAG
The DNA here is from genome assembly GCF_010909765.2 of Amblyraja radiata. Taxonomy (NCBI): domain Eukaryota; kingdom Metazoa; phylum Chordata; class Chondrichthyes; order Rajiformes; family Rajidae; genus Amblyraja; species Amblyraja radiata. Next base: position 39,720,459 of record NC_045967.1, read on the forward strand.
TCAGATAGAATGACACAATTTATATATGAATGCAATGACAAGGGGTCATGGGAGGGTTGAAAGCTTTTGCCAGGTTGTCGATTCTGATCCTTTAAACACATAGAGGTTTGCGTTTGAGAACAAGTCATTTGGGTAAGGATGAGAAAGGTTTTCGAATTGATGGGGTTTTACCTCAACGAGTCAGCAAATTTATCACGACAGCAGGGAGGAATTGGGATGTAATAACTAACAATGCTGGAAGGCTGCGGTGCACCTGCTAATGGTTGGGAGGAGAAATGTCTGGCTGAGATCAAAAGGCAAGCCTTGGCAATGACTACAGGCAGACATCATGGTCTCAAAGACATTCACAACAAAATGTATTGTTATAAATTACTGATGGTGCTGATTATTTTCCCCATTTATGTCTGGCCCTGAGTGAGAGCAGACGGCAATGAGAGAAAGTAGAATTGATTTTCAGCTTTGATCCTGCTTTAGAAAAGAAAACCATCAAGTTTAAGCTGTTTACAGCCGAACGAGAAACCTTGCTCCAAGTGTGAACTTTGCTCCAACTTTGCTCCAAATGTGATATTTAAATACACAATATTTGTGTTTACGAATACACAAGGCGGGCAGAGAGGAACCCGGGAGAACCTTTTGCTCTCTGTGGTGGGTGAGTGTCGATGCAGATTGTTGGGATGAATGGCCTATGGCATGTTGTAAGTGCTGGTTACAGAAGCCCCCCCCCCCCCCCCCCCCCCCCACCAGATCCCCACTCTTCCTACCACCACCTTCTTGGGTTGCAGAAGGTGGTGGTAGGAAGAGTGGGGATCGAGGGGGGGGGGGGGGGGCTTCTGAAAAGAGTGAACTCTTTCTGTTGGGAGTAAAGGAAAAGCCAGGGGACCTTTGAACGAGACATTGGGAGGAAGTGCAGGAGACCGTCTGAACATCCAAGATCCAATTAGATTTTATAGTGAGCCAGCTTCAGTTTGTACACATGAAAAATACTGTGGCTGTGGTTCTTGCGGTAGGACAGACTGGATAAAATTCACTCAGGCATAGTGAACAAAAGATATGAAGGGATTGGGACAATAAATAGATTGCAAGGGGCAACATGCTGTGATTTAGAGCTGGGATTTTTTTTTAAACAGTAGGGATCCTTGGAATGTGTAATCATTATTTTCCAATAGTAGAGCAGCTTTATAGATTATAATAAGAATAATGTCAAAGTAAATAGTCTAATCGCATTAAAGATTTGCTCCATTCTTCAGCATCAGTATTATAATGCCAATGATTCTAGTATTTGATCCTTAACTAAAAATGTTTCTGTTGGTTCTGAAGTGGATCTATTTGTGCTGGATTTGGCCCACTGCCCACATTCAACCCACCCTCCCATTCTCACCCTCACCCCATCACCCCAGTGGAGGAATGTATGGCCATAATTGGGATCTTATGTTAAACCACAGCTCTCTGCATGCTATATTGCCTGAATCTATATTTGCATTTCAAATTTATTGGAAGTTGTAAAGTAGCATCTCATTTATCCTTTCATACTGTGGATGTATTTGCTTTTGCCAGATCAGTGTGATAAAGTTCTTGGGTAAAAATTGCTGAGTTAAACATCAAAATGTGTCCTTTTTATGATGAAAGTGATCAGATACAGTTTCTGAGCACAGATCCTGCAGTCAAGTTATTGGTGAGATTTCTGCCAGGTGAGGAAATTTACAGTAGTGTTTCCACTCAATCCCTTAAAGAGGCAATCAAGAGAAATGTTACTCTGAAGCTCCTTGCACCTGTGATAGCTACTGATTTACAACCTGCCCCTATCTCTGGATACATGCACAATATTATTATTACAATATTAGTATCATATTGGTGAAACATAACTGTGCAAAATACATTTCCCTAGAAAACTACCAGCAATGTAATTTCTGCTTTCGTTCCTGACTACATTACTGCAACTATTTTTCTAACAAAATTCTAAATTTTATTTGAGACCACATCAATTCAGATAATTCTCTGGAAAGAATTTTGGACATTTTTATTTCAGGACTGTTCAATAACGTATCACAATGTGCAGGTACCATCACAAAGTTTAAAAAATAATTGGACAGGTACATGGATACGACAGGTTCAGAGGCCAAATGCAGGCAGTTGGGACTAGTGTAGATGGGGCATGTTGGTCTGCGTGGGCATGTTGGGCTGAAGGGCCCGTTTCCATGCTGTATCACTCTACGACAGTGAAATGTTCAACAATCAGTGCATGACAGCCGTCTGCTTATTTTTCTGCTATCTGACACCAAACGTCAATGTTTACTCATCTCTGTTGTGATATTTTTGCAGGATAAAGCGAGAAAGATTAACCATCAGTAGGAATATAATCTACAGAGTATATCACATGGTTAAATCAAACATAGAAACATAGAAACTAGGTGCAGGAGTAGGCTGGTAGACTAGTGCATGTTCCTTTAACACAGTGACCTCACCACTACTAACCACTCCCCATATCACCTGTCGGCAGCGTGTCCGTCTTTTTTTCAACTTTTTTTATTTTTTTAGTATGTTTAAAAGTCAGTTTTGAATGTTTCTTTGTGTGTTATGTGTGGGGGGTGGTGTGGGGGGGTAAGGGGGAAACCGTTTTGGCCGCCTCTTCCATGGAGAGGCGACTTTTTCAGGCCGCCTCCCCCGTGGCCTAACAGCATGGATCGGCGCCGACTTTCCCGGAGACGCGCCTGGAGCTTCAGCGGCGGGCGCAGCGTGGACTCTCGGCGCGGAGCGGGTGAGACCTCGCTGGAGGGGAGCGTCCGTTACGCTGGCCCGCGGCAGCCGGCAGCCTGAAGCCACGGTCTGCAGAACTCCAGCTGGTGCGGCGTCTACAGCCCGGGATCTCACGTGGAGGACCCGGGGGGAAGAAGAAGCTTCCACCGCCGGCCCGCGGCCGTCTTCTACCGCGGGTGCGGTATGGACTTAACATCTCCCCTGGAGGGGAGCTTCGACCGCCGGCCCTGCAGACTGCGGTGCTTCCGGCTGCGGCACGGCAGGTACTTTAAAACGTTGACCGCCGGCCTGCGGCCTACACCAGCCTGAAGCCGCGGTCTCTGGTTGGAAAGAGCCGATCCTGGACTCACCTTGACTTTGTCCCTTACTATCTGGACGCCCGCAGCAACGGCTGTGGAGGGTGGTGGTCCCGACCACGGGGGAAAATGGAGGAGGACTGGCCAAGCTCTGTGCCTTCCACCACAGTGATGAATGCTGTGGTGGATGTTTGTGTAAAATTTTTATTCTGGTTGTGTTCATTATTATTGTACCGCTGCTGGCAACCCAAATACCACCGACCTTGGTTGTGTGGCAATTAAATTATTTCAATTTCAATTTCAATTTCATAATTGTAACCTCCCACCTCCAGATCGCTCTCTAGCTCCGGTGACAGACCATGGACAGCTAGGGCAGGAATGTGTATGAATAGTAATGTGTGTGTGTTTAGTAATAAAACAGTAGTGAAGACTTAGTGCGTTTCCACTTGTCTTTACATGGTGTCATAGTAGTACCTTGCGCCTCCTGTTTGTCGGGTTTTATTTACTTTTCGCCCAGTTCCCTACCCTTCATTGTTGCTCCACCGTGTCTTTACCATGGCCAACTCTTGTCGCAAGCCTGATATGTTAGTTTTCGACTCCGACATTGCCCATCGGTGGGCTGTCTTCTGACGCGACTTTGAGCACTACATTGCGATTGCCCATCCTGGTGCCAACCCCCGCAACACAGTCACACCTGCTCCTCAACCTGGCTGGCCCGGAAGCCCTGGAGCGAGCGGAGTCATTTGAATACGTTGCTGGTGAGGATGCTCAGGACCCGGTATATCTTTTGGCTAAATTCAACGGTCTGTGCGACATTCCCACCAACTGCATTAAATTTTTCAATCGGCGTCAGGCACCCGGTGAGCACATTGACACCTACATTGCCGCGCTACGGCATATAGCACAGCGTTGCCGCCTGGGCGCGCTGACCCCCGATCATATGACCCGGGATGTCTTGGTGTTTGGTCTACAGGACGAGAAACTGCGGGCTGAACTTCTAAGGAAGCCAGATCTGACTTTGAACGAGGCTCTGCACGCCTCTCACATGGCGGCAGCTGTCGCCTCCGTGCAGCCTGCAGCTCAGGACGTTAACGTTTCCGTTGTTTCTGGACGCCGGCGGGTAGATGGCCCGCAGCGCCAGCGTGGTTCCCCCGCCCCCTCGGGTGGCAGCCCGCGTCGTTGCCCCAACTGCAACTTTGCATCACATCAGTTTAATGTTTGCCCCGCACTGGGGAAGACTTGTAATTTCTGCAAAAAGCTAAATCATTTCTCTGCCACTTGCCGCTCCCGTGGGAAACCTGTTCCTGCTCCCAGGAGAATGCTAAACAACCTTGGGGAGGCTGATAGCGCGCTCGGTTCACAGTACCAGTCGGACGAACTCCCTGATTCTGATACCAGTTCTTCCCATGATGATTCAAGCATTTTTTCACTGTTGAGTGCACCTGCGCTGATAACGAATCCTTCAGTGCGTGTTACTGTGAATGGAATGACCTCCCCAGCAAAGGTCGACACGGGGGCGGTGGCCAATGTTATGTCAGTGAGCCTCTTCAAACAGATAAGGTCTGGGGAGAAGGTCACTCCCGGCAACTCCCGTCTACATGCCTACGGGGGAGGCGTGCTCGTACCAGTCGGGAAGGCAACTCTTATCTGCAAGGTTTTGAAGGCCGCTCGGCCCCTCACTTTTTATCTGCTGGACACTGAGAACATCACGCTGTTGGGCGCCCGTGCGTGCCAGGACCTCGGTTTGGTCTCCTTTCACCGCGATATCCACCAGGTGCGGACCCTCCTGGACCCCCTGTGTGAGTACCCTGATCGTTTCGACGACGAGCTGGGCAGGCTGCCCTGCAGTTACAGGATCGTTGTCGACCCGGGTGTCAAGCCTGTGGTCCGCCCTCCACACCGCGTCTCCTTTGCCATGAAGGACAAGGTGGAGTCGACTCTGCGACACATGGTGGCCGTGGGCATCCTCAAGGAGGTGAGTGATCCCACCCGGTGGGCCTCCACCATTGTTGCTGCAAAGAAGGATAAGAGTGAGCTTCGCATTTGTATAAACCCCAAGGACCTGAACTTTGCCATCAAGCGCCCGCACTACCCCATGCGGACGGTGGAGGACGTCGCTGCACAGGTTGGCCCGGCCACTGTCTTCTCAGTCCTCGATGCCAAAAGCTCTTTCTGGCAGATACCGCTGGACGAACGTTCCTCATACCTGACCACCTTCAGCACACCCTTCGGCAGGTTCCGTTTCCTTCGCATGCCATTCGGGATAAATTCTGCCAGCGAAGTCTTCCAGCGCACCATGGAACAGCTGTTTGCTGGTCTGCCGTGTGCTATCATAGTCGATGACATCCTGGTATACGGGAAGGATGTCGCTGAGCACGACCTCCACCTCAGCCAAGTCCTGGACAGGGCTCGTGAGATCAACCTTAAGCTCAACCCTAAGAAGTGCCGTTTCCGCGTCCCAGAGGTCACGTACGTGGGCCACGTCTTCACAGCTGAGGGGCTGAAGCCCGACCCGCAGAAGACGGCTGCGGTCTCTGGGATGTCTGCACCCGCCGACGTGCCCAGCCTGCAGCGCTTTCTGGGCATGGTGAACTACCTGGGGAAGTTCATTCCCGACCTCAGCGAGCTGAGTGCACCCCTGAGGGAGCTGATCAAAAAGGACACTGCCTGGGCTTGGTTCCCGAAGCACCAGAATGCGTTTGACATCCTGAAGTCCAGACTGGTTAGTACCCCCACTCTCAAGTTCTTCGACTTGCAGCAACCAATTGTCCTCACCTGCGATGCCTCGAAGTTCGGTCTTGGTGCCGCCTGCCTGCAGCTTTACGATGGCCTGCAGCTGCCCGTCTCCTACGCTTCTCGCACCATGACCCCCGCTGAGCAGCGTTATGCTCAGATCGAGAAAGAGCTCCTCGCCGTAGTGTTTGCCTGCTTGAAGTTTAGGGATTACATCCTGGGTAACACTTTCACTGTCGAAACCGATCACCAGTCGCTGGTCACGATCCTGAATAAACCGATCCACGTCGCCTCATCCCGCTTGCAGCGAATGATGCTGCAGCTCCAGCGGTTCACGTTTTGGGTCGTGTACCGCAAGGGCAAGGACATGTTCGTGGCCGACACGCTGTTCCGCGCACCGCTGACGTCCACTGTCCGACACCCGTACGAATCGTCTGACCTGATGGTGTTGAACATTAATATTGTGCCTTCACAGCAGATGCAGTCCCTGGTCCAGCACACTGCCAAAGATCCTGCCCTGCAACAGCTTGCGGACGTCATCCGGCGTGGTTGGCCTGACCGTCCCTCGTCCTTGCCGGCCGGGGCCGTGCCCTACTTCCTGGTCCGGGATGAGCTTGTGCTGCACGACGGAGTGGTGGTGAAGGGCCACAAGGTTGTGGTGCCTGCGGTGCTGCGGGACCACTACTTTCAAACCGCCCACAGCGGCCATCCCGGGGCCGAGGCCACTCTGTCCCAGGCCCAGAGCCAGTTCTATTGGCCCGGCATGGCCCATGACATCCGGGAGAGGGTCTCCGCCTGCTCCACCTGCAATAGCCTCTCTCCCCATCAGCAACGGCAGCCGCTTCTGCAACAGCCTGCCCCCGATCTGCCATGGATGGCGGTCGCCACTGACATCTTCGAGTGGTGTGGCAAGCACTTCCTGGTCCTTGTGGACTCCTACTCCAGCTGGTTCGAGGTGGACCAGCTGACCTCCCTCACATCTGCTGCTGTCATTGGGAAGCTGCGCCGCCACTTCGCAACCTTTGGCTCCCCTGCGAGTTTGCAGTCGGACAACGGTGGCCAGTTTTCCAGTGCGGAGTTCCGCGATTTTGCTGCCACCTGGAACTTTCGTCACTTCACCAGCAGCCCCAAGTACCCGCAGAGCAACGGCCTTGCTGAGCGCGCCGTCCGCAGTGCCAAGGAGCTGCTGGAGCACTGCAGACTTTCCCGGTCGGACTTTTACCTGGCCCTCCTCAACCTCCGCAACATCTCCCGTGACCCTGCCCTGGGCTCGCCTGCTCAGCGGCTCATGTCCCGCACCACGCGCCCTCCGACTCCTGTGTCCCAGCGGTCCCTGGTGCCTTCTGTCCACCGCCCTGATGCCGTCCAGGAGCGCATTGCCCAAAAGCAAGATATACAAAAACGCTCCCACGACAAATCCTGCCGCCCCCTTCCGCGTCTGTTCCCTGGTCAGGTCGTCCGGATGCAGTCCCCCTCCGGCCACTACTGTCTGGCGGTTGTCGTCGGCTCTGCCGGCTCACCGCGGTCTTACCTCGTCGACCACGAGGGTACCATCTACCGCCGGTCCCGCCAGCATTTGCGGCTGGTCAATGAGCCCGCTCCGCCTCCTGCTGCCCCTTTCGCCCCCCCCCGATTTCTTCCTCTCTGCCTGCCGCTCCTCGCATGCCCCGAACTCTGCCCTCTCAGCTCTATGTGCCCCGCTCCCCTGCTGCCAGCCCGCCCTCGCCTGTTCGCGTGCCCGGCCCTGTGCCAGCTTCCCCTCCCCGGTCTCCGCACCTTCCCTCTCCTGCCCGTTCTCCGGCTCGTTCGCCCGCTCCTGCTCCTGCTCCTGCTCCTGCTCCTGCTCCTGCTCCTGCTCCTGCTCCTGCTGTTCCTGCGGAGGAGGGGGAGGGCGGGTTGCGTACCCGCTCCGGGCGGTTGGTCAAGCCGCCTGTACGTTACGGGGAATTTGTTTAACTGTTGCCTGACTGTGTTTAACTGCTTGTAGCGTATGAGTCGTGGTCGCCCTGTCACTGCTGTACTGCTTTGTTTCCAAGGGGAAGGATGTAGACTAGTGCATGTTCCTTTAACACAGTGACCTCACCACTACTAACCACTCCCCATATCACCAGTATAATTGTAACCTCCCCACCTCCAGATCGCTCTCTAGCTCCGGTGACAGACCACGGACAGCTAGGGCAGGAATGTGTATGAATAGTAATGTGTGTGTGTTTAGTAATAAAACAGTAGTGAAGACTTAGTGCGTTTCCACTCGTCTTTACATAGGCCATTCGGCCCTTCGAGCCTGCACCGTCATTCAATATGATCATGGCTGATCATCCAACTCAGTATCCTGTACCTGCCTTCTCTCCATACCCCCTGATCCCTTTAGCCACAAGGGCCACATCTAACTCCCTCTTAAATATAGCCAATGAACTGGCCTCAACTACCTTCTGTGGCAGAGAATTCCAGAGATTCACCACTCTCTGTGTGAAAAATGTTTTCCTCATCTCGGTCCTAAAAGATTTCCCCCTTATCCTTAAACAGTGACCCCTTGTTCTGGACTTCCCCCAACATCGGGAACAATCTTCCTGCATCTAGCCTGTCCAACCCCTTAAGAATTTTGTAAGTTTCTATAAGATCCCCCCTCAATCTTCTAAATTCTAGCGAGTACAAGACGAGTCTATCCAGTCTTTCTTCGTATGAAAGTCCTGACATCCCAGGAATCAGTCTGGTGAACCTTCTCTGTACTTCCTCTATGGCAAACATGTAACAGGTGAGTTGATCATGGGGAACAAGGATATGGCGGACCAATTGAAATGGTACACCAGTCATTGAAAATGGTACACCAGTCATTGAAAATGGTACACCAGTCATTGAAAATGGTACACCAGTCATTGAAAGTGGGCATGCAGGTGCAGCAGGCAGTGAAGAAAGCGAATGGTATGTTAGCTTTCATAGCAAATGGATTTGAGTATAGGAGCAAGGAGGTTCTACTGCAGTTGTACAGGGTCTTGGTGAGACCACACCTGGAGTATTGCGTACAGTTTTGGTCTCCAAATCTGAGGAAGGACATTATTGCCATAGAGGGAGTGCAGAGAAGGTTCACCAGACTGATTCCTGGGATGTCAGGACTGTCTTATGAAGAAAGACTGGATAGACTTGGTTTATACTCTCTAGAATTTAGGAGATTGAGAGGGGATCTTATAGAAACTTACAAAATTCTTAAGGGGTTGGACAGGCTAGATGCAGGAAGATTGCTCCCGATGTTGGGGAAGTCCAGGACAAGGGGTCACAGCTTAAGGATAAGGGGGAAATCCTTTAAAACCGAGATGAGAAGAACCTTTTTCACACAGAGTGGTGAATCTCTGGAACTCCCTGCCACAGAGGGTAGTTGAGGCCAGTTCATTGGCTATATTTAAGAGGGAGTTAGATGTGGCCCTTGTGGCTAAGGGGATCAGAGGGTATGGAGAGAAGGCAGGTACGGGATACTGAGTTGGATGATCAGCCATGATCATATTGAATGGCGGTGCAGGCTCGAAGGGCCGAATGGCCTACTCCTGCACCTAATTTCTATGTTTCTATGTTTCTATGTAACAAACTAAGTCAAAATCATGGAGATTTAACCAGCCTCTCAATCATAGCAAGATTCAGGCCTCAACTCTTCCCATGGGTTGGTGACAAGACTAGTCGTGCTGAAAGGTGCCCCTACTCAACTCTGACAGCAGCCAAGGACCACAATCTAGAAGTGAGATACATCTGGCTTACACATTCAGAATGGAAGTTTGCCTCATGGAAGCTGTCCATACAACTATAGCCAGTAAGCCAGAATGCAGTGGAAACAAATGAAAAAGAAAACCAGCTGTGATTATATCTGAATGGGAATCATGTGCAACAGAAGCGAATAATGTACCGAACAAATTCTACACACGAGAGGAGTGTGTCCTGATGGCATTAATCTCAAATGCATCAATGTTTTGATTCAGCTGTCGAGTGTCAGGATCTGCAGTATTGTTGGGTGCCAGTATTGTGAGGTTTAGTGAGAATGTTATACCAGTATCTTGAAAGCCAACTGGAAAAATGAATCCGTAAAATGTAAGTGAAGGATTATAAGAACCGTTAACGCCACTCTCATTTCAGAACCAATCTTGCATCTAAAACCAGAACCATCTGCTGTATTTAGTATTGTTTATGTTCAAACCCATGGCTTCTGAACAGATTATAAAGAAAAAGGTCTAGCAATGAACTAGAGAGTTATTATAGAAAGTATCAAGTTTAAGAGACAATAAATGATTACAGTAAGATAGAATGAAGGAGGAAAGAGGCTGTTGGTAAGTCAGGATGAAAGGCAATCCTAGCAATCAGGGGGCAGGACACAGAGACAGCTATCAAAAGATGGAGAAAGGTTAATAAAGAACTCCAGATGAGTTAACAGATTAAAAGAATTGCAGCATGGTGGCACAGCGGTAGAGTTGCTGCCTTACAGCGTCAAAGAGCCGGGTTCGATCCTACTACAGGTGCAGTCTGTAAGGAGTTCATACGTTCTCCCTGTGACCGCATGGGATTTCCCCGGGTACTGCGGTTTCCTCCCACACTCCAAAGGCATACAGTTTGTAGGTTAATGGGCTTCGGTAAATTGTAAACTGTCCCTGGAGTGTAGGATTTGCCATACAGTCATACCAAAAAAGCAGCAAGATACGTAACTGCATAAAAATTAACACAGCCGGCTTTTCTCCCACAGCCGGCAATCGAAGCTCCTGCATAGGGGCGATTAAAGCTCCCACGATCGGGGCAGTCGAAGCTCCTGCGGCCTGGAGCTCCCGAAGTTGGTCCCTGACCAAGGGACCGCGAGTTCCACGATGTTAAGTCCGCAGGCTCCCGCTGTTGGAGCTGCCAAAAGTCAATGCCCACCATAGGGACCGTCAGCTCCACGATGTTAGGCCTCAGTGCGGACGGAGATACGATATGGAAAAAGTCACATCTCCGTCCAGGAAAGAGATAAACTAACAAGTACTAACGGAGGCAGGAAATATTTTATTTATTAGAAGTACAGTAAATTACAGTAGTACAAGCCACATATATCTTATTACATTTATTGTACCTCTTTATTTTTTACGCTTTAAGGAAAGATAAAAATAAAGAAAGAAAAGAAAGTGAGAGAGAGTTGTGTTAGTGTCAAAGAGTGATCAATAAAATTTAAAAAAAAACAATAGTTAGAGAAAAAAGTTAAGAAATAGGCCATAGAAAAGAAAGAAAGAAAAAGAAACAAAAGCTCTATTATGAAAACCGCGCAAAAGGGATATACCAACTTCGTATTTTTCATCCCCCCGTACCAGATCCTGACACCATTTCTTTTTTAAAGTACTGATGCACCTTATACTTGTAGTAAGTCGATAAATGCAGACCACATCTTTTGGAAGTGGTCTGATTTGCCTGCAAGGTGGAGTCTCATATCTTTGCCCATCAAATCTACTAGGCCATTCAATCACGGCAGAACTATCTCTCCCCCCTAAACCTTTCTCCTGCTTTCTCCCCATAACCCCTGAGATCCGTACTAAGCAAGAATATATCTATCTCTGCCTTAAAAATATGCATTGAAGGCCCCCACAGCCTTCTGTGGCAATGAAATCCACAGAATCACCACCCTCTGACTAAAGAAATTCCTCCTCATCTCCTTCCTAAAGGAACATCCTTATGTTCTCAAAGCCTCATTCAAAGTGGAGAAGCGGTATTTGGAATGGCATTGGTATTTGTGAGTCGAGATTCACAGAAGCTTGGAGAAAATGGTGAAGGGGGTGCACCACTAGCCAAACAGACCACCAACCTGCTTCCCCAAGCACCTCCTGCCCCACCTGTGGAAGAGTGTGTGAGTCTCTTGCTGGCTTCATCTGCTGCCACAGAGGCCATAGAACTGGAGTGGAAGCTTCATCCTCAAGCTTGCGGGACTGACGGTGGGTTATAGCATAAAGGGAATAGATTGTAAATCAAGTAGTGATCGATCGGGGATTCAAAATGTCCTATGCAGAGATTAATTTACAACACGAAACATCGCCTCCATTTTCATCCTACCAAGAGCCCTCAGGATATTATATGTATTCCAGATTCATTTCAGCAGCTGACTGCATTGGATTAACTCCCTTCCTGCTCTATCTGGCTGTTTTACTGTTGTTAGCACTTGCTGCAGGGAGGCAAGCAACAGCGATTTACAAGATCAAAAAACTTCAGGCACCGGCAATCTGAAATAAACATGTAAAAAGCTACAAGTTTGTTGATTACACTAATTTGGCAGCATAAAATGACTGCTGGGATGGAAAAACTTTGTCACAAGTCTACTACTTAATAAATCTGCAGGATGTATAATGCAATACACAGAAAAGTTATATCGTAAAGCCACAAAAGTACGGATATCACAAGCCCATTACTGATTGCATAGAAATTTTAGTTTAGTTTAGTTTAGAGGTACAGCGTGGAAACAGGCCCTTCAGCCCACCGGGTCCGCGCCAACCAGCGATCCTCGCACACTAACACTATGCGACACACACTAGGGACAATTTACAATATTACCAAAGCCTATTAACCTATAAACCTGTACGTCTTTGGAGGGTAGGTGGAAACTGGAGCACCCAGGGGAAACCCACGCAGGTCACAAGGAGAACGTACAAATGCTGTACAGACAGCACCCGTGGTCAGGATCGAACGCGGGTCTCTGGTGCTGTAAGGCAGCAACTCTACCGCTGGGCCACTGTGCCACCTAATTATATAGAAAGGAGAGTCCACAGCGTACAGTTGAGTGGGGACTGGGAGTGATGGTAGGGTCTTTATGAAACAGCGATCAAAAGATTGCTAATTTTTCTATACTGGTATCCCACTTACCACAACCCTGCAGAGTGCTAACTGGTTATTGTTCACTTGGTCCTCTTGTCTGAATGCACGCAGATGCATTTATCCTTGTACTTTAAAGGAGACACGCACTTGCCTTGCACACTGTTGTGGTAGGAACATGACACAATCCCCACCTCTGCCAGTCATCCAGCAGTCAACAAATGGTTATCTCAGTGCTTCAAGGATCGGTTTAGAATGGACCATTGGGGCCATTATGCAGCGGCAGACTGTGTCTACTGTTGAGCTTGTTACTCTAGAGAAACCACCACCCTAGGGAGAGCTGTGCATCTGAACCAGGAGAGGGAGTGATAGCAGCTTCTATCACAGACAACCAGAGATGATGACAGAGACTCTGAGAAATAGGAAGCTTGTCGACAAATGTAGCAGCCGCTGCCAATCCTTGGCAATGGCCCGCAGTCACTGTGCAGCCCAGGAGGTGGCCCTGTGCCTCTACCCCAGTGCTGTACCACTAGCCCAGCCTGCCAAACTATAGCCCTCACAGGCAACCACTGCATATTGTCTCCGTGACTCACTCCACACCAAGGCACCAGGCACTGAGATCACCAACAGTTTCATTATTACGCAGTGCAATCAGGCAACTGAACTATCCTATCACCAACTATAGAGCGGTCCTGACCACCTTCTACCTCATTGGAGACTCTCGAACTATCTTCAATTGGACTTTGCTGGGCTTTATCTTGCACTAAACAATATTCCCTTTATCCTGGATCTGTACACTGTGGACAGCTTGATCGTAATCATGATTAGTCTTTCTGCTGACTGGATAGCGCGCAACAAGAAACCTTTTCACTATACCTTGTTACATGTGACAATAAACTAAACTAACAAAGTAACTAACTAACATTGGAGGGATGTGCCCTTAACCAGTATCCCGGCATACAACAGCAGTGAGAGGAGGATTTCACGTGGTGCTGTCTGCATTGCATTTCTATGCATTAAATGCTATAATCATCCCTTTTACTACTAATGCTCTAATTCTGGGAAACACGGCAGGAGTGTCAATCGACGTATTCTGTTAATTACAATCAGGAGACCTGACACTAACATTGTGCAGGTTTTCATAAGCTCATAGGTTATAGGACATTCAATCATGGCTGATCTATCTTTCTCTCTCAATCCCATTCTCATGCCTTCTCCCCATAAACCCTGACACCTTTACTAATCAAGAATATGTTAATCTCTACTATAATGGCAGTCTTTACGACATTCTCAAAGTCCAACTTCGATAGCCATTACTCCTCCGGGATGGTTAGGAGTTATATTTTACACTTAATGGCTCCTACATCTACCTTAAAAATATCCATTGATTTGACCTCCACAGCCTTCTGTGATAACGAATTCCACAGAATCACCACCCTCTGACTAAAGACATTCCTCATCATCTCCTTTCTAAAAGTACATCCTTTTATTCTGAGGCTATGACTTCTGGTCCTAGACTCTCCCACTAGTGGAAACATCCTCCCCACATCCACTCTATCCAGGCCTTTCACTATTTTGTTCTATGACATCTTCACAACTGTATTTACTTTGAGTTAACTGCCTTGAGACCATGTAGGTGCATATGAGAGGTGAAACAAAGCTGGTCTCTGGGGCTGAAGGATGGGCTAATGAGCAAATGAAGGTCTGGAGAAAATGGGATCCTACTTGAAAGGAGACGGTTGAGAGTGACCCAGTAGAAGCAAAAGGAATGAATAAGGTAATCTGATGCAATATGTAAGGTCTGCCAAAATATTGCAACAAATTCTACAGTTATGATCAATGGTCAATTATCTGATATGTTAAGTCGGTTTCTATTTACAAAAGTGCAGCCTGGCCTGCTGAGCTTTTCCAGCATTTTCTGTTATATTGTAGACTGTGGGCAATTGGCTATACAAAAGATATCAAGCTGAGCTACACTCTGCAAAGTTTAATCAAGTTTAGGAATGAAGTAATGCAATTTTTAGCCTCAGTTTGCCAATGATAAGTCTCAGTTTTAGCCAATTATTAGCCAAGAAGGGGATAGGACTATGTGCTGCATTTTTGGGTGGCCTGATCCTGATCTTAGCTCAGATAAATTGCTTGGCTCGGCCTATACGTAACACTGTATCTAACTGCAGTGCTCTGGATGTGCTTAGTGAGTCAGATTCGGAGAAGCTGTCTAATCCATGTTGTATTAATTGTTGGCAAAGTTTAGCAAAGTATGAAAATATTGTATGCGCCAGCACTAAAGCAGTACCCTGATGGATGCAATGATTCATCTTTCAAAAAGAAATTGCAGTTACCATACAAATAGTGTAAATAATCTCAAAATGCAGAGCACTCCGTTTCCTTCTTCCCCCCCCCCCCCCCCGATCTGCACCTGGTTATCTATCGATGTGCGAATCACTCAATTGGGAACTCACTTGTGGTAGAAGGGTAATTAACAATCTGTCTTGTGAGTATTAAGGAGAGCCTGTGTGGGAGGAGAAGAAGTGATGAGCACTTATGACCCAGTGACGCAATGTACAGGCACTATTGTTTCCCTGCCTTTACTTACAGGCTGCTTTCATCAATTCCAACTGCATAATTACAGAGTGAAGATTGGAGGTTTGTGCTTTATTATTGTAGCGCCAATTCGAACCATGGTACAATTTTACAAGTTTCTACTTTTCAAAGAATGCTGGCTGTACTGTTAGTTTCTTGTCTTACTTTTAAGATAATTCCCTCTCCAGTGTATCCCCATTATATAACTCTACTCTCAATCTTTTTCGTAATCCTCCAGGCTCTCCTCCCCACCCCCCCCCCACCCCCCTCCCCGCCTACCCAAACACTGCCCTCCCCCCCTACCCCATAAAAACCCACCCACCCAAACACTGCCCCCCCCTACCCCATAAAACCCACCCACCCAAACACTGCCCTCCCCCCACCCCATAAAAACCCACCCACCCAAACACTGCCCTCCCCCCTACCCCATAAAAACCCACCCACCCATACACTGCCCCCCCCCACCCCATAAAACCCACCCACCCAAACACTGCCCTCCCCCCCACCCCATAAAAACCCACCCACCCAAACACTGCCCTCCCCCCCACCCCATAAAAACCCACCCACCCAAACACTGCCCTCCCCCCCCTACCCCATAAAAACCCACCCACCCAAACACTGCTCGTTCCTCACACCCACCAGCCTCTCTGAATAACATAGATAGACACAAAATGGTGGAGTAACTCAGCAGGACAGGCAGCATCTCGGGAGAGAAGGAATGGGTGACGTTTCGGGTCGAGACCCTTCTTCAGACTGATTCCTCCTCTCTCTAAATATCATGACTCTCACTCAGTTAGAATATTCGATTTGCTGCGTTTTCTTTAGACTTTAGAGATCCAGCGTGGAAACAGGCCCTTTGGCCCATCGGGTCCGTGCCAACCAGCGATTACCCGTACACTGGTGCTATCCTACACACTAGGGACAATTTACAATTTACAGAAGCCAATTAACCTACAAGCCTGTACGTATTTGGAGTATTAGGAAGCCAGAGCACCAGGAGAGAACCCACGCAGTCACAGGGGAGAACGTACAAACTCCGTACAGACAGCACCTACATTCAGGTTCAGCAACTCTACCGCTGCGTCACAGTGCTACTCTGATGGGCATGTTAGATAAATTGTTTACCTTATACAGCTCAGCCTATACTTCTTCTGGTCATTAAGCTGAGCATTTCTAATTAATATTGTCACGTATGCTTAAGCAGGGCCATCTGTTCTCTCTGTATCTGTGTGCATCATATTGCGACTTGAGGTGTGCCTGGCATGCAATATTGAAACATTATGTCAGTAAGCTGCACTAGCAGCTTAAAAACTCAACATGTGAAAAGTCTGACTTGTCCAGCAAATAAACGTTACCTCCGTACACCATGCTCAAAGCAGTTTTAAGACATTCAGAGCAGCATGGTGGGGCAGTGGTAGAGTTGCTACCTGACTTGTCCAGCAAATAAACGTTACCTCTACCACGCTGCACACAGTACTCACGCATCTGGAAAACAAAAACACCTACGCCAGATTCCTGTACATTAAGCTCAGCGTTTAACACCATCATCCCACAGAGACTTGTGGAGAAATTAACCCTGCTGTGCCTCAACACCACCCTGTGTCACTGGATCTTGGACTTTCTGACAGAGAGACCGCAGTCAGTCCGTGTTGGCAAGAACACCTCAGGCTCGATCACGCTGAGCACCGGCTCCCCTCAAGGCTGTGTGCTCAGCCCGCTGTTGTTCACATTGCTCACACATGACTGTGCTGCCAGATTCAGGGACAATAAGATCATCAAATTCGCGGATGACACAACAGTGGTGGGACTCATCAGCGGAGATGACGAATCAATGTACAGGGAGGAAGTAAAACAACTAGTGGACTGGTGCGGCAAAAATAATCTAGAATTAAATGTCGACAAAAACAAAGGAGATGGTTGTCGACTTCAGGAGGGCGCAGCCAAAGCATACACCCCTCAACATCAGTGGCACCACAGTGGAGAGAGTGGAGAGCATAAAGTTCCTCGGTGTGTAAATTACAGACAGCCTCACCTGGTCCAGGAACACCACTGGGACCGTCAAACGGGCCCATCAGCGACTGCATTTCCTGAGGAAACTAAAACAGGCCTCACTCCCCACCAACATCCTCAGGACTTTCTACAGGGGTACGGTGGAGTCTGTACTCACGTACTGCATAAATACGTGGTACTCCACCTGCAACTGCTCGGACAGGAAGGCTCTGCAGAGGGTAGTGAGGGGAGCAGAGAGGATCATTGGCGTCTCCCTACCCTCGGTACAAGAACTATTCCAGAGCCGCTGTCTGAAAAAAGCTCAGAGAATTGCTAAGGACAAACTGCACCCCCTCCACATACACCTGGATCTCCTGCCATCAGGCAAGAGATATTGCAGCATCAAAGTCCGGACTACAAGACTGCTAAACAGCTTCCTGCCACAGGCTGTGAGGCTGCTAAACAGTCACTCTGTACTCACAGTCACCTGATTCTGAGGCTTGGCACGGGCACTTTAGTAACTGGCACTGGCCACTTTAATAACTGGCATTGGCCACTCAAATCAGCTGCCCCGGACATTGTTATGATTGGTTTTACTATATTTTAACGTTGTTGTTTTACCTGCTTTTAACTATTTATACTGTTCCATCAGGGACTGGATTGTTTTTAGTGTTATTATGTGTGAAATGTTTTAAATTTCATGTGCGATGCTCCGGTATTCCCTGGGAAACGTCTTTTCATTTTGCACTGTACAACTGTTGCTTGCAAGATGACAATAAAGGTTGATTGATTGATTGATTGATTGATTACAGTGCCAGAGACTCAGGTCCGATCTTGACTGCATATGCCTTCTGTAAGGAGTTTGTACATTTTCTCCGTGATTTGCATGGGCTCCCGTTTCCTCCCACCCTCGAAAGACATACAGTTTTGTGGGTAAATTGGCTACGGTAAAATTGTAAATTGTCCCTAGTGCCTCTAGGATAGTGCTAGTGTGCGGGGATCACTGGTCGGCGCAGATTCATTGGGCCGACGGGCATCTTTACGCACTGTATCTCTAAACTAAACTAAACATTTCAAAATTGGTGACTTGAACGGTAGCTTTCCTTCTGATTTAATGACACTGATGAATATAAATACATTGTGGCACCAAAACAAATTATTTTGTAGTGTTTCTTGCAAACATATTTGTTCAAAGACCTCCATGTGTGCCAAATAGATAGATAGCAGAACAAATAAGAGCACAAGCAGATAGAAATACAACTATCAAAAGACATGTGGATAGATATATGTCATAGAGATATATGTACAGGAAGGGTTCAGCTCAGTTCAGTTTAGTTTATTGTCATGTGTACTGAGGTAGAGTGAAAAACTTTTTGTTGCCTGCTAACCAGTCAGCAGAAAGACAATACATGATTACAATTGATGCATTTACAGTGTATAGATACATGATAAGGGAATAACATTTAGTGCCAGGTAAAGCCAGCAAATCCGATCTAGGATAGTCCGAGGGTCATCAAAGAGATAGATAGTAGTTCAGCACTGCTCTCTGGTTGTGATAGGTTGATTCAGCATCAGCCTGATAACAGCAGATAAACCTGATAACAGATTTAGAGGCCTATGAGGCAAGTGCTGACAAATGGAACAAGCCTAGAATGCCAAGCTGGTTGGCATGGACAAGTTGGGCTGTGGGGCCGGTTCCCATGCTGTAAAGCTCCGTAACTCTGTACAGGACCATGACAAGTCACAGCAGCATTGACTTACCACTGAATGGTACATGCATTCAACAAATGTAGCTATTCCACTGCTAAGCAGGAGTTGAACCGCATATCAACCCTGCCGGATATACTAGAAGCCCCAGGATTTAAAAGTAAGATGGACACAAAATGCTGGAATAACTCAGCGGGCCCGGCAGCATCTAGCGAGAACATGGATAGGTGAGGTTTCGGTTCGGACCCATCTTCAGGCTGATTGTATTGTGGGAGATTTTGGAAAGGGTGCAGAGGAGGTTTACCAGAATGATGCTGGATTAGGGGGTGTCGGCTACAGGGAAACATTTCACAGACATGAATTGTTTTCTCTGGAATGCCGGCGATTCTGTTCCTATCCATGTTCTCCAGGATGATGTCTGACTCGCTGAGTTACTTGAACATTTTTTGTTTATCTTTTGTATAAGCCAGCATCTGCAGTTCCTTGTTAATACATCAAGTGTTTTCCTCTTCATATCTGCAGAACCGAGCTCTATGTGAGAGTCCAAGCAGCAAAAGCCACGAGTCTCTCTTGCTGATCATCTATTATGCTACTGTTCACATTACCACATCACGTCAACCAGGTCATGAGTAGCATTGTAATAATGAACAAGGGGAAATTCACCCATTCAACATTCCTTGCATTAATCATATCTACTTTACTGTTTACTTTGCTACTTGTCCATATCACTTCCCTTGGTAATTGCCTGAATACTTGCAATATTTGAATGGGACCATGTGAAATGCAACATCATCCCTTGGAATGATCATAGTTATACTTTCAATTCAGCTTTAGAACATTGGTAAAGCCCTCTACGTTTTCCTTCACTGCACATTTAAAACAAGACACCCTTCCCTTTCATTGTATAAGATTTTTCGAGGTGCATTATGGAATAAATTCAGAATGCAATGCTGATACACTTATCTGTTTTGTAGTAAATGCCTACTATGTTCTGTGTGCTGAAGCAAAGCAAGAATTTCATTGTCCTATACAGGGACACATGACAATAAACTGACTTGGACTTGGAATCAGGTAGAAGGTGAATCTATTGTTTCATTATGATGTAGATACTTCTGATGTTTAATTTGGCTGCAAATATTTTGCAGCTTGTGACCTAATTCTCTTTCTCTGCTCCAGTCCACTGTCCTTCCCCATCTTTTCAAGGGTATATCGCCAACATTCACACAGCCGTACTGGATGTCTTTTGTTGTCTGCAGAAGCTGGATGGACATTGATATATAAATGTTTCTACCACCAGCATACAATAAGAAGTACACTGAAAAATTATGACTGACTTAATGATTTGATAGCAAGAGATCAGTTTAATCTTCCTGCAGATTTAAATAACTACTCATTTCAAAGAGCCTTGATCATAGAAAAGGTACAGGTTCACCACCAATTTTCCCGAACCCTTAGTTCCAGAACTTTGCCGGATTATCCGTCTTGCTGGACCAACAGAGGCCACGGCCTCCGAGAGGATTTGAACGGTACCAGAATGGTCCACCAAGACTGCCAGGGGGCCGAGATACCGGCACGCAAAGTCAGACTCGGAAATCAGTTATGGGGACAAACCCCCCAGCGCTGGCCGGGCCGGGTTTCTGGAGCCCCGGCCTCAGGGGTGGAATTCGACCCACCGATGGGCCGCGGTTATACAAATAAGGTCGTGATCGGCCACCTAGGTTTTTTCAGGCACCTTTATTTCCAGAGGAGCTTCCAGGGAGGATTTCAAATGCATTTGTGTAGTTTTGTCCAGATTCGAGGAGGTGCCTGACCATCAGTTGCTGGAAAATCGAAGGTGGACTTATTGACCCGTTAGCTTAATGTGCCCTGAATTATTTTGCAGTAAACAAATCAAAATTAGGGGCTGGTACTTGAGGAGTGGTCTTTCAAATATGACCTCCATGGACTTAGTGAAACTACTTCTTTGTCATATCATTTTGTTTGCTTTGGCAATAGCTACGTTTTTGATATTTGGCAACAAAGCATATTAAAATGCTTTCATCATTGCAGCCTGTGTGAAAATATTTTGCATTTTTATTTGCTGATTGGGCATTCCATTATTTACCATTCTTTTAACCTGTCAGTTATTGAAGTAGTAGTTCATGAAATCATAAAACAGCAGTGTTATTAAGGATCACCTGATATAGCTTGGTTTGCGTTTAAAGTCACGCTGTTCCCAGGGACAGGATAGCAAAATGGATCCGCCAACTCTCTTTACATCTGAAGCCTGGATTGGACTTCTGAGAGAAATCTGACAAGACATCTTTCACTGTGATAGCAGTAAGCAGATTTACTCCACCACAATCCCCTTGGGCTTTCATTGTGCACTTTACCAAAGTTCCGTCCTGAGCACTTTCAATTAGAAAACCACTCCTGTGGATTGTGGGTAGATTGGGAGATTAGTTAAAAAGTTGATTATAATCAGTAAGATTTGATACAGAACTGTGAAGTAAATCCCACAGGATTAGTGCTTTGATCGTTCGATTGATTCTAAGATCTCAAATGTTCAAACTATTTTAAAATAGGAAGAATGGTAGGGGGCTACCATGCTGTTACTGACACACACAAGACCAACCACTGGTCATAGAGTTACACAACATAGAAATAACCATCTTCAGCCAACCATGTCTAAAGTGACCATCATGGGAGCACTTGCATCATAGCCTTCTACAGCTTGGTGATCAAAATGTTCCCCTGGGAACTTATTAAATGTTGTCAAGTTCTTGCCTCTAGCATCCACTCAAATTTCATATTCCAATCATTTACTGGGTGAGATAAGTTCTTCTGAGTGGCATAGATAAGGTAGAAGGCCAGGGTCTGCTTCCCATGATTGGGGTGTCTACTACTAAAAGGCAAAGGTTTAAAGTGAGAGGGGGGAGGTTTAAAGAGGATCTAAAGAATAAATTGTACATGCAAAGTGTAGTTGGGATCAGCTGCAGAGGATGTCGTTGAGAAACAACATCGAAGAGACATTTGAAATGGAACTAGAATGAGCAAGACATAGAGATACTGAAATAGTAAAGGCAATTGGGAATGTTGTAGATAGGTGTGGTGTTAGCATGGATGCGGTGAGTGAAGAGGTCTGTCCTATGTTATCCAACTCTATGATTCTAGGTAGACAAAAATGCTGGAGAAACTCAGCGGGTGAGGCAGCATCAATGGAGCGAAGGAAATAGGCAACGTTTCCGGCCAAAACCCTTCTTCAGACTGACGTGAGGGTGGGGGGGGGGGGGGGGGGGGGGGGGCAGGAAGAAGAAAGGAAGAGGAGGAGCCAGAGTGCTAGAAGGAGAGCTGAGAAGGGGAGGAGACAGTAAGGACTACCTGAAATTGGAGAAGTCAATGTTCATACCGCTGGGGTACAAACTGCCCAAGCGAAATATAAGGTGCTGCTCCTCCAATTTCCGGTGGTCCTCACTATGACCATGGAGGAGGCCCAGGACAGAAAGGTCGGAGTCAAAGGGGCGACAAGTGTAGCATTTCTTGCGGTTGCAAGGGAAAGTGCCCGGAGAGGGGGTGGTTCGGGTAGGAAGGGACGAATGGACCAGGGAGTTACGGACGGAGCGAGCTCTGGAGAAAGAGGACAGGGGAGGAGATGGGAAGATGCGGCAGGTGGTGGGGTCACGTTGGAGGTGGCGAAAATGACGGAGGATTATTTGTTGTACATGACAGCTGGTAGGTTGGAAGGTGAGGACAATGGGGACTCTGCCCTTTTTACGAGTGGGGGGATGGGGAGTGAGAGCAGAATCACGGGGTATAGAAGCGACCCTGGTGAGAGCATCATCTGTGGTAGAAGAGGGGAACCCCCGTTCCCTGAAGAATGAGGACATCTCCGATGTGGTGGAACACCTCATCCTGGGTGCAGATGCGGCGTAGACGGAGGAATTGGGAGTAGGGGATGGAGTCCTTACAGGAAGCAGGGTGGGAAGAAGTGTAGTCCAGATAGCCATGGGAGTCAGATCGAAGGTAGACAAAAATGCTTTGATTCTAGGTCCCTCTAAACCTCCTACCCATTATCTTAAACCTACACCCTGTAGTTTTAAGCGGCCTTTTCACGGGGCGACTTGACGCAAGAGTTAACCGGAGTTTAACATCATGGGAACCTCGTGCGGTAACAGTACGGCATTCGTGGACCACCGTGGACCACCGTAGCGCTAACGGCAGGTCATCGTGTAACTTGGTCACTCGGGAGAAAATTCAAGAAAGTTTGAATTTCTCCAAGATTGACTTGTACACTTGTGGTTGAGTATTGCAACATTATATGAACGTAGTGGCCAGTGCGATATCCGTAATAACTCTTGCGGGTACCGTGGGAACTCCTGCGAACGGTGAACCCGGAAGCTGGACAGAGGGGACAGAAGGTGAGTAAAAATTATCTTCTGTGGGATTGAATTTAAAAAATTAATAAAAATAAAGATTTGCATCCGCATATGGACATCAACTTATTCATGAGTTATGTTAATGAGATTCAAGAAAATAACTATAATCTTTAAAAGGGACTTTAAAAGGGACTTTACTGAAAGGTTACGCATTTTTATGGTCCGTGAGAAATTTTTCACATGTACTTCTTTGAGAGATACAGGTCGGAGTCCTCGGGTCCAGGGGTCCGGAACGCTGGAGTTAACCGGCAGGTCATCGTGTAACTTGGTCACTCGGGAGAAAATTCAAGAAAGTTTGAATTTCTCCAAGATTGACTTGTACACTTGTGGTTGAGTATTGCAACATTATATGAACGTAGTGGCCAGTGCGATATCCGTAATAACTCTTGCGGGTACCGTGGGAACTCCTGCGAACGGTGAACCCGGAAGCTGGACAGAGGGGACAGAAGGTGAGTAAAAATTATCTTCTGTGGGATTGAATTAAAAAAATAAATAAAAATAAAGATTTGCATCCGCATATGGACATCAACTTATTCATGAGTTATGTTAATGAGATTCAAGAAAATAACTATAATCTTTAAAAGGGACTTTAAAAGGGACTTTACTGAAAGGTTACGCATTTTTATGGTCCGTGAGAAATTTTTCACATGTACTTCTTTGAGAGATACAGGTCGGAGTCCTCGGGTCCAGGGGTCCGGAACGCTACCAATCAATGTTGTACAGAGACCCGTGTAAGGAATGAACTGCACATGCTGGTTTAAACCGAAGCAGACACAAAAAGCTGGAGTAACTCAGCGAGTCAAGCAGCATCTCTGGAGAAAAAAAGCTGATGTTTCGGGACGAGACACATCTTCAGACTCAATTCCGATTAGGCTGTCTGAAGAAGGGCTCCGATTCGAATCGTCACCTATTCTTTTTCTCCAGAGATGCTGCCTGACCCACTGACTTACTCCAGCTTTTTATGTTTTTCTTCCCAGATCTGACTTACCTGCTGAGTTACACCAACATTTGGTGTCCTTCTGTGCATATTAACCAGCATTAACCAGCGTCTGCAGTTCCTTTAGACATTACCTAACTTCAGATTTTAGAGATATAGCGCGTGGGAACTCCTGCGAACGGTAAACCCGGAAGCTGGACAGAGGGGACAGGTGAGTAAAAATATCGACAAGGGAACATGTGTCCTTCGAGGACGTCCCACCTAATTGTCATTGTTGGATAATCTTTTTAACAGGAACACTTGCAGAGATGGCTCCCAGAAAATCTCAAAGAAAGGGGGTAAAGCGTGTCAGAGATGTTTTTGCCATGTTGCGCTATTCAGTTTCATATTGTTTCAGTTTCTATATCTATATTGTTGCTCTATTCAGTTTCCCAGGGGGTCGGGATGGGACTGGAGTTGGGAGGGAAAGGTGGGGGAGTCGAGGGAGAGGAGGGGGAGACAGATGGGGGTGTCTTCATTTACTGGCGGCGGGTGTCTGTCACTGAAACAGGCAGGTGAGATTTCACATCCATCTTGTGTGTGCCTCTCTCTCTCTCTCCCTCCCTCTTACACAGGCTGAGAGACTCTGCCTCTGTGAGTGTACGTCTCTTTCTCCCCCTCTCCCACACACAGTAAGACCGAGGTACTGTGCTCAGTCCATCTGTGTCTCCCACATACACAGTAAAATATGTCTCCAAATGAGCCAATTCAACCAAGGGAGGATATATATAGTGTGTGAAAAAAAAGTTACATCATTTGTGTCACGTGTAGTTCACGATGTTCATTCAAGATTTAACGCGAAAGCTCGGGAAACGGACAAGTCACTCGCACAAATAACAGAAATGCCGAGTACCGTGGGAACTCTTTATCTACCCCCGTTATATCGTGCGAGACTCGTGCTGGACCACGACCTCTTCACTCTGGTGACATCTTGCGTCAACTCGCCCCGTGAAAAGGCCCCATTAGACATCTCTGCAATGAAAAAATGTTAATTACCATCTAGCCTGGTTACTTATTTGGGTAGAAAAAAAATAGAATGAAATAAGTTACAGATATGTGGAATTTGTCCGATATAAAAATGTAATACATACAATATGATGCGATACAATACAATACAATACGATACAATATAACTTTATTTATATCAGGAGGGAAATTGATCTGCCAAAGTCATAAAACACAAACACAAAATACATGAAACATATCAAACACCTTCGAACAATTATCATTCAAAATAGACTGAAACATGCGGGTTAATGTCCCCCACTGACATACTACATATAGATGACCTGAGTACTGGTGTTTGTGTTCCTAAACCACCATGTAAATCAAGCTCACACAAGTAGATGTGTAGACCAAACTGAGACGTTACAGAATCAGGATATATTTAAATCAAATCGGCGACAAAAATACGATGAGTTTGTGTAGATCAAATGATCAAGTAGCAATAAACCAAGGGTGAATAATTATCATAAAATTGTTTCTGAGTTGGGTGTAGTGTGGCACTGTGGCGCAGTGGTAGAGTCGTTGCCTTACAGCGTTTGCATCGCCAGAGACCCAAGTTCGAACCTGACTACGGGTGCTGTCTGTATGAAGTTTGTACGTTCTCCAGGTGACTGTGTGGATTTTCTCCGAGATCTTCGGTTTCCTCCCACACTCCAAAGATGTACAGATTTCAGGGGCGGAAAACCCAGGAGGGCCAGAGGGGACACGTCCCCCCCATGTTTTGAGAGGTGGGGGACATCCCCCCCAAGTTTTTGTAATCCGGATTTTAAAACCCGGTGAAATCTCCGCCTTCCCCAAGACAGTGGGGGTGGGGCTGATGATCGAGGGCGCCGATTGGACGAGAGAGACGTCGGTCAGCAGGCAATGGGGGCGGGACATGATTCAGAGCGATGATTGGAGGAGGGAGGAGTGGGGGGGGGGGGGGTGGGACTGAGGATAGAGCGCAGTGAGTGGAGGAGGGAGACGTGGCACAGACCTGCGCTTCATCCGCAGCCAGGATCGATCCCGGCCGGGTCTCCGGCGCTGTCCTGTCCCCTCCCGAGTACCCCGCCCCGCGGGTGGCCAGAGAGGTCGGCAGCAGAGATCCTCCGGTAAAGGATCTTTGGTCGGGAATCAGACGGTCCAGCGCAGAGAAACAGCGCTAAACCCAGCTAACTCTGCCTGTCCCGCCAGGTGAGCCTACAGCCTTCCTGGACTTGCTGGAAATATGGCCCAGCGCGGAGAAGCAGCGCTGGTATCCCGTCAGTCTAGGCAGGGCTGTAGTTAACCCGGTGAGACAGGCAGAGTTGAGCTGCATTTAGCGCTGGATTGAGCCTACGAAGCCTCGCGCGTGTGATTGTGCGCATGCGCGCATGGCCGCCAATAAATTGTGTCCCCCGCTCTTGACAGGTTTGTAGGTTACTTGGCTTGGGTTTGTATACTTGGTATAAGTGTAAATTGTCCCTAGTGTGTGCAGGCTTGTGTTAATGCGTGGCGATCACTGGTCGTTGCGGACTCGGTGGACCGAAGGGCCTGTTTCCACACTGTATCTCTATACTAAACTAAACTAAACTAAACCAAACTAAACTAAACTAAATGAAATACCAAGTCCAAGCAAGTCTGATAAAGAAACAGAATCTGCTTTGAGTTCAAATCCAGAACCAAACTGTACAAAACTTTTAAACAACATCATGAGGGTTCTGACAACTGGTCATGTGACCAGATTAATGAGACATACATGTTTAGGTTGCGTGTATTTCCTGAGAAAAAAAAGTTTGCATGTTTAAACATACCTTTCTCTTTATATCCAAAAATACGTCAATATTGTGATCATATTAAACAATATTGAGAATAATGAGGTACCACTGTCGCCGACAGTCTGGAACATGTGCAAAAGTGCTTACAGATTCACAAGTAAATAATTACAGTGTGCTTGCTTGCAAATAAGCCACTGTCTCTGGATAAATACAGTATAACCATATAACAACCATATAACAATTACAGCACGGAAACAGGCCATCTCGGCCCTTCTAATCCGTGCCGAACACTTATTCTCACCTAGTCCCAATAAGTATACACATAATGCCCCTGTCCCACTTAGGAAACCTGAACGGAAACCTCTGGAGACTTTGCGCCCAACCCAAGGTTTCCGTGCGGTTCCCGGAGGTTGCAGGTGGTTGCCGGAGGTTGCAGGTAGTGGAAGCAGGTAGGGAGACTGACAAAAACCTCCAGAAACCGCACGGAAACCTTGGGTGGGGCGCAAAGTCTCCAGAGGTTTCCGTTCAAGTTTCCCAAGTGGGACAGGGCATTACTTATCTCAATACACTTCCGAATAAATGATATGCTCCTCCTTTGAAATGCTTCTTAAAAGCTACTCAACATTTTGATCACCAGGCATATGTCATAAGTCTCAATCTCAAATTTTGCTTCATAATGTTCCTGTAAAGTGTACAAGGACATTCCACCACTTGATATGCACCAAATAGGCTTGCCATTTTGATTTCAATGATCCATGAAAATTGTTGCACATATTTTTTCTTTATAAAGGACCAAAATTTGAACTTTTGACCAAAAATAGCAAAATCTCAAAGATAAACTCTGCACAAAATTCTGAGGTGAGAATGTTGCACTTGCAAATCTGTGGTGTCAGGTATCAGTTTCATTCAACCATAAATGTCCAACGGCTGTGATGTATTCAAACTGGTTGAATAGCTACACACATTAAAATATTTTCATAACATACACAAAACTAAATACATTATATTTATAAGATGAAAATAAAAATACAGGTCCACCACCAATTTTCCAGCATCCGTGGTTCCAGAGCCTTACAGGATTTTCCGGACCTGTTTTGCCGGTGCAACAGAGGTCACAGCCTCGGAGAGAAGTCCAACGGTACCGGAGCAGTCCGCCTCTGCAGCCAAGGAGCCGAGATACATCAGCCCGCAAAGCTATGGGAACGGATCTACCAGCTCCGGCTGGGCCGGAGTTCCACCGCCTCGGACACAGTGGACAAATTTGACCCGTGGCCGCGAACGTCCCAATGAGGTCGATATCGACTGCCTCACCCGGCCTAGGTAGGGAGACATCCGGGCCGGATTTCAAGTGCTCTTGTAATTTTGTCCGTATTAAAAGAGGTGCCGGACCACCAGTTGCCAGAAAACCAGTGGTGGACCTGTACTATAATACTGGAGCCAGAGCATGGAACAGAACAGCCATAAGATAGCATGTAATTAGTTGAACTAACAGGTACAGAACATTACATTGTTTGATGTATTCCAATGGCTACCAACAATTGGAACAGATATAGAGGAAGCAACTATGTGGGTAGATTAATTATTCTTGTAGATGTGCCAAAACTGTACACTCATTATTCTGGAAGGATTTAATCACGCCAATGTAAACTGAAATGCTAATAGTCCTAAGGATAGAGAGGCTAAAGAGCATCTAAATTTTTTCCAGGACAATGATCCTAAAACAGTCTGCTTCCCTTCCAAGGAAGATGTCAATGCTGAATCTGGTTTATGGAATAGGGTGGGTCAAGTGCACCATGTTTTGGTAGGGAACATTAAAGTGATAGTGATGAAAACATCATAGGATGTTGGTCAGCTCTTGAAAAATGATGGAGCAATCCAGGCTAAAAATAATGAAGTGGAGGAAGTAAAAGTCGATTGAACTGTAACAGAACAATGGTAGACAAAAGTGCTGGAGAAACTCAGCGGGTGCAACAGCATCTGTGGAGCAAAGGAAATAGACAACATTTCGAGCCAAAACCCTTCTTCAGACTGAAGGTTTCCGCCCGAAACGTTGCCTATTTCCTTCGCTCCATAGATGCTGCTGCACCCGCTGAGTTTCCCCAGCACTTTTGTCTACCTTCAATTTTCCAGCATCTGCAGTTCCTTCTGTAACAGAACAACGGTCTGTCTTGAAGGAAGAGATATTTCAAGTAAATTGGGGGAGATTCCCATGAAGAATAAAGGAACAACAAAGGAATCCAGACCGCAATGAATTGCAAAAGAGATAGAGAAAGATACTTCAAAAAAGGGTAGGAAGGAACTGTAGATGCTGGTTTATACTGAAGATAGACACTAAGTCCTGGAATAACTCAGGGGGTCAGGCAGCATATCTGAAGAAAAAGGATTGCTGACGTTTCAGGTGGAAGTCTGAGGAAGGGTTCTGACCCGAAACGTCACCTATTCATTTTCTCCAGAGATGCTACCTGACCCGGTCCAGCATTTACTGTCAAACTTCAAAAAAGGTTGTTTATGGGTTGTAAATATCAGTGAAAATCAAACTGAAAGCAAAAAAAAAGGAAAGTGAAACCTAAAATAAGAGAGGTTGAAACAGTACATAACAACTGCCAACATAAAAAAGAATCGGAAAGTGTTCTATCAGCATTTGACATTTAACGGTGTACATGGATGAATGGGACCTATTGAAGATAATAGGAATTTGCACATGGATGCTGAGGATACTGTTATGATATAAAATGATTGCTTTGCATTAGTCTTCACTAGGGAAGAGGGTGCTTCCAAAGTAATAGTGAGGGAGGGGATTGTTGCAACACTAGTTTCATTAAAAAAAATAATTTGGACTTGAGCTATTAGAAAAGTTTACAATTAAAATAGCCCAAAATGCCAGGATGAGATGCAGGTGAAGAATTCAGGTAAGTACAAGAGGAAATCATGGGGGCAATGAAAACAATCTTTCTTTGTTCTTTGGATAGAGGATGGTGCCCGCCAATTTGAGCATGGCAAATGTTACTTCCTTCGTTCAAAAAAGTGAGCAAGGCTAAGGCTGGCAACAGAGGCCAGTCAGAGGTGGGAAAGCTTTGAGAAACATTGATCTTGGACAGGATTAATAATCATAACTAAGGCAATGGATTTGCCGCTAAAAGGTTAAAAGGGTATATATAATTCTGGGCTTCATCAACAGGTTCATAGAGTAAGGAAGCAGGAATGTCCGGCTTAACCTTTATACAGTACAACAATGGTTCAGCCACAGCTGAAGATTTCTGTTCCATTCGGGTTGCCTCTTTATAGAAAGGAATAGAGGCACAGGAGAGGAACCAGAGGAAATTTACAAGAATGGTTCCAGCATGAGGAACTACAGTTACAAGATTCGAGAGGCAGGAATTGTTTTGTTTTGGATAAGAGAAGACTGAGGAAAGATCTGATGGTATAGTATAAAATGATGAAAGGTATGGACACAATGAATTGTGGCACACAGTTGCTGTCGGTGGACCAGAGTCCACAGATGCAAACTACATTGGAAAATAATTAGTAATGGCATGAGGGAAATCCTTTTTTAATCCTGCAGATGTAACAGGAATGTGGTGTGCACTGCCTGTAGATGTCGTGAAGGCAGAATCCACTATAGCTGTCATGAGAGGACTGGATATATGGAGTAAGGAAACATCTACGATGATATGGACATGGGACCTGGGTGTGGAAGCTGAGATGTTCTCCTGCAGAGAACAATGGGCCAACCATCCTCCATCTGTGCAACTATTTTCCTATGAATTCCCTTGATCACTGTAGTGAAGATGCAAATAGACCAATCTATACCTTGAATCACTCATCGAATTCTGCATTAAACTAGGAGGCTGAAAAATGCAAAAAAAAAAAAGCTTCAATTTTGACAGGAACACGAGGAATTTCACCATCGTCATCAATGAAACATTTGGACTATTATTTCTTTATTGGCTTCACATCAGTGATTCTTATTAGTCTTTCAGTGTATACACAGAATGTTGACGTTTTTATCAGTTTGTGTTTCACATTTATTTTATACATTATTTTAATAGTTTAATTTGGTTTGTTAAAAACTGCTAATATTTAACAATTGTAAACGATTCAGAGGCTTGACTCTAATAGCTAATGATCATTTTAACGTCTGATGTTGGGCATGGCGGCTGTTTCATTTTATGAGGCCCTTCCACTGTGTTGGACACACTCAATAAACTGTCCTACATCAGATTAATGCTTCAGCCTGAACAATGAACCTGGACTGGTGGAGTGAATGTGGACCCCATGGCAAAATCCTATGTGATTAAGAGTGACACGAGGAAACTTATTTTCCTTTGTGCAGCATGTGGCTAGAATCTGGAATGCGCTGTCTACGGATGTGGTGGAGGCAGGTTCCAGTGTGGCCCAATTAACAGCATTATTCAGAAAGGTGGAGAATGGAAAATGGTTTTGGCCTTTAGCTGGGACATGTTAATAGCTCAGGCCTATTAAAATATGGAAACATTTAAGCTGATGCAGTGCCAACATAACAAGCACAAATTCTTCCACAACTCCTCCACTGGAAGCATTCGCTAAATACTCTTCCATGAATTACATTCATTTGAAGGCCTTGCTTCCTCCAATGGAACTGGCCAAATCTGCATGGATATGAAATATTTCTTGGGCTCTGCTCCACACCGCTCATTAAATGTTATTGTATTAAGACAAGAGTTTTCCTGTGCTCTACATGTTGTGACTTGCTTCCCACTATATGTTCTACATCCAGACAAGTCAAACATGCCAGGAGAAAGTAGAAGAACAATAAAATATTTAAAAATAACATGCTCCCAGAATTTATTTTGCTTTGTATCTCAAACATATGCAGACAGGAAAGGCTGATCCAGGCTCATAATATGAGTTGATTTTGGATCTAGTTCAAGTAGGCTGCATGATTCAGGAACTGATCCCCAGAGTCAGTCAGCCCTGCACTGGGAGAGTGATGACTTCAGGTAGTAGCTCTGATCCCGTGCAGGGAGGGGGGGTTAGTAGGGGAGGCAGACAAGCTCTGTATAATCCAACCTAGGACATCTCACTGACACTACAGAGAGGCTGGAGGGTGGAGAGCAAGGTTGTTGTTGATAGGGATGATGTTGGATACAGCTAGAAGCAAAAAAAAAGTGATAGAATTCCTGAAGCCAGATTTGCCTACACCTTAAACATGGAAATGGAGCAGGAGGGATAATTTTTAGTGGTAGGGAGTGCAAACTTGTTAATGTTGTTGTCTACTCTGTCCCACCTGCCCACATTTGGCCCTTATCCTTTTACATATGGAAATAGTTGTTCTCTTACTCAATAAGCCAGTCAGACTTGACGCAGATCTGCTGAGATCATTGCTAAGCCTGCTCCCTCAATATTTCATCAAACGTGATACAAACTTGCTGTTGCTCACCTAGAACTTGCTGATATCTAGGGGGAAGAATCTACTTATAACTCGCTTCACATCATTGACACACTACAGGCCCGTACGAAGCTTTTCAAAAAGGGGGGTGGCATGACAGGATTACAAAAAACTTCATGTGAAATAATGTGCGCGCTGCACACATCACGTGCACGAAGCGTGAAGTCCCTCGATGCCGGGGTCCAGGGCCCACTTAAGGGCCCTGGAAGCTCAGGGGTTTTAGATGCTCTCTGATCCATTCTGAGCCTTGTTTTGGAGCATTTTAGCACCAAATTTATGACCAATATTTCAGAAATTAACAGGAATCTGAGGTAGCTTTTTCACACAAAGGGTGCTGGGTGTATGTAACGAGCTGCCAGAGGAGGTAGTTAAGACTGGGACTATCCTAATGTTTAAGAGACATTTGGACACGTACATGGATAGGACAGATTTAGATGGATATGGGCCAAACGCGTGTGAGTGGGACTAGTTTAGATGGGACATGTCGGTCGGTGTGGGCAAGTTGGGCTGAAGGGCCTGTTTCCACACTGCATCATTCTATGACTAAAAAGTGAAGAAGAAAAATGCATGTAGATAAGTAGAGCAGATTTGAAAGAGGAGTGAAATGTAAAGGCAGAGAGAGGTTTATGGGTGGAAAGCTCATAGGAAAGGAGGGGGGAGAGTGGGCTTGGGCAGATGGGTGAAGGGAAAATAGTCACAAAGTGCTGGAGTAACTCAGCGGGTCAGGCAGCATCTGCGGAGAATATGAATAGGCGACGTTTCACAGAGTGCTGGAGTAACTCAGCGAGTCAGGCAGCATCTGTGGAGAACATGGATAGGTGATATGTCACAGAGTGCTGGAGTAACTCAGTGGGTCAGGCAGCATCTCTGGAGAAAAGGTATAGATTATATTTCGGGTCAAGACCGTTCTTCAGTAAGATTCATGATGTGACATGCATAGACATTCCTGAATGTTACCCAAACCATCGTGAGCTACTTTGTTACGGTGCTTGCCCTCTCCTATAACGTCTCTGCTGCCTTGGGTGATGCAGGACAGGACACAAGCTTTGGGACACGGTGTGAAGCTGTTTCCGTCTGTCCCAGCCTGGTAAAAACATGGATGGAGTGGATTTGGAGAGGATGTTTCCACTAGTGGGAGAGTCTAGGACCAGTGGCCACAGCCTCAGAATTAAAAGACATTCCTTTAGGAAGGAGATGAGCAGGAATTTCTTGTCAGAGGGTGGTGAACTGTGGAATTCATTGCCACAGACAGCTGTGGAGGTCAAGTCAATGGACATTTTTTCAGGAGGAGATTGATAGATTCTTGATTGATAGGGGTGTCAGAGGTAATGGGGAGAAGGCAGGAGAATGTGTTTGAGAGGGAAAGATAGAGTTATAGAGTGATACAGTGTGGAAACAGGCCCTTCGGCCCTGCATGTTCCATCTGCACTAGTCCCACCTGCCCATGTTTGATCCATATCCCTCCGAACCTGTCCTATCCATGTACCTGTCTAACTGTTTCCCCCCCACAACTACCTCCTCTGGCAGCTTGTTCCATACACCTACCACCCTTTGTGTGAAAAACATACCCCACAGATTCCTATTAAATCTTTTGGATTTCACCTTAAATTTATGTCCTCTGCTCCTCGATTCACTTACTCTGGGCAAAAGACTCAACCATATCTATTCAAATCATGATTTTATACACCTCTATTAGATCATCCCTCATCCTCCTGTGCTCCATGAAATAGAGTCCCAGCCTACTCAACCTCTCCCTATAGCTCTGGCCCTCTAGTGCTGGCAACATCCTCATAAATCTTCACTATACCCTTTCCAGTTTGATGATATCTTTCCTATAACATGGTGCCCAGAACTGAACACAATACTCTGAATGCGGCCTCACCAACCTCTTATGCAACTGCAACATGACCTCCCAACTTCTATACTCAGCCTGACCCGCTGAGTTACTCCAGCACTCTGTGAAATGTCACAGAACAGGGCAAGATTAGCAAGTTTGCTGATGATACAGAAGTGAGTGGTTTTGCAGATAGTGAAGATGGTTGTGAAAGATTGCAGCAGGATCTGGATCAATTAGCCAGGTGGGCAGATGAATGGTTGATGGTTGCATGGTTCCTTGAAGGTCGTGTCGCAGGTATATCAGGTGGTCAAAAAGTATTTTGGCACTTTGGCCCTCATCAGTCAGAGTATTGAGTATAGAAGTTAGGAGGTCATGTTGCAGTTGTATAAGACGTTGGTGAGACCGCATTTAGAATATTGTGTTCAGTTCTGGGCACCATGTTATAGGAAAGATGTCAAACTGAAAAGAGTACAGAGATCCCCATCCTGGATCAGTCCAATCAGGGTTGTGTCATCCGCAAACTTGAGAAGCTTGACAGAGGTGTCTGTGGAGGGGCAGTCATTGGGTGTGAAGTGGTGATTGGAGTGGGGTGGGTGTAGAAGGGCCCAATCTTTGCAGACTGAGGTCAGGCTGTGAGTGGGTGTGAAGTGTTGGTTGGGGTGGGAAAGGGTTCACTCTTTTCATACTGGAGTCTTGCCTTACGTAGGTGTGAAGTGGTGAATGTCATTAGCTGAGAACTTGCTCCTCAACTTCTCAGAGTATCTTTCCTTGGCAGCTCTGATTCCTCTTCTCAGCTCTTTATCGATTAGGATATCGATCTTTTAACTCTTTAACGATTAGGATATCGGCTTGACGCATATTTGCCCCCATCCCCCCCCCCCCCCTCCCCCCGATCTCAAAATGGAAATGTTACATCTGTATATAATGATCCAATTAAAATGTGTATTTATGTCATAAACTATGGAATTCATATTTTTCAGTATTGTTATCAAGGAAAAGAAAGCAGTTCCAATTGTTTGATATTATTTGATATTGTTTAATATTATTCATATGGAGGAGAAAATATAATAGCTCTAAAACCTATCTTAATTTTGCAATCTCACTCAAGATAATCCCCCTTTCCGTCTCCCCTCCCCATCTTTCTCTCCTCTCTCTTCCCCTCTCTCTCTCCCCCCTCCCCCTCTCACATCCCCCCTCTTTCTTGCGAGGGGGGGGCGAAGATGAAGGTGGCGCGAGCCCAGCGGGGGCCCAGCGGGCGGGGGGGGATGAAGGTGGCGTGGGCCCCGTGGGGATGGCGGGGGCCCAGCGGGTGTCAGTGGGGGTGGCGTGGGCCCAGCGGGGGTGGCGTGTGCCCAGCGAGGATGGCGTAGACCCAGCGGGGGTCAGCGGGGGTGGCGTGGACCCAGCGGGGGTGGCGTAGACCCAGCGGGGGTGGGGTAGACTCAG
The DNA here is from genome assembly GCF_010909765.2 of Amblyraja radiata. NCBI lineage: Eukaryota > Metazoa > Chordata > Chondrichthyes > Rajiformes > Rajidae > Amblyraja > Amblyraja radiata. The sequence goes on from NC_045967.1 coordinate 39,756,165, forward strand.
CGGGGGTGGCGTGGATCCAGCAGGGGTGGCGTGGGCCCAGCAGGGGTCAGCAAGGGTGGCGTGGATCCAGCGAGGGTGGCGTAGACCCAGCGGGGGTCAGCGGGGGTGGCGTGGATCCAGCTGGGGTGACGTGGACCAAGCAGGGGTCAGCAGGGGTGGCGTGGGCCCAGCGGGGGTGGTGTGGGCCCAGCGGGGGTGGCATGGGCCCAGTGGGACTCAGCGGGGGTGGTGTGGGGGGAAGATGGCTTGGGCCCCGGCGGCGGGGGGAGGCGAGGGGAGCAGGCTCTGCTGCAGCGGCGACTGGTGTTGGGGTTACAGCCGTTGGGTTCAGATTTAGCCACTCCCGCCCGGGGACGAGAGAACAGAGAACTGGCCGTTTCCAAAGTGGAAACGTTGATTTTTATTTTTCCGATGGTGACTTTTTTCTTAGGGGAAATAAAGGGGGGTGCAGTCGCACCCCTCTGCGGACGGCCATGCACTCATCATGCCAGAATTTAGTATTTCCACTGATCTGTAGAGTAAGCCAACAGGATGGGAAGAGAACTCAAAGTATGCAGCCCACCACAAAGTTTTCTAAATTAGCATTTGTCTCTGCGTGGTGGGATCTCAGAGTCAGTTTACTTAGGGTCACACAGCAGCCTGATCTGCTGAGTTTCTCCAGCACTTTGTGTTCTTCTGTGTATTAACTAGCAACTGCAGTTGTTTGTTTCTACTGCTTGAGGAATGATAATCCCTCAGCAGGGCCGGCCTTAGGGGGTGCGGGGCCCAATTGGGAACGATTTTGGTGAACCCCAGATTCCCAGCCAAGGTGTGTCAGCCCAGTTATTTAGTATGTATTATGAAATTGTACACAAGGTGCTATGGATTATACACTGTGTGAATCTCTCCTGCTCCCTCCCGTTTGACTGTCAGTAGCTCCGCTGGCTTCCAACCTTTACCGTAGCTGCTAATTATTGGACACAATGCCCTTGGAGACAGCGGCTGATTGGACGGGAGGAGACCTATTTGTTGATTGGACGGGAATTTTAAGGCAAGCTTGTTGGTGATTGGATGCAACCCCCTTAGAGACAGCGTTTGATTGGCCGCCAAATAAAATTGTCAAAAATCGCTGGCGAACTCAGTGAACTATCTGGTTGTATCTCCAAACTAAACAGTATAACATGCAGGTACATTCATTTAAAATTCAGTGATTATTTCACATGATTTCTCACTGTGTGAAGCTCAATATCTGACCAATTTCTGTTTAACATGTTTGGTCTGCCGTGAGCATTTTCTCTCCCAAAACAGTTCATATCTAGCAAACTGATCAACGAACCAGACAGCAGTTGGACGCAGTCATAGAAACTTAGAAAATAGGTGCAGGACTAGGCCATTCGGCCCTTCGAGCCTGCACCGCCATTCACTATGATCATGGCTGATCATCCAACTCAGTATCCTGTACCTGCCTTCTCTCCATACCCCCTGATCCCTTTAGCCACAAGGGCCACATCTAACTCCCTCTTAAATATAGCCAATGAACTGGCCTCAACTATATTTTGTAGCAGAGAATTGCAGAGATTCACCACTCTCTGTGTAAAAAACGTGTTTCTCATCTCAGTCCTAAAAGATTTCCCCCTTATCCTTAAACTGTGACCCCTTGTTCTGGACTTCCCCAACATCGGGAACAATCTTCCTGCTTCTAGCCTGTCCAACCCCTTAAGAATGTTGTAAGTTTCTACAAGATCCCCCCTCAATCTTCTAAATTCTGGCAAGTACAAGCCGAGTCTATCCAGTCTTTCTTCATATGAAAGTCCTGACATCCCAGGAATCAGTCTGGTGAACCTTCTCTGTACTCCCTCTATGACAAGAATGTCCTTCCTCAAATTAGGAGCCCAAAACTGTTCGCAATACTCCAGGTGTGGTTTCACCAAGACCCTGTACAACTGCAGTACAACCTCCCTGCTCCTATACTCAAATTATTTTGCTATGAATGCTAACATACCATTTGCTTTCTTCACTGCCTGCTGCACCTGCGTGCCTACTTTCAATGACTGGTGAACCATGACACCCAGGTCTCGTTGCATCTCCCCTTTTCCTAATCGGCCACAATTCAGATAATAGTCAACTTTCCTGTTTTTGCCACCAATGTGGATAACCTCACATGTATCCACATTATACTGCATCTGCCATGCATTTGCCCACTCACCCAACCTATCCAAGTCAGCTTGCAGCCTAGTTTAGAGGGTTTTAACGGTTTAGAGATGTCTAGAGGGCTTCAGATGGGTTCAGGTGTGTTTAGAGGGGCTAGAGGGGGTTTAGAGGTGTTCAGAGGGTCCCAGGGGGGTTTAGAAACGTTATAAGCCCCCCGTGAGAAATTGTATTTCTCTGAAATTGAAGATAAACATAAAGCTGGTGTAACTCAGCAGGACAGGCAGCGCAGCGACTCTGGAGATAAGACCCTTCTTCAGACTAAACTGAACTCTCGTCGGTGAGAGTACTTGTGATTGTCTGAAGAAGGGTCTCGACCAAAAACGCAACCCTTTCCCCAGAGCCCATGCCCGTCCCGTTGAGCCACCTTCAACTTCAGAGCCAAACAAAAAACACAGAGTGCTGGAGGAACTCAGCGGGCAAGGCGGCTGCCTCACCCGCTGGGTTTCTCCAGCATTTTTGTCTACCGCTAAACGTCAATGATTCCGGGAAGGTACACACAAATGCTGGAGAAACTCAGCGGGTGCAGCAGCATCTATGGAGCGAAGGAAATAGGTAACGTTTCGGGCCAAAACCCTTCTTCAGACTCCCGGGAATATCGAGGCGACAGGGTGAGAGAGCTAGAGAGAGACGAGATGGGGAGCGGGAGAGAGAGCGCGAGAGAAAGAGGGAGGGAGGGAGAGAGCAAAACACAGAGAGACACAACGTGGGTTGGTAGGTGAATGACTAACCTGCGCACCAGGAAGAAGCCCCATCTCGCGGTCCGGGGCCCTCACTCATGATGGTGAGTTTAAAGAAATTCTCAACGTGTCATCGATCTACATTCCTCAGTAAATGTAATTGTGTTTTAAACAAGTATTGATGACGCCGCGTGAATTTTATTCAAAGGAACACGGCGTCATTAATACTTGTTCAAAACACAATAACATTTACTGAGGAAAGCGGATGGATGCATTGATGACATTGTATAACAACGTGTTAAGTACTTGCTGTTAAGAAGTGCTAACAGTACTAGTTAACAAATCGTTTGTGTCTGATGGCCGTGCAGCGGTTGTTATACACAAAGATCCTATAGTGGAGCTCTGCTAGAAGATCTTTGGTTATACATGTTCGTTTAAAAAAAAAATTCCGAATGGCGAATAAAAAAACCCAACTTTATTTAACAAAGATAATTCGTATTTCCGTATGAAATACGGAACATTAGTGCGGGGCCCAATTTGGAGCAATCGGTCAAATCGGCTTAAGGCCGACCCTGTCCCTCAGTCGGTTATAGCCCACAATCGTCAATGGAATTAATTCCCACCGAAGGCTGTGGAGGCCTAGTCAATGGTTATTTTTAAGGTGGAGATAGATAGATTCTTTAGTACAGGTGTCAGGGGCTAAGAGGAGTAGGCAGGAGGCTGAGAGGGTTAAGAGGGAAAGATACATCAGCCATGGTTGAATGGCAGAGTAAACTTGATGGGCCGAATGGCCTAATATGCTCCTATCTCTTATGAACTTATGAATTTGATAATGAACACCATCCCTCCTGTGGTCTGTAATAATACAGGTTTGCAGTACTTATATGTCAAATTGAAAACAATAGCACTTCACAGCAAACTACAGCATGTTTACATTGAAGCTAAAAGAACTGTATGAGAATCCAGGGGACATGAACTCTAACCACATCTGGAATCATAATTGCCTCAGACATGGAGACAAAATATTTTAAAAACTCGGGTTATGCATTAGCTTGTGTCACGCACCGACATTCATACAAGGCTAGCAATAAATCGGCAGAAAGAAAATCTGTCTAAAGGTGTTTTATTGCGCTTCATGTGTTTCACTTTTATTTTCATGGCACCGTGTGTGAATCTTTGCTGCAAGATCGACCTCCTTTGGTGAATGATAACATTTGAAAAGGAGAATCTTGAGACATAATTCATTAGTCGATTCATGCTTCATACATTATGCCGATTCAAAAGTTTGCCGTCCATCTGTGACTTATTAGATATTGCCCTCATTCGACTCATTACTCAGATATCTGGGTACCAAAGCATTCTGTACGGTGGTGCATGGATGCATTATATAACCAAGTGTGCAGAAAAGCGTGTAAACAGTTCATGTCTGAACTATTTATTAGTCCTGAGGCATGTGCAATATGGAGCCCAATAATTGTTTGAAGCCGAATTATGCAAAGATGAATTGGTCCAGCTAGTTCCAAGATAGCTGACTTCAAAGTGGTTAAAGTGGTTTCCAGCAAAACAATCCTAATAGGGACAACTAATAATAATAGGCGACATAAAGAAAAATGTGGAATATGAATGAAAATCCTGTATTAAATGGAATCCCAAAAATGTTTGATGAGCCCTCCCCCTGGTTTGCCCTTACTGAAGCACCGAAACTTTCGCTCCTCTGATCAGCCACTTTCTCATAATCCCTTCCCCTTTACCAAATTAATTTATTCCCCACATCCAACATGCATTATTGCAGAAATCTGAAATTTCCTTCACTGGTGAGATCTGTGAGGTGTCTGTACTTTGTCAGCCTCAAAGGCCCACATCCACAAAAGGGATTATTCAAGAAAATTCCACGGATAAAGAAGGGGTAGGACATTCCAGTCAACATTTCTGTCTCTCCTATGGCCTGTCCCAATTGAATTGAAAGAATTGTATTTAAAGATACAGTCCACTGAGTCCACACCGGATGTTGATCCATTCGCTCTAGTTCTATCTTTCTCCAATTTTCGCACCTACACAAATTAGCCAATTAACAGAGGGCAATTCAACTACAAAACCCACACATCTTTGGGATGCGGGAGGATACCATAGCATCCAGAGGAAACCGATGTGGTCAGAGGGAGAAAATGCAAACTCCACACAGGCAGCACCCGAATCAAGATCAAATCAGGATATCTGGTGCGGCTCTACAAACAACTCCGAACCAAACTGGATGCAAATAATTGGAACTAAGCTGGAAGTAAATAAAAGAGATTAGAATTTTAGGCAAAAGGAATCTCTGTTCACAAAGTCAAAATGATTGCCATTCTGTAATAAAAGGGTCAGCTGTTTTCAATGGGTTCCTTCCGGTTTTGTTTACAATGCCGTGTGAATGGTGATGAACATGCTTCAGTTCCAATACATAGGCTCAATGACATGATCATCAGTTCCTCCATAAATCACTGTAAATCTCATCTACTGCCCCATCGGAAGGTCACTTCAGGACACATTAATTATCAGAGAACATTCACTCAAGGAGCGGACATTGATAGCTCTTTTTAAAATGAATCTCGTGACTAAAACTCCATGAAACATCTGATAAGCCTGACTCTTTTCCTTTGGCTGGAATTGTAAACACAAAAAGCAGTAAATTAAAGTCGTTGACTCCTGCATGAACAAATGTTGCCTGCATCATCAAACAATCACAATGCATCTTCAATATTGTCGCCTGTCCATTCCCATCCCAGATGTTGCTTGACTCACTGAGTTCCTCCGGCACTTTGTGTTTTGAATCTCTAATAATCATTCCTCAGTAACTCTGAAACAGTTATCAAGGGATTTAAAATATTTCCATTATCTTTTTACTCAGTGTTTCATCTGCTCTCTTCTCACAAAGAAAGCTTTATGTATATGAAATTTAACCAGATTTCTATTTTTTTTTAAATCAGGGAAAACTAGTAGTCTAATCTATTCATTTGAAACAAATAACACATTTGCACTATAAATGGGTTACAGAAGGGTGTTATCAGTCTTGATTGCATCGCACAACCTATATCTGCAAGCAGGCAGCCATCTATCATTTCCTCTGCTGATGAGTTCTGCCTCATTTGTTGGCATCAGAATGAAAACATTATTCATCACCCTGGAAAGCATGTGTTGATGTAGAAGGTTTTCTGGTGATTGAGAGCCACTTCATAATACCCCTTAATAAGTAGGTTTGATGTCGTGCTGCCATCGGGAATACAAATATACAGTATGCTCGTGAATACCACTAATGGTGCACAATCACAAAGATGAAGATGGGGAAAATTTTCACCACATTTGTCGTTCCTGTTGTTCAGGGTTTAAGTATGTGCTGTTATGTGAATTGCAAAATAAAGTTTTTAATTGCTTCTTTAATGGAGCAATCCAGTGAAGTGGCTGATTCCTACGAGTTGTTGCAAAGTGCCTGTGATATAAATCTTAAGGGCAGTGACATTTTTCAGTGGCTTTGGTATTGTGTCACAGTCAACTGACTGGTGCTCATTCTTCTTGTGCTGACTTATGGCTCATAAATTTGTCACATTTTGCTGGGTTTATTTTTCAAAGTTGATTGTTTTGGCCATCCCATACTAGCTGTACAGCTCTGAACACACAGGAGAAGCTAGCCACAGAGGTCATCGTATACCTGAGATATACAGCACCACATGGGTGCAATTACATTACGTGAATATCAGGAAAGATCAAATGTTAAGTTGGGATATTGATGATGTGATCTTTAATCAGTAAGATCTTAACTTCAAACATAGCTGCTATTATCACAGTTAAACTAGATGATCATAAATTCTAGAATCACAGCATTATGGTATTATGCAGAACAGATGAAGACGATTTGGATCATTGCCAAATTATTGGTAGAACGATCCAACAGTTGCATTTCCTTACTTTTCTACATATTATATATGTTATCCTATGTGTACGTCCAAATCCCTTTGAAAGTTACCACTGAATCTCCTTCTACTGCCTATGATTCTATGATCTCTCCTCCGGCACATTTAAAATTAATCTATCGCAGATCTTTAGATTTTCAACAGACTGTTCCTGCCCTCCTTAAATCTATTTCTATCCTCCTTGTTGTTTCCATTCCCAGATTTGTACCATGTACCAAGTCTAGGTCTTCATTAGGTTGTAGCTCTATTACTAATCTACAGTATATGGAACATCTCTTCACACACCTGAAAGGCAACTTGTTTCTGAAGAAGGCTTAGTGGCTAAGGGGATCAGAGGGTATGGAGAGAAGGCAGGTACGGGATACTGAGTTGGATGATCAGCCATGATCATATTGAATGGCGGTGCAGGCTCGAAGGGCCGAATGGCCTACTCCTGCACCTAATTTCTATGTTTCTATGTAAGGGTCCCAACTCAAAACATCACTAATCCGTGTCCTCCAGGGATGCTGCCTGACCCGCTGAGTTCCACCAGCACTTTGTGTTTTTATTTGTAAACCAGCATTTGCAATTCCTCGTATCTGCCTCTGTTTCTTTGCTTTCTACTTCTCAACCAATTTTATAACCACATTGCCAAAGTCCCGCTATCAAGTTGCACTTGGTCAAACAACTATTGTTAAGTCCATATATAGAACATTTTAACTATAGCCATCTCATTAAGCCCCTATTCAAAAGGCTGAACACACCTAGCCTTTGATGAACTTGTCCTGGCCTGCACACTTGATATTTATTAGCAGACAATGGGCTTGAACCTACTGCCAGAGGTGACCTGCCCTGACTTGCCATGTAACATTGTGATCTGTACCCTAGCCAGAAGTTCAGGTGCCAACTTGCTGCTGAAATCCACCCCATAATGGTAACATGATGCTGTCAAATGGCCAGGTCAGGACAAGTTACACTTGGTGTCAGGCATGGAAATCGCTGTCAAAACATGGGGGCGGGGGGGACAATTTCATGACGGCCGCGTGCGCGCATGCGCACATACGCGGGGTTTCGGCCGTGGGCCCTATGGCCGGTAACATCGGTAACTGACCTGGATGGTGACCGATCACGTACTCCGGCAACAACAGCTTCGTCCGGCCCGAATCGTGGGGCTTCAATCGGCCCGTTCGCCGGGCCTTTCATCGCCCGGCGGGGGCTTCAACATCGGGAGCCTCGATCGCCTCGACGCAGCAATTTGACCGCGGGGCGGTGGAAGATCCCATGGGCCGGGCGATGAAAAGTCTCGCAAACGGGCTGATTCAAGCTCCGCTCTGATCTTTGCTCCACCACGACGTCTCCCTCCTCCAATCACCTCAATCCACCCTCTACTTCTGCCTCTGACCGACACCTCCTTCCTCCAATCATCGTGCTTGATCATTATGGCCCCCCCCCTCTCCCCCCAAATGCCTGTTGATGGACTTCTCTCTTGTCCCTCGATCATCAGTCCCACCCCCACTGTCTCGCGGAAAGCGGAGATTTTTAACAGCTTTTCTTTTCATCGAGTTTTAAAATCCGGATTACAAAAAATGGGGGGGGATCGTCCCCCACCTTTCAAAACAGGAGGGGACGTGTCCCACCTAGTCCACCCCGGGATTTCTGCCCCTGCTTGGTGTCACCTAGTATAATCAACCATGCCCTGTCCCTATAAGATTCGACCCATCGTCTCCACACTTCATGTAACTGTCCACATGTTAGGGTTTCCCTCAATGTTGGCTGCTAATTCTTTTTCTCCTTTATTTCTTCTTTAGACTCCAGACTATAGAGATACAGCACGGAAACGGGCCTTTCGCCCCACCGAGTCTGCTCTGACCAGCAATCATCCCGTCCGCTCTCCTACACACGAGGAACAACTTACAATTTTACCAAAGCCAATTAACCTACAAACTTGTATTTCTTTGGAGTGTGGGAGGAAACCAGACCACCCTGGGAAAACCCACGTGGTCACGGGGAGAACGTACAAACTCCATACAGACAGCACCCATAGTCAGGATCAAACCTGGCTCTCTGGTGTTGTACGGCAACAGTTCTACCATCTGCTGCCCTCTCAGAAATGTTTAGATATTTTCTTTCCTCCTTCTAGTTCTAAAACTCTTTTTGCAGGTCAACATACCCTCCCAGACCAACATGCCCACTAATAACAATCTCGCTGATGAATACACCAGTGCAAATGGCAGAAAGCGTGCAGGATATCCCAAGAAGTATAATATTCTCTCTGTTCTTGAACCTTAAATATATCATAAAGCTCTTTGTCTTATTTTAACATATATTGGTGAGATATTGTCACATTAAGCACCTAGTGTTTGGGAACTGCAGATGTCCTTGGAGCTCAGTATTTGATACACACACTTTCAGGTGGTGAATTGTTTCAATGGGGTGCGAAGGCATGTGAGAGTGCACAGTGCATGTCTGCCCAAAATACACCTTAGTCAATAATACTGATCTCATGCCAGCACTGCTGTGTTGAGTTCCTTCCTCCAGTCAACATGCTCCCTTAACCCTGAACAGAAAACATGTGTTCATTAGTAGAAAGACACCCCCACAGTTTCTGATTAATTTCCTCTAGCTGTTTAAACCTTCATGTGCCCAGTGCTTTCTATTGTTTCAAGCTGAAGTAGTCCACAGGGAGCGATGCTGTCACCACTGAAGGGCTCTGCAGCAGTTTGCTGAACACAGTAGGCTGAACGGCCTTCTTCATTACAAGACATTTCCATGAGCCACATCCATTTCATGTCTGTCTGTTTTCCCAGCTGCAGTTGTTCCTCCAAAGTGCAGCGATGCCATATTACGGGGTGACAAGAATTATCCATAGAAGTCTCTGGGGGTCAATCTATGAACACATGCACAGCATGTTGCAGCAGGAAATGGGATGAATCAGACCACTGGTGTTTGCCAAAATGTTTCTGCTGTCTGTGTGCTTTCGAGAGGTTCTGTCGTAATCAGGACAGGAGGGTGGAAAAGAGAGAGGGGGCAGAGAAGGGGCAGAGAAGGGGCAGAGAAGGGGCAGAGAAGAGGCAGCGAAGAAAGGGCAGAGAAGGGGCAGAGAAGGGGCAGAGAAGGGGCAGAGAAGGGTCCTCTTTAGGCTATAGTCTTTAGACGTACAGAGCGGAAACAGGCTCTTCAGCGCACCGATTCCGCGCAAGCAACAATCACCCCGTACGCTAACAGACATACACTAGGGATAATTTTACAATTTGCCAAAGCTAATTAACCCATAAAACCAGTGCGTCTTTGGAATGTGGGAGGAAACCGGAGCACCCAGAGAAAGCCCACATGGTCGCAGGGAGAAAGTACAAATTCCGTACAGATAACAACCGCGGTCAGGATCATACCTGGGTCTCTTTTGCTGTAAGCCAGCAACTCCACCACTGTGCCACTGTGGTGCTTCCTCAGTAACCACTGTATGCTACTTGGGGGAATGGAATAGGGAGGAGTGGTCAGTAGGTGGGCAGTGATGGACACTGCAGAGTAGTCCTAAACAATACCCTTGAGCATGTTTACAGCACCTCAACATGCCAGGTTGCAGTTAGAGCTGGTCACAGTCCTCACTGGTGGGCTGGATGCAAACACAGAATCAATGCCTCTTCCCAGGATGCCACCTCCTCAGTTCCATGTACCTGTCATAGGGGGCACTTTATGTGACACTTTCCTCTGCAATCACAGGAGATGTAACACTTGTTCTGACACCTCCTTCCTCATTTCACTGTAGCCCTTCCAGGTGAGTCAGAGGTTCATGTGTATCTCTTAAAATCTCATCTACTTGCAGTCGGTGCTCCAGTTGTGGCCTCCTTTACACTGGCCAAAGCAAGTGTACACTTGGCAATCGTTTAGCTGAACACTTGCATTCTGTCTGCCGAGGTCTGCTGGAGATCCCAGTTACAACCATTTTAACTCCTCTTCCCTTTACCATACTGCCCTTTCTGTCCCTGGCCTCATCCATTGCCAGGGCGAGGCTACATACAGACTGGAAGAACAGCACCACATATTCCTCTTGAGCAATTTGCAACTCAATGGTATGAATCTTCCCAACACCCCTCTGTAATAGCTTCCTACCACCCCCCTGTCATTCCCCTGCCCTTGCTCCCACCACTACCCAGGTGCACACACATTTCTCCCATCATCTCCCATCACCCTGGTTATCCTGGTCCATTCCCCTACTCCATACATTCATGTCCCGCCCTGAGTCCCAAATCCCCTTTAACTGTATATCCCCTTGTTCGCTTCTCCCCTGTCCCATTCCACCTATATCACTCCCTCTGGCTTGAAATCTCAAAGCATCCCTTCTTTCTTTATCTGACATCCTTTTGTCTCCTATTCTGCTTAACCCTCTGTCACTTATGCCACCCATCTGTCAAACTCCCCCACTTGAATCAACCTATCACTTCAATGGTCAATGGTTTCTTTATTGTCACGTTTATCAGGTACAATTAAATATGTTTTTTTTAAAGCCGTCCCCTCCTCCATGCTGGTCGTTCCACGAACCGTCGTCCCTCTCCACACCTGGCTCTCTTCAGCCATCGCTCCCTGGGGGTGGGGCGCCTCCATAAGCCGACCTCGAGGGCGCGGCATGTAAGCCCCCCCCCCCCCTCCCTTCCCGGTTCCTGTCATGGGGCCCTTTGTCCAGCATCCTCCGCGTTTGACAAGCTTTGCTCCACTCCCACCTCTCTTTTGCCAGCTTTCTCCGCACACTCCATCAGTCTGAAGAAGGGTCCCGACCCACAATATAGTCTGTGCATTCCCTTCACAGATACTGTCTTGCCCGCTAAGTTCCTCCAGCAGTTTGGATTTTGCTCAGTGCACTATGACTCTGCTGTTTGACCCAATTATCTTATATAATCCCCGGAGACGCTTTCACAGTTCACTTTTGTTTCCATTGGTTTATGGCATATCTTCAAGGTCCTATTTTAATTGTTATCCTCCTATGGTTGAGGAGATTATTAACAGTCTCCTGTGCCATATTATCAGATCTGATGATTCTTGCTGCACTCAGAACACTGGCAGTTTTATGGAGTGCCAATATGCATCTTAATTCCCTTTTTGTAAATCCCGTTCTTGTTTAATTGTTGCTTTGGCTGTTTGATCAGAGGAAACTATGTTCCAAGAATGTTTCTGCTGTTCAAATAAATCATTGGACCTCCGTGAGTGGTAGCTGGGATACAGAGGGGAGAGGGTGCATGTCCACTGTTATGCACTGCACCCACAGGATCCATATTTAAACAGAATGTCCTACAAGCTCATAGAAACACATGCTAAATACAAGTTAAGAGCTACAAACTTGGAATGCTTATTCAAGTATTGTTGTTGCAAATAACTATGTAAATCTAGCAACTCAAATCCCAACCTAACGGTAAAGGGCTGTTCCACTTGGCGATTTTTTCGGCGACTGCCGACATCATTGACTGACGAATCAGTTAGCTTTTGTATTACACTGATCGCAGTCACTATCAATATTCGGGCAGCACAATGGTGCAGCGGTGGAGTTGCTTTCTAACAGCATCAGAACAGGGTTCAATACTGTACTGAGTCTGTTCGCACGTTCTCGCTGTGACCACGTGGGTTATCTCCAGATGCTCCGGATTCCTCCCACATTCCAAAGGCGTACAGATTTGTTGGTTAATTGGCTTGTGTAAATTGTCCCTAGTGTGTCTCTCGTGTGATAGAACTAGCATAAGGGTGAACAATGGTCAGCATGAAATCAGCTGTTTCCACGCTGCATCTCTAAAACAAAAGTAAAACTAAGTATCAGAATGAAGTGTACCAATCAGTTTCTGGGGTCAGTTATTGAATTATTTTGAAGTGGTTTTGGCGGTACTTGTGAAATTGTTGATTTCAAAACTGTCTTTAACACAATTTTTATCTCTGTTTTTAAACCTAATATTTAATTATTTCTTGTGTTATTGTAACAATTATTGTAACCTCATTTTAAGAAGAGAGTTGTCTCTACATCCTATACACCACCATGAAGTAAGAATAATAAATAATGGTAGGTTTTGAATGTCCATCCTGGAATTGTGTCATTCATTTTAGCATCTGGGTGAGTTTAAAAAGTTTCCATTCTTTCAACATTTACTTGTTAATTTAACTGCATCGGGTTACATAAATAAAGGGGCACCTGTGACAGTTACATTATATACACCCGCTATCTGAATAGAGCTCGATGGGTCAAATATCCGTGATGGATAAGTTACTACCTACTGCTGCTGACTTACCATGTTAGCTTATCGTATTGCATCGTATCGTATCATATCATAGTCAGTGGTAACCGTAAGGGGTAAGTTACTACCTGCAGCAGTGCATGCGGCGGGAGTGTCCCGGGGAGCCGCGCAGGCCCAATCCACCCGCTGAACAACCATGCCGCCGCCGACCAGAACGATGACCAAAGACCAGAACGCGTCCTCGTAGGCCTGACTCACCCCACTGGCTTCCTAGGGGACTGCGGTTAAGCCGGGCAGCGAGGCCTGTTTGGGCCAAAGGAGCCTCAGCGGTGCTGACAATGTGAGCCTCAGCGGCGGCTGCGGGAGACTCGGCAGTGGCAGCAGGAGGCTCAGCAGCAGTGGGGCTTCGGCGGCAGTAGCATGGGCCTCAGCAGTAGCATGGGCCTCGATGTGCGTGAGGGGGGGAGGGGAAGACAATGGGGACCCGGCGTGGGGGGATGGTGGAAGTATAAAGGGGGACTCAGTGTGGGGGGGGTGGGGGATGGCACTCTAGTTTCGAATCATCTGCCCAGGGGATAAGTCTGTGTTTGTTTGTTTGTTTGTTTGTTCATTTGTACCGGTGAAGGCGCTGTGCACATGGCAGCCAGCCAACAGTTGTTTGACTTTTTGTGTACCTTGTGTGTTGTGACTGTCAGCAGACCAATTTCCCTCCGGGGATGAATAAATGACTGAATGAATGAATGAAAAAGGTTTATTGGCCAAGTATGTACACATACAAGGAATTTGCCTTAGTGCTCCGCTCGCAAGTAACAACACGACATACAGTATCGTATCGTGCCCACAGTGTGGTCGTTTGCTTGCGTCAACTCGTTTCTACACAGATCCAAAATCAACACTATTACCTTGTTTCCTGTCTGCTATCCTCCATTGAATTTTGTTACATTTAAATATTCCTTTTCCTCAGAAAGGAAAAGAATGGAACAAATCCACTCTCGCGAGCTGTGAAAGGAGAATTTTGCCATCTCTCTGTCAACCGGAGGTGAGTGCAGAAGCAAAGCAAGGCCTCGGTTGTGGGTAGACCTTTGGTAGTGTTCTACCGTGATCCACCCCCACAGGATGAAAGGAAGTAGGCTGAACTTTGTCTGTCTCGCCAAGAAGCTTTCTAACAGCAATTAAATGTTCTAGCCCCGCAAGTTCAGGGACCGTTTCTTCCCAGCTGTTTTTAGGCAACTGAACCATCCTACCACAAATAGAGAGCAGTTCTGAACTACTATTTACCTCATTGGAGATCCTTGGACTATCTTTGATCGAACTTTACTGGCATAATCTTGCACTAAATCTTATTCACGTTATTCCATTTATCATGGATCTGTACACTGTGGATGGCTCGGTTGTAATCATGTACTGCCTTTCCGCTGACTGGTTAGCACCCAACAAAAGCTTTTTATTGTACCTCGGTACACTTGACCATAAACTAAACTCAAACTGAAAAACTCAAACTCAAAGGCACTTAAAAAGTACTATATGTCATATATTTTAAAGAAAGGAATTTGAAAACTTTTTAAAAGGTCCACAAAAGTTAATAAAATATTAATCTGAAAGTTTTTTTTGAAAAGTCACTTAATTTTTCCAACGTCCATATCCACATTCCTAACCAAATGAATGTGGCCTCTGATCAAACACCAGGTTTGATCTGTTATAGGATCCAAGAGACGGACTTAAAAGCCCCAGACTTAACACACAGTGTTAGTCCTGGACTCACGCTGTTTCTGTTAAGTCTGGGAATTTTAAAACCTGCTTGGGGATGGCTGCAAAACTGCCCCGCATGTTCTGATAGTTCTCAATATAAACGTTTTTCATTTAACCTCTTTTCCCTGCTGCTTCAAAGATCATTTTAATTTAATTCTTTCTTCTGCTATCCCTCCAATCAGTAGACCATTATTTTCCTGGTTTCCATATGTAGTGCAGAGTTTATATCTTCCCGAGCATAATATTTTGTGTGCCGGAGCCATCTGGACAATGCACTTAACTTGTAAAATATTGCTTGCCATGTTTGGCACAAGTTTTGAAGTCTCTTTTTGTTGTGCTGCCCAAATCAAGAAGGATTTCTTCCAGCAACACACAACTCAGCACACTGGACAGATATGGAAACAGATGTCTGAGAGGCAGTTACAGGGAACCATTACTAACAAAATATCAAGGGAGGGGTAAGGCAATAAGTTTCAAAGTTTCAAAAAGAAACTTTCCATTAAAATACATATGTTTGGTGGTTCAAAGTTTGTGTTTTAAAGGAGGAGGATAAACTGCCAAGAAAACAGAGAAGAAGAATATGGAACGAGAACAATAGAGAGAAAAATAAAAATAAATTGAACTATTTTTAGTGGATATTTTAAAGCTTTCTAAACTCAATAACCTCTGACAATTTCCGACCAAAAGTACTGAGAGCAGTCATCGGCAATGCTTCTGTTTTCCCCATTTGCACACTTCTAGATCCTTTTCTTTCTTGGTGTATCACGCTGACCAAGCATTATCCCTTTTAAGTACTGTAATCTACCATGTTTGTTTATCACCTCATCACTAACTTTGTCTGCCACAGAGAGCAGAGTGAAATTGAAGTGTGGTAAGGTAGGAAAAGTAGCAAAATAATACACATTTGTACTCCACAATGACAAGGATGGAAGATGTCAGATACAGGTCCACCATTGATTTTCCAGCTCCCTTGGTACAAGAGGGGTTGGACAGGCTAGATGCAGGAAGATTGCTCCCGATGTTGGGGAAGTCCAGGACAAGGGGTCACAGCTTAAGGATAAGGGGGAAATCCTTTAAAACCGAGATGAGAAGAACTTTTTTCACACAGAGAGTGGTGAATCTCTGGAACTCTCTGCCACAGAGGGTAGTCGAGGCCAGTTCATTGGCTATATTTAAGAGGGAGTTAGATGTGGCCCTTGTGGCTAAGGGGATCAGAGGGTATGGAGAGAAGGCAGGTACGGGATACTGAGTTGGATGATCAGCCATGATCATATTGAATGGCGGTGCAGGCTCGAAGGGCCGAATGGCCTACTCCTGCACCTAATTTCTATGTTTCTATGTTTCTATGTTTCTAAGAGCCTTGCCGTATTATCCGATGTGCTGGACAAACAGAGCTCAAGTAATAATGATACAACCTCTGATCCACAAATTATACCCCTTCCATGCCAGGTGTCAGAGGTTATGGGGAGAAGGCAGGGGAATGGGGTTGGGAGGGAGAGATAGATCAGCCATGATTGCATGGCGGAGTAGACTTGATGGGCCAAATGGCTTAATTAAACTTCTATTCCTTATGACCTTATGACCATATCCCTAAAGCACAATGGATTGCTAGAAACCTAAATAAAATAAATATTAAATGTAAATTGATTTTACAGTAGGATCTGTATTTCTTGCATGGGCAGCCTGGGTTAACGAGTTACTCTCAGAAGTCCCGATGAGAGTTGGATCGGCGGCTGTCTTTGAAGTTGAGGCGCTGCTCTCCCAACAGGACTGCTGCTCTAATCTCCGCTGAACCGAGATTTGCCAAATCTACCAAAAATGCAGTAGAGCTGGCGCGCTCGCCGCTCCATGCTGGCTGACGTGGGCCTTCGAGAGGAGTTCAACGGTACTGGAATGGTCTGCATAGGCCGCCGGGGGACCAAGATACCTGCCTGCAAAGTCGGCCTCGGAAAACGGCTAAGGCAACGGAGCCACCGGCTCCAGCCGGGCCGGAGTTCCAGAACCCCGGCCGCAGGGGGGGGAATTCGACCCGTCGATTGGTTACAGAAATCCCGATGAGGTGGAGATCGGCCGCCTCACCCGACCTTGGCGCCACATTTTCGGGAGGACTTCCGCGGGAGATTCCAAACGCACTCTCGAGATTTTGTTTGGATTAAAGGACGTGCGGACCATCAGTTGCCTGAAAATCGGTGGTAAACCTGTATATGGAATAAATCGACAAGCTGGCATTATTCCTCTTGCAACAGAGAGGATGGCAGGACATTTACAGCCATATTCAAAATTATGATGGGGATTTTATGAGGCAAAAGGAGAACTATTTCCATTGGCTGGGTAATCAGTAACTGGAAAGGAAAAAAGTAGCTTAATGGGTAGATTAGTGGACTAGAACTCCAGGGATCTCACCTACTGATGTGGAAACACAAATTAAAATCCAGCTAAGGCCGCTCGGCAATTTCAATTTGGTTAATTAAATAAATCTGGAATGAAAAACTTGCATCAATAATCGTGTTCATGAAAGAACCAGATTGTTGTAAAAACCCATCTGGTTCCTTTTTCTTCTTTGGAGAAGAAAACCTGGCATTCTTTTCTTGCTTTTTTGGGGGGGAAAGAGCAACGGAGTGAGACAAATTGTTGAGCTCTTTCCAAGAGCTGGCAAAGGCAGAAGCCAGCAGCTGACCTCCTCCTCCTGTGTTGTTGAGTTCTCAGGTCTTAAAGAAAACAGGCTATCAAGGAAAAAAAAATAAAGACAAGGTGCTACCTAGTTAGAAATTAGCTGCAAATGTTGAAATGCACTGAGTAGCATTACATTTAAGTGAGCTGGAATGGGCAATGCTCACTTTGTGCAGCCACGCAGTGAAATTGGTACAAGTGAGAAGCATCGAAAATCGCAGAAGGCAAATTATTGACCTGAAGTATTATATAACCATATAACAATTACAGCACGGAAACAGGCCATCTCGGCCCTACAAGTCCGTGCCGAACAATTATTTTCCCTTAGTCCCACCTGCCTGCACTCATACCATAACCCTCCATTCCCTTCTCATCCATATGCCTATCCAATTTATTTTTAAATGATACCAACGAACCTGCCTCCACCACTTCCACTGGAAGCTCATTCCACACCGCTACCACTCTCTGAGTAAAGAAGTTCCCCCTCATGTTACCCCTAAACTTCTGTCCCTTAATTCTGAAGTCATGTCCTCTTGTTTGAATCTTCCCTATTCTCAAAGGGAAAAGCTTGTCCACATCAACTCTGCCTATCCCTCTCACCATTTTAAAGACCTCTATCAAGTCCCCCCTTAACCTTCTGCGCTCCAGAGAATAAAGACCTAACTTATTCAACCTTTCTCTGTAACTTAGTTGTTGAAACCCAGGCAACATTCTAGTAAATCTCCTCTGTACTCTCTCTATTTTGTTGACATCCTTCCTATAATTGGGCAACCAAAATTGTACACCATACTCCAGATTTATCTCTCCGCAGATCATAGGTCATAAGTGATAGGAGCAGAATTAGGCCATTTGGCCCATCAGTTCAACTCCACCAGTCAATCATGCCTGATCTATCTCTCCCTCCTAACCCCCATTCTCCTGCCTTCTCCCCGTAACCTCTGACACCCGTACTAATCAAGAATCTATCTATCACTGCCTTAAATGCTGCCCAGATGCTGCTTAACCTGCCAAGAATGTCCTGTACTTCCTATTTTAGGTAAAATAATTGCAAAATATCAAGGATATTTATTTATGAAGGTTTCATTCAAGCCACATCAATCATCAAACAAGGCTTGAGTGGAATCAGGGTGATGTTTTGATTAGCATTCATCAAAAAAAAAAATCCATAATGAGTACAACTCTGTTCTGACTTTACATCATTAATCTAAACTATACAATATTTTGTAGCCAGCGTAGTGTTATTGGAATAAATAGTGTAGGCACTGCCATACACACACATCATTAAGAAGAATTTTATCAAACAATAACCGCATGGCATTGCATAATAACAGAAGCATTTGTATCCTTCTGTGTCACTCTCCTCCCCCTGAGGGAAGTGGAAAGGTATCTTTCAGGCACATTACCATAGCAACACTGCTTTCTTAAAAGGTGCAACAGAGCACTTGCGCAGAACGGGAGTGGAATTCCACTAAATTGTATTTAAATCTTTCCATGACAAGACAATATTCTTCTCTCAGTCGGGACACATTCTCCTTTGTTCTGTAAGTGCAGATTTTCACCCCTATGCTGTTGCTGGATAAAGTCTGTTTGCTACTTGCGAGTGATGTATAAGTTGTACCTGAGCCAAGCAGATTTAAGTATCTCTGCTAATCCTTTATGCCAAAGCAGAAAGTGAATATATTCAGTGCTAATTTGGGCTTGATCACCCATGTAGAATGAATTTTGCTTTTTAATGATAGTGAAGAGTTCTCTTCCAACCTATTCTTGTTAATGTAGAATCCAAGTCATAGTGGAGAACCTGGGCTTAGAAATTACATCAATGCATTTAGGTAATAAATGGACATTTTGAACTGAAACATCTGGTTGTGCAATCTAGGGCTTCCTTGCACTCGTGCACAGAGGCCACTGGGCTTGTGCAGTGAAGTCAAACTGTGCAGCACACTGGTTTAGCCACCAATAGCATCTATAAAAAGCCTGTGAACAGCTCAGTCCTCAAATGCCCAAGCTGTTAACCAGGTAGTTTAGTTGCTACTGTTCTGGCATTGATTGAATGCGAGGGGCCTATCTGGGTGCAGCTTGGGGGACACCAGTTGCCCCTCTTCAAGGTCCATATTGTGCGCACCTCTCCTCACAGTCAAAAACATCTACATGAAGCTCTACATGTGGCATCCATCATCCAGAACCCCCACAAAGACCATGCTCTTTTCTCGCTGCTACCCAAAGAACAGAAACCTAACGTCCCACATCACCAGGTTCAAGTACTGCTACCTTTCTACAACTATGAGGTTTTTTAACAGATCTACACAAGCCTAATCCTACCTGAGTAGCAGTAGTCTATGGACTACCTCTTGCACTACCATGTACTTGTGGTTCTAATTGTGTTTTTACACTATCTTGTTTTTGCCATGTGTTTTTCTTTTTTGCTGTCGTATAATTTATGTATAATCTAAGTTTTTGTGCGAATGTCTGAGTCTATGTGCCTGTCATGCTGCAAGCAAGGTTTTCTTTGCACCTGTACCTCACTTTACTTGTGCATACGACAATAAACCTGATTTGACCTGACAACCATTCCGCTGCCCTGATCACTTCCATTCAACTCCACAGCAATCCCGATCTACTTCTCTCCTCAGCCCTTCAGTCTTCTCCATGGAGCATCTTCCATCTCCAACACACTTTCTATTGGAACACCACTCTGACAGTGGTCGGGAAAGTTGTTGGATGGAATTCCTAGGGATAGAATCTACCAGAATTTGGTTAGGAATGGGCTGATTATTAGGGTTTAAGAAGGAACTGCAGATGCTGGAAAATCGAAGGTAGACAAAATTGCTGGAGAAACTCAAACGCAGCATCTATGGAGCGAAGGAAATAGGCAACGTTTCGGGCTGAAACCCTTCTTCAGTCTGAAACGTTGCCTATTTCCTTCGCTGCATAGATGCTGCTGCACCCTCTGAGTTTCTCCAGCACTGTTGTCTACCAACTGATGATTAGGGATAGTCAGGGGAATTTGTGTCTCAGAAATCTAATAGATTGTTTTGAAGGGGTCACTAAGAGGATTCCCGTGACCTGCGTGGGTCTTGTCCGGGATCTCCGGTTTTCTCCCACACTCCAAAGACGTAGGCTAACGTAGGTGTAGGTTTGTAGGCTAATTGACTTGGTATAATTGTAAATTGTCCCTAGTATTTAGTTTAGTTTGGTTTAGTTTAGAGATACAGTGGTTTAGTTTAGAGATACAGTGCGGAAATAGGCCCTTCGTTCCACCGAGTCCACACCGACCAGCGATCCCCACACCAGCGCATTAACACAAGCCTGCACACATTAGGGACAATTTACACTTAGGATAGGATAGCCTTTTATTGTCATCCAGACCGAAGTCTGAACGAAATTTAAGCAGTCATACATACAATACAATACAATAAAAAACAACAATAAACACATATTAACATCCACCACAGTGAGTCCACCCAACATCTCCTCACTGTGATGGAGGCAAAGTCTTAGGGCTGCAGTCTCTTCCCTCCTCTTCTCCTTCTGCGCTGAGGCGATACCCCCCGGGCGATGTTAAAACCTGTCCCGCGGCTCAAACACCGCGGCCCGGGGTAGTCGAAGCTGCCGCTCACCAGACGTGCTGACGCAGCCGCTGTCCCGCGGCCGAACCCCGGTCTCAGGCCACCGCCACCAGAACTGCCGTCCCAGCCCCCGGAGCATCGTTCCAGCCCCGGGCCGGATCGCCCTCACGTGAGTACTGCCACCGTCTCATATAACTCAAAACTATATCACAGTCACTTATACCAAGTATACAAACCCAAGCCAATTAACCTACAAACCTGTACGTCTTTGGAGTGTGGGAGGAAACCAAAATCTCTGAGAAAACCCACGCGGTAATGGGAAAAACGTGCAAACTCCGTAAAAACAGCACCCGTAGTCAGGATTGGATCCAGGTCTCCGGCACTGCATGTGCCATTAGGCAGCAACACTACCACTGCTTAGTTCTTGATGGTACCTGGAGCCGCAGCAGTACCGGATGCACCACTATGCCTTCCTTTGGTTATAGAATCACGGAGAGAGCTTTTAGTTTAGTTTTGTTTAGGTTAGTTTAGAGATACAGCATGGAAACAGGCCCTTCAGCCCACCGAGTCTGCGCCAAGCAGTGATCCTCGCACTCTAGCACTAGCCAACACACACCGTACGGGGATCGCAGGTCGGCACGGACTCAGTGGCCAAAGGCCTCTTTCCGCGTTATATCTCAAAACTAAACCAAACTAAACTAAAAGACAAGCTGAAGAAGAGTTTCGGCCCGAAACGTTGCCTATTTCCTTCGCTCCATAGATGCTGCTGCACTCGCTGAGTTTCTCCAGCTTTTTTGTGTACCTTCGATTTTCCAGCATCTGCAGTTCCTTCTTAAACTAAAAGACAAGTGCGTTGGTAGGTTAATTGGCAATATTAAATAGCACCTTGTTTGGGATCGGTGGGCCTGTGCAGGAGAAAATGTTACATGGAAATAAATAAGGGAATGGAATGTTGGAATTGTCTTTTGACCTGATATTGGCTTGATGGGCCAAATGGCCTCCTCTTTTGTCACAAGAAAATTATAAGATTATAAGAAAATTATAAAATTATAAAATTATAAGAAAATTATGTCCAATTAAATCGACAAATCAGCCAGCAAAATGCATCTTTTTGCTCGGTATCCCTGCTTATCTGTTGAATGAATGAATTAAATATGGGCAAAAGATTTGCCAATTACTTCTTTCATCTGCAGCTTAAAGATATTATCCAAGAACAATCTGGTTCAGGCATAAAACCACTTGGTTGCAAGTGTTTATGCTGCTGAAGATTCAGCCAGATTAATATTCTCGTCCTCAGCTACAAAGAACGTGTCAGTAGCAGTCTGAGACTTGACAACTCACATTTTGAAAAGACAGAATAATTGTAAATAACCTTCAATTTCAAGACCAGGACTGAATTATAACTGAAGGCTATACTGAGAAAAGACAGTGACTCCATAAGTGTAGAGTTGCTAAATAATACCTGTGATACAAGTTTTGACTTACTTTATCTTTCACCTGAAAGATGAAGTGAGAACAAAGACGACTTAATGCTCTGTGTGCACCTGGGCTTCCATTTTCTGCCATTCAAACTGGTTTGATGGCCTGACTGGAATTCATGGAACATCGAACAGTACAGCACAGGAACAGTCCCATTAGCCCACAATGTCCATGCCAAACATGATGCCAAATCAAAATAATCTCCTCTGCCTGCATGTGATCCAAATCTCGCTATTTCCTGCATAGCCATGTACCCATGTAAAAATCCCTTAAATGCCATCATTGTATCTGCCTCCACCACAACCTGCAGTAGTAGGTTCCCTCCACTCTCTGAGTAAAAGCTTGCCTCGAATGTCTCTTTAAACTTTGTCCTCCTACCTTATAGCTATGCCCTCTATTGTTCCATTCTCCAACACTCCTCATAGTAATTTCAGTTTAATTTATTGTCACGTGTACCGAGGTACAGTGGAAAGCTTTTGTTGCACGCTAACTAGTCAGCGCAAAGACAATGCATGATTCTGTCATGATATTCTGTCATGTCTTGGCAGTTCTCGAACATGATGTGAATTGGGACCCTGACCTTTCACAAAACACTGATTCACCAGCAGATACTTCCAATGAAACTTGTTACCACCCACCACACGTCTATAGAAAATTGGTTGGCTGACAGGAAACAAAGAGCAGGGATTAACGGGTCCCTTTCACAATGGCAGGCAGTGACTAGTGGGGTACCACAAGGCTCGGTGCTGGGACCGCAGCTATTTACAATATACATCAATGATTTAGATGAAGGGATTCAAAGTAACATTAGCAAATTTACAGATGACACAAAGCTGGATGGCAGTGTGAACTGTGAGGAGGATGCTATGAGAATGCAGGGTGACTTGGACAGGTTGGGTGTGGGCAGATGCATGGCAGATGCAGGTTAATGTGGATAAATACGAGGTTATCCACCATGGTAGCAAAAACAGGAAGGCAGATTACTATCTAAATGGTGTCAAGTTGGGAAAAGGGGAAGTACAATGGGATATGGGGGTCCTTATTCATCACTTAATGAAAGTAAGCATGCAGATACAGCAGGCAGTGAAGAAAGCTAATGGCATGTTGACCTTTATAACAAGAAGAGTTGAGTATAGGAGCAAAGAGGTCGTTCTGCAGTTGTATAGGGCCTTAGTGAGACCACACCTGGAGTATTGTGTGCAGTTTTGGTCCCCTGATTTGAGGAAGGACATTCTTGCTATTTGCAAGTTTAATTCCCGGGATGGCGGGACTGTCAAATGCTGAGAGAATGGAGTGGCTGGGCTTGCATGCTCTGGAGTTTAGAAGGATGGGAGGGGATCATTGAAACATATGATTATTAAGGGTTTGGACACGCTAGAGGCAGGAAACATGTTCCCAATGTTGGGGTAGCCCAGAACCAGGGGCCACAGTTTAAGAGTAAGGGGTAAGCCATTTAGAACAGAGACGAGGAAACACTTTTTCTCACAGAGAGTGGTGAGTCTGTGGAATTCTCTGCCTCAGAGGGCGGTGGAGGCTGGTTCTCTGGATACTTTCAAGAGAGAGTTAGATAGGGCTCTTAAAGATAGTGGAGTCAGGGGATATGGGGAGAAGGCAGGAATGGGATACTGATTGGGGATGATCAGCCATGATCACATTGAATGGCGGTACTGGCTCGAAGGGCCGAATAGCCTACTCCTGCATCTATTGTCTATTGTCTATTGTCTACAAAACATGATAGACCAAAAGTGTTGAATCTAACAGGGGAAGACAAATGACGAACAGGGGATAGCATGGCAGAGTTTTGTCCTTCTGCAATACTAATGGACCTCTCCCACTTATGCAACTTTTTTGGCGACCGCCTGCACCTGTCATAGGTCGTTGCAGGTCACCGAAAATGTTCAACATGTTGAAAATCGAGCAGCGACCAGAACAAGGTACGGCTCTTTGGGCGATTACTTGATAAGGTTCACTTCTTAATAAACAGACAACTCACAAAAACGTTAGGTAGACCAATTCAAGCTTTACTGATCATCGGCCGGGAAGAGACGGGATACACCAGTCAAGTAAGCAACACAGCCACTTGACTTCCCCGCGCTACCACTTCAACGAATAAAGCTTTGCACGATGCTTTATACTGTGTGTCACTTAATCACATTCCAAAGAGGTCACAAGATTCAGTCAATACACATCACTAAATGAGTCTGAGCTTGTCTCTCTTATCAATTGGTAGGCACATTTCAACGGCACCGGTCATTGTCTCAATATACACCAACCTGAGGCAAGCCCGGGCTAGTCTCTCTCTCTTATCAATCCACTGGAGAAGCCCTGCTTTAGAAGAAATATAAGTTACAACCTAGTCAAGTATTCCACTATGTATCTTTTATATATTTAAAGGCATTTAACCTTTCCATACTCACGACCATACAGGCTTCATCCCGCGACATGTCACCAGGGTGTCGCCTGAATGGTCATGAGTACTCTCCTCAGTTGCGTAAAGAGTCATAGCGTTTTCTGGTCGCCTCTCTGGATTTTCAACATGTTTAAATTTTTCGGCGACCTGCAACGACCTATGTGCCGGGTGCCGGCAGTTGCTGAAAAAGTCGTGTAAGTGGGACAGGCCCATTCGGCACTAAGGCATACAGAATCGCTACCATACTGCCCTTCCTCCATCACTGCAACAGCTTTCTCAGTGTCAATGACAAGCTTCCACATGGAGCCTAACTCCATTATAACCATGGGCAACAGAACAAGGCTAATGATGGATGGATACCGGATCCAAAATCCCAGATCAGGGATTGACTCCAAATGCAGCCCTTTCTTCTCTTATCCAAGGTTAATAAAATCTGTATCAGTTTTGAAATGTAAACTTTTTACTGCGATTTTAGCAACTCATTCTGAGCAGGGTGGTTAAAGATTTGAACAAAAATCAGAAACCAGTCTGAAGAAGGGTCTCGACCTATTCCTTTTCTCCAGAGATGCTGTCTGACCCGCTGAGTTACTCCAGATTTGTGTGTCTATCTTTGATTAAAACCAGCATCTGCAGTTCCACCTACACATCAGAAACCTATCAGTAGCCCACCTCTAATGTACACATTCCCAGCTTTAATGGAAGAGAACTGGAGACTAAATATTTGAATAGGTTAGCATGTCCCAGATTTTAGTTCTGATTCTGATTTGGAACTAGTGGGCTGTTTTCCCCACAAAAGATAATGATGCTCCCACACTATCTGTGGACCAAGTGTAGTGACTTCCTGGCAAATCAGTTAACTTCCACACTATCCCTGCATTCGCCTCACCCATCACCTCTCTGAAGTCCAGCATATCTTATCAGTGGTTCCCCTTTCCAATACAAAATTGAAAGCCTTCTCACCCAGCCCAATCAGCTATCTTTAAACCCACCCTCCTTCCTTCCTGTCATTGCTTGTGTCCTTCCTGCTGTCAACCAAATTAGCTGGCACTGGTTCATAAATAGATTCCAAAACTACATCCATTTTGTCTTGGCCTCTGGGAAGCTTGCATGACTGTGTCTTCTGGCCCCAACATTTCCTCCCATTCTCTTTTTAGCTTGCCTTAAATATCAGAGTCATATGTCCATGCACCATTCTTTCACTGTGCTAATATACAGCGGAGCCGGGTAAAATATTCATATATTTCTTCATATCAATTCCTATAAAGGACACGAATATTTGCTACAGCATAGTTTCGGATAAAAATTAAATTGACATGATGCTTCCTGACACACAAAACAACAAATTCCTCATTCACAAGCAGTCACATTAAAAGAGCATGAAGCCGTAAATGAGCATGACCGCCAAAATCATTTGTGGCTCGACCTTGCCAATAAATGGGATAAAATGACAATCTTGGAGTCGACATGTAGCCAAAGCATATGCTCAGATCTGAAAATGAAGTACTGCACTGTAAAATTAATCATATAGAGTGATACAGCGTGGAAACAGACCCTTCGGCCCAACTTGCCCACACCGGCCAACATGTCCCAGTTACACTCGTCCCACCTGCCCGCGTTTGGTCCATATCCCTCCAAACCTGTCCTATCCATGTACCTGTCCAACTGTCTTTAAGTGTTGAGATAGTCCCAGCCGCAACTACATCCTCTAGCAGCTTGTTCAACTTTAATCAACTTCAAATCAACATTCATGGATTAAATATTATATATGGAGGGTCAGCTATTGGGAGAGTTTGAGCAGGCTGGGATCCTATTCCTTGGAGTGCAGAAGGATGAGGGGGTGATCTTATTGAGGTGTATAAAATCATGAAAGGTATAGATCGGGTAGATGCATAGAGTCTCTTGCCCAGGGTAGGGGAACCGAGGACCAGAGGACATAGATTTGTGAAGGTGAAAAGATTTAATAGGAATCTGAGGGGTAATTTTTTCACAAAAAGTGTGGTGGGTGTATGGAACAAGCTACCAGAGGAGATCATTGAGGCAGGAACTATCCCAACACTTAAGAAACAGTTGGACAGGTAAATAGATAGGACAGGTTTGGAGGGATATGTATCAAACGCTGGCAGGTGGGACGAGTGAAGCTGGGACATGTTGGCAGATGCGGGCAAGAAGGGCCTGTTTCCACACTGTATCACTATGATTCTATGACTCTGTATCAATTTGCAGGATTATCACAAATTATCAAGGAGACCAAATTTGAAATCTCACAAAGAAGGCAAACAGCTTTTAACTTAAGACACTCGTTAACAATGCGACAACGTCTCTATTTCATTTTATCAATAAAGGGATGAAACAGGCCTTGGTGCCAGGGCCGGCGTTAAGCCGATTTGACCGATTGCTCCCAATTGGGCCCCGCGCCTAAGCGGGGCCCCGCACTAATGTTCAGTATTTCGTACGGAAATACGAATTCTCTTTGTTAAATAAAGATTTTTTTTAATTCGCCATCCGGATTTTTTTTAAACGAACATGTATAACAACCGCTGCACGGCCATCATACACAAACGATTTGTTAACTAGTGCTGTTAGCACTTCTTAACGGTAAGTACTTAACACCTTGTTATGCAATGTCATGAATCTGCATCTATCCGCATTCCTCAGTAAATGTTATAGTGTTTTGAACAAGTATTAATGACGCCGTGTTCCTTTGAATAAAATTCACGCGGCGTCATTAATACTTGTTTAAAACACAATTACATTTACTGAGGAATGTAGATCGATGACACGTTGAGAATTTCATTTAACTCACCATCATGAGTGAGGGCCCCGGACCGTGAGAAGGGGCTTCTTCCTGGTGTGCAGGTTTGTCATTCACCTACCGACCCACGTTGTGTCCAAAGATCTTATAGCGGATCTTTGGTTGTGTCTCTCTGTCTTTTGCTCACTCCCTCCCTCCCTCCCTCCCTCCCTCCCTCCCTCCCTCCCTCTTTCTCTCGCGCTCTCTCTCCCGCTCCCCATATTGTCTCTCTCTAGCTCTCCCACTCCCTCTCTATCACCCTGTCCCCTCAGCATTCCCGGAATCATTGACGTTTTGCAGTAGACAAAAATGCTGGAGAAACCCTGCGGGTGAGGCAGCCGCCTGGCCCGCTGAGTTCCTCCAGCACTCTGTGTTTTTTGTTTGGCTCTGAAGTTGAAGGTGGCTCAGCGGGACGGGCAGCGGCTCTGGGGAGAGGGTTGTGTTTCTGGTCGAGACCCTTCTTCAGACAATCACAAGTACTCTCATCGACGCGAGTTCAGTTCGGTCTGAAGAAGGGTCTTCTCTCCAGAGTCGCTGCGCTGCCTGTCTGCTGAGTTACTCCAGCTTTATGTCTATCTTCAATTTCAGAGAATTACAATTTCTCACGGGGGGCTTATAACGTCTCTAAAGCCCTCTGGGACCCTCTGAACACGTCTAAACCCCCTCTAGCCCCCCTATTTCCCTCTATTCCCCTCTAAACAATTGTAAACACACCTGAACCCATCTGAAGCCCTCTAAACATCTCTAAACCGTTTAAACCCCTCTAAACTAGGAGGCTGCAAGGTGACTTGGATAGGCTGGGTGAGTGGGCAAATGCATGGGAGATGCAGTATAATGTGGATAAATGTGAGGTTATCCACTTTGGTGGCAAAAACAGGAAAGTAGACTATTATCTGAATTGTGGCCGATTAGGAAAAGGGGAGATGCAACGAGATGCAACGAAAAATGCTCACGGCAGACCAAACGTGTTAAACAGAAATTGGTCAGATATTGAGCTTTACACAGTGAGAAATCATGTGAAATAATCACTGAATTTAATTTTAAATGAATGTACCTGCATGTTATACTGTTTAGTTTGGAGATACCACCAGATAGTCTGGTTGATACAACCAGATCAGTTTGGAGATACAACCAGATTAGTTTGGAGATACAACCAGATTAGTCCACTGAGTTCGCACCGACCAGCGATTTTTGTTACAGATTTGACAAATTTATTTGGCGGCCAATCAAACGCTGTCTCTAAGGGGGTTGCATCCAATCACCAACCAGCTTGCCTTAAAATTCCCGAAACTACACGAAATATAAACATACATAAATTTTTACTTTTCTAGAGTAGGGGCCCCGCCATCAGTTTTCTAATTGGGCCCCGCAATTCCTAGCACCGGCCCTGCTTGGTGCTAATGCAAAATATTAAGCACCCAACCTCATGTAGTTCCACTGAAGTCAGCTCACCCACTCCATCCCTAAATATTCTGGATAGTGGTCAGGTTCATTCTCCCGTTGGATGTATGGGGCCTCCCTGAAGACTCTGGGTGATACTCAGGCATCTACTGTGAAGTTAATGGATGTGCTTGGCGCAGTCTTCCTCTTCCTCCAAGACAGTAGATTATGTTCAGGTACAACTCCAATGCCACAAGACATCTCACACATTTTTACTTTTCTCATGAAGCAAGGCAATAATTATTGCAGACTCTTGGCTGAACTTCCACTAAAATCATACCATCATCTCCAATCGTTCTTGCATAAACCTGGTCAGTGTTGGCATGTAGAAGAAGGCCATTAACAGGGGGTTGCCTGAAGGTGAGATGAATTGAATTGATAACCTGGCGCAAGGTAAATAATGCATGCTCTATCCACTCGCTGCAGTAGGTATTGCCACTATGATACGGCACAAGTTATGTTTCTTCAACTAGTCTAGCTTTGCTTTAAGACTTCCTCTTCTCGAAAGCAGGCATGAATAATCCATCCAAAAGAGGTGAGATCACACATGATAGTGATATCAAGCTACTTACTGATCAAAGCTG
The DNA here is from genome assembly GCF_010909765.2 of Amblyraja radiata. Lineage (NCBI taxonomy): Eukaryota > Metazoa > Chordata > Chondrichthyes > Rajiformes > Rajidae > Amblyraja > Amblyraja radiata. Next base: position 39,785,859 of record NC_045967.1, read on the forward strand.
TGCAGTGCTCAGGTAAAATGTCTTCCTGGTATCTCATGCTTTTAGCAGAGCCACTCATACATCCCACCACATCACTGCAACACTGCATCAGTGATCTGAGACTGGAAAAGGTGCACCTTTTTTAACACAATGAATGTGGAACTCAGCAGGAAACTTAGAGCACGGTGAGGTGTAATTTGCAGCCATAGTTAAGATAGGAAACTAGGTTCCATTTTGGAATACAGCTTTTGTTTAAGAGTTAGTGTGCGGCAAGTCAATTTAAATGTTGTTTAGGAACCCAACTCTGTGAAATGCAGCCTCGTATCACATGCCACGAGGTGCTTCATGCTCCCGAGTATGACTTCCATATTCAAAGATCTACTTGTGGAGGGGAAGTCGGAAACTGACATGCCAATGACCAAGCCAGGTTTGGAAGCAGAATTTGTTCATCAACGTTGGGGCAGGCTGCGACCAAAAGAAGACTCAGTCTGGGATTGGAAGAGGAAAAGCCAGAATGAGATCAGGAGTGGAGATGGTTTGTGCGTGGATCAATAGTAGGTTTGGATATTGGGGCCAGCCTGGAATTGAAAGACTGCAGGTTGAGACTGGTTCAGAAGTGGGGCTGGGCAGAGGTGAGAGCGATCAATACTGGTATGAAAAGCAAGAGGAAAGGTCAGTGCAAAGGTCAGCTCCTGGATTTCAGTGAGGTAGAGGGCAGGGAGAGAATGAGTCAGGAGTCAGGTGCGGTGGGCATTAGGTTGGCAGTTCGATGGTAAGAGGAAGAATGTAGACTGGGTGGAAGCAGAACAAAATCAAGTGAATGTACCAGGAGTATTATTGTGAGGAATAAAATCTAATATTTAAATGCATTTCCCCACATGGTCTAATGTCACACTTGATAGGCTGGACCTAATAGAGATCCCCTATTAATAATAGGTCTGTGAAAGTCTGCTTCCACATGCGTGGCCATATACTGCCCAAGTCAAGCATGCATAGAGAAAATATCCAGAAATATATTTAACATTTGTCTCTTCTGATCTGAGTACTGGCTATGTAAAAAATCCACCATTTGGTTGAATGTTTTCTATCCGTGGCATGATCAAGTGCCTGTTGCACAAAATCATCTTCTGATTGCTTCACTTTTAGCAGTGAGGTCACTAAAGTGCTCAGCATGACGACACGCAGTGCCTTCTTCTGCCAGTTACTGCTTTCTGTCATGTATTCTCTGTAAATAATATGCTTTACTTCCAGATGATAATGACTCTGAGCTATGATGCTCTAGGATTATATAACATACTAGACCAAGTGGGACCCGTTGGATCCCTGTCAGATGGGAGGCCTGCCCCTCCCCCCCCCAACGCAACCCGTTGCCACAATGCAATATTCAACCACTCACCCACAGCCCCCATGGGAGGCCTGGTTCCCCAACGCAACACGTTCCCCAACATAAGATTCCACCACTCCCCTGCCTCCCCCAGCACTGGACTGTAAAAATAAATCCAATTGCACTTCCCCTGCCTCCCCCAGCACTTCCAATTCCAATTCCACTTCCCCTGGCCCCTCCCCCTCCTGTGCTGGCAGGAGCAGGAGTAAGTGTTCCATGATGGCAACATTGTTGCAAATGTCGGATGGAGGACTGTGAGATTCCATTCAGGTGAAAACTTGGTGAAAGCACAGAGAGTTCTTGGATTGCAACTAGTAAGATTAAACGAGAACTTACCAGTTTGAAGTTTGATCTGTATTTTATGAGGAGTTACGATGAGGGATTACGTGAAGAACCCGCTCAGTGCGCAGGCGCGGCATACTTCCAAGCAGCGGTGTGGAATCACAGATAGACACAGTTATTTTGAAGTAAACATAGTAAAGATAAGGAGACATCAATTTATTAGTTTGATCCATATAATGAGGGTGGGAGCGGAGGGCACGTAATCCCTCATCGTAACTCCTCATAAAATACAGATCAAACTTCAAACTGGTAAGTTCTCGTTTAATCTTACTATTTTACTTCGGAGTCACGTGAGTGACTACGTGAAGATTTCAAAGCTCTGTGATTTCAAACCGTGTAACAGTTTCATTTCACTCACTGCCGAAGTTCTTGAGGGAGGAAGTGTTATCGTAATGAACCAATGAGTCTATTTGTAGAAAAACACAATGGTATTTTTTAAACAATAACAACAAAGAATTAAGTTGCTCCCCTGGGCTTAAATTAAATATTTGCAGTTCGTAAATCTTTACTGCAAATAAACCAGGTTTTGCCAACGGCTTATTATAAAATTTCTGAACGGTCTTTTCCCTTCCCACCATCCTGCTGTAGCCAGGATGTGGTGTATAGGCATGTCCATTCTTTAGCCGTCGACATGGATGCTGCCCTGGTGGAATAAAATTTGTACATGTTAGTGTTTATCCCAGCAGTTTCTAGCACCTGCTTGAGCCATCTCGCAATGGTTTGGCTCGTACCCCACCATAAGGTTTTTGTGACTGACCCACAAGGCTTTTCATCTCCCTCGAATATTCTGGTTGTGTCTATGTAGGATAGTAGGTAGGTCATGGCACATAACCGTGGTTCTGGTGGGTAAGCCACGACTGGATTAGGTGTTCCTGGTCTGCTCTGTTTGACCAGTCGCTGGATAACGACAGATCTGGTCTGGAGCTGTGATCATGTTGTCCAGTCGCAATAGGTGTAGTGACTGGACCCTCTGAGCGGATACAAGTGCCATCAACCTAAGCGTCTTTAATGTAGCTTGCTCGAGGCCGGGGGATCTGGCTGGTGGCCATTCCCTGAGATATGTCAGGACCACACTGATATCCCAAATATGGGTATACCTGGGCTTAGGGCTTGATATTGTAAATGCCCTTCATCAGTTTTACCACCAGTGGATGGGATCCCATCGCCTGTTGTCCTGCCGCTGGTTTGAGATAAGCAGAAAGAGCACTCTGCGCTGTGTTGATGGCACTGTAGCTGATCCCTACATCGTGGTGTAGATGGCCAGGAACTCCAGTATGTTGGTGGCTGTAGCTGTTGCGTATGTTGTCCATGTTTCCTGGCAGTACTTCTCCCTTTTTTGATGCTGGTTAAGTACTGCCTCTTGGTGGATGTTCGAAGGGATGCCGACATGGTGGTGATGGTTTGTTTGGACAATCCCAGTTCCAGGTAAGGTCTGTTCAAACTTGCAACCCTGGCGTTTAATTTTCTCATGGCATGGGTGTTTAGCTTACCTGGTAGGTAAGTAGCTGATAGCCAAATATGTCTTTCGACATACCATTGCCAAATCATGTTGACCAATTTGTCGCATGATAATGATTTTATGCCACCCATATGGTTAATATAAGCCATCACCGTAGTATTTATCAATTTGTAACCGAACATGCAAGTGCTGCATATTAGATACATATGCTTTTAAACCATAAAAGGCGCCCAACATCTCTAGATAGTTAATGCCCAGTGTAAGTAGTAATGATGACTCTAGTTTAGTCCATCTACCACTTGTGCTGGATATGGAGTTAGTCGCTCCCCAGCCTTGAGCACTGGCATCTGTTTGAATAACTAAAGTAGGGTTAGTGATAAAGATAGTGCTGAAACTATGCCAAACGTTTTCTGCCCACCACTGTAGCTCTGATATTGCTTCAGTGGGTAAGTTCATGACACGATCATAGTGACCTGTATGTCGTTTTATTGCCCGTACCTTTGCTCTCTGTAAAAATTTTTGATAGTGCAAAGGTCCGAATTGTGTAGCCGGAAATGCTGCTACCATTTCCCCAATTACTCTTGCTACTTGTCGAATAGTTGGTCGCTCGTTGACCATTAATTTGTTGCATGATTGTGCTAATTCAACCATTTTTGCCTTTGGCAAGGTAACAGTCATATGGACTGAGTTAATTGTGAAGCCCAGGTAGTCCATGATAGTGGATGGCTTCAACTTAGATTTATCTGGATGTAGGACGAACCCCAGAGTTTCGAGGAGCTGTTTTGTAGCTGATACTGCTGCCACAGCCAATTCCATCGTTTTACCTACTATGAGAATATCCTCCAGATATGCCATGACAATATGTTTGTTTTCTTAGTATTGCCATGGCTGGGTTCAATATTTTGGTGAATAATCTTGGGCTGAAGTTCGCCCATAGGGCAATGCTTTGTACCATCCAGATAAATTTTAGGTATCTGCGATGATCCTTGTATATGGGTACTAGATAGTAAGCATCTTTAAGATAAATGCTTGCCATGAAGTGTCCTTTGGAATTCAGTTGTTTGGCAGTAACATATGTCTCCATTTTGAAATGTATATACTTAACAAATTTGTTTAGTGATGTTAAGTCAATGATGATGCGACAGACACCATCTTTTTTGGTTTTAGTGAATATATTCGATACAATTTCCAAAGGTTCATGTTTGGTCTTTTCGATGACCCCCTTTGTGATAAGTCTCACCAGTTCAGCTTGTCCCTCACGTTTCTCTTTGACGGAGGGAGAAATACCCTTTGGGGCCATTGTTGAACTGGCGGCGTTTTTTCTGACATGAATTGTATTTTATATCCTGTAATGTTGTTGAGTATATACTTGTCACTCGTGACCATACCCCATGCTTCTTTAAACAAGTGTAATCTCCCCCTTGTTAATAAAGCACCCTTATTCTCTATATGCTGGTATCGACCAGACCCACCTACCTCCATGGTTATTGGCGATTCTGTTTCTTCATTTTCCTGAAGATTTTGTTCTGACGTGCTGGCGATGTTGGGGGGAGGCGCATTTTCCAGAGGGTCCGCTGCGGGCCCTGATCTGAAAGATCTTTGGGGATAATGTGCGGACCCCAAGCGTTCACCAGTCCCATATTGCGGACGTCGACTGATGGATGCCGTGGGGTGCTGCCACTTGGGTATCGGAGGTCTTGGTTTGCTCGTCCCGGGGCCTGCCCTCATTAGGCCGAAGGTTTTTGATGCTTCCTGCATCTCCTTCAGTTTTTATTGAAATCTTTCCCAAATAGCAGCGCGTCCGTCTCCGCAGCTGGGGCTTTACACAAGCCAGCAAATTTGGGATTGAGGGCAGGTCTTATGTTTCCCTCCGTAGATTGTTGATCTCAAATTGTGTGGTACACATTAATGCCAGCACATCCTGCTGGCAGGTATCCATCTCCGTGGTCTCCACGGAACAAGCAAAGGCTGTGATGGCTGACGTCAGGAGCCTTAGGATCCGCTGTAGCTTGAGTTCTTGGGTCTGGATGTGTGACCCACATGCCCCCAGATTTGGCTGTTGACACTTTTTACTTTGAGGGCCTCACCGTTTTCTGGTGCTGTGTTGTTTCAGCACCTCAGCGAGCACCTTTTCCAGTAATGGTTGATGCTGGCCGCCATTCTTGGTTCCAGCGGTGCTCCAGCCCGTGAGGTTGCTACAAGCGGTCCATCACACCCAACAGCTCTTCATGTTCCTGCACCCCTGGCATACTCCCGAATTTGTCCGCCTGCCCCTGTTCCAGACCAGCCCAGCCCTGGTCACCAATGCTAGCCTCCAGTAATGAGGGAGCAAAGGGCAGTGCATGAGGCACTGTGGAGGGGGTGCCTGACCTCCCTCCGCGAGAGCGCTCTTTCTGCGCATCTCGCTGGAGCTGCTCCAATTGCTGTTGGATGCAGCTCAGGCGGCTGTCTCTCCTCCATTTAGGTTGAGACATGTCCCCGTCCGACGAATCGGACGCCACCGGCCGGATGCCTGTTCGGATGGCTAGACATCCAGCCCGCAGTTCAGGCACTAGCGGGACTGGGCTCGGCGCGGTGATGGGGATAGCGGGGCGACCGGTATTTGTTCCTACCGCCTGTTGCTGCCCCCCTTGCAATGGAACGCTCCTCCGCTGGAGTCGAGCGGGGGACAGGTTCTTCTGGAGCTTTTGCCTTGTAGATGCGAGAGCGCCCCTCAAGCAGCGCGTCTCGCAGGCATCTGCTCCGTGAGCCGCTCCAGCGGCTCAGGCGGCTCTCTCTCCCCCCGTGCGGGTGGAGAAACGTCCCGTCCGACATCGGGAAACACCTGCCGGATGCCTCTCGAGTGGCTATGCGTCCAGCCCGCTGCTTCAGGTACTAGCGGGCTGGCCTCGGCACGGTGTCGGGGAATTACGGAACACCGGGTCGCTCCTACCGCCGTTGCTGCCCCCCTCCCCAACGGGAAAACGGGGGACAGTTTTATCCAGAGCCTTTTTCTCTGCCTGTAAAACACAAGCAGAAAAAGGCTCACCTGTAAAGAAAACCCGACCTCAGGGTACTCACCTGACGGTCCGGTTCATCCTGTAACGAGAGTGCCTAGCTCCCGTGGCAGCCGCTGTTGCACTGCTGGCGTAATGCCGCGCCTGCGCACTGAGCGGGTTCTTCACGTAGTCACTCACGTGACTCCGAAGTAAAATTTGTATGGAAGTTTGTTGCAAGCTAGGGCAGCAAGGATTTAACAGTAAAATCTTTTTAAAGTTGGCTTTTTTTAAACTTTAAATAGCAATAACTTGTGAAATATAACATCAAATGTGAAGGAAAATTGACAAGGGCGACAACAGGAAAAAAACAAGTAACGTTGTGCAAACATTTTAGCGCCACCATGTACCGTTTTGGCGTAGATACGATCACAAGCACATACACACACACACATATAGAAACAAGACAAGACTTTTAATCGTATATAGATTTTTGTATTGCTTTGTGTGGAAGGATGAATGAAAATATGTCTGGAATATCACTACATATACTGTATATACATATCATATACTTATTAAAACTCTGATATAATTAGTGTGTATATGTGTACATGTGTGTGTATATATGTGGATGTCTTTACATCTTCGCGAAAATACTACGCGGTAATGATTACATTTTTACATATTCTGCTTGGCATTTTTCCCATCGTGGCCAGGAGCACCTTATCTAAACATTTCATGCTTTATTTCTCGACATTTTCGACTCATTGCTGATTAAGTGAAAAGACTTTGAAATTAAAACCACCAGTTTCAACTGATGATGTCACAATGGCTCAGCTAGTAGAGACAAGCCTCAAATAAGATTTCATCATATTTGATACATTATTCGAGATTAATGCTTTAAAAATTCCAACTTTCACAAGATTTTTACATATTCTGATTCACATTTTTCACCTCAAGGCAGAGATCACTTTCACTGAACATTTTATGCTTTATTTCTCGACTTATTACTGATTAATTACCTTGAATTTCAAACAGACAGCTTCAAATGATGACGTCTTTGAATTTCAAACCGACCAGCTTCAGCTGATGACGTCACAATGGCTCGACTGGAAGGGGGAGGGTGAATTGCTATTGCAACACACAGGGCAACTGCAATTGGAATTTTTTGACATCGCAATGGGTCGACTAACAGGGAGGGTGAATTGGTATTGCAACATGCAGGGCAAGTGCAATTGGAATTTTTTTTAAGATCAGTGCTGAGTATGGCAAGGAGAGTGCTGGAATCTTACGTTCGGGAATGGCTAGAGTTGGAGGACCACGCCTCCCGTAGACCCAACGGGTGTGCACTTGGCCTAGTATATATATATATATATATATATATATACACACACACACATATATATATATATATACACACACACACACACACACACACACACACACACACACACACACACACACACACACACACACACACACACACACACACACACACACACATATATATACACACACACACACATATATATATATATATATATATATATATATATATGTATGTGTGTATGTATATGTATATATATATATCACAAATACACACACCTATATATTTTCACACATACATACATACATACATATTTTACATAAATGTTTGTATGTGTATATATATATTATATATATATACACACACACACAAACACAAACACATATAACACACACACACATGCATACATATCTCTATACTTATAAAACATAACTTGGATGTGTATTTATTTATGTGTGTGTTTGTATGTAATCACATCTTCGCGAAAAAACGACGCGAATTTTTACATATTCTCATAAATTTTTTCCCATGGATTCCAAAGTTGCCTTATCTGAAAATGTCATGCTTTATTTCTCAAGTTATTACTGAAAATGTTCAAAAATCTGACACTACTTTGAAATAAAAATGACTGCCTTTCGCTTATGACGTCACAATGGCTCTGCTCCATGCTGTGTTCCACACCCTGTAAGTGACATCACCCCCCGACCCCTCTCCCACCCCCCTCCCTCCGGTTATTCAAAAGACTCAGAAAGAATGAGCAGGTCGGGCCCTGTACTGGAGCTGCCGGCTCGGACCCGTCCCGGGCTCGATCCCGTCTCGGCTTAGTCTCGTCTCGGCTCAGACCCGTCCCGTCTCGGCTTGGTCTCGTCTTGGCTCGATCTCGTCTCGGCTCGGGCACGGCTCAGTCCGGTTTTGGTTCGGTCCTCTCTGTGCCTCTGTGTCCCTCTCTGTGCCTCTGTGACCCTCTCTATGCCTCTGTGTCCCTCTCTGTGCCTCTGTGTCCCTCTCTATGCCTCTGTGTCCCTCTCTGTACTTCTGTGTCCCTCTCTGTACCTCTGTGTGTCTCTCTGTGCCTCTGTGTCCCTCTCTGTACTTCTGTGTCCCTCTCTGAGCCTCTGGGTCCCTCTCTGTGCCTCTGGATCCCTCTCTGTACCTCTGTGTCCCTCTCTGTGCCTCTGCCCTCTCTCTCTCTACCCCACTCCATCTCTAGCCGCACGTAAGCTGGGGGTTATGCGTGAGTGGATAGGGCGGGGGATGGGGTAAAAGGGGCGAATGAATAATATTAATATAATATCAAGGCGGGTAACTAGTGTGTGTTGGGGGGGGAGTGGTTAGTGTGTGTGTGTGACGCCACAGGCCGCCCCCCCTCGCAACTGCGTGATGAGAGGATGGGACCCAACGGGTCCCTCTAGGTCTAGTGTATATATAAACATACATATATATAAAACAATAAATTCAAGCCTACTTTGGCCAATGGAAAAGGAAAATAAGTGCACAACAATCTGCTTCATTTCATTCCCCTTTTGCATGCCCGCAAGTGATGTTCACAAAAACGAATCCAACCCTTCAGAGGATGACGGATCTAAAGGCTTTATATAATGGGTTGTTCAATGAGTGGGCATCACAGTGGCACAGCAGCTGAGTTACTGCCTTATAGCACCAGAGACCCAGGTAAAATCCTGACTACAGCTGCTTTTTTTTTTTAATGGAGTTTGCACGTTTTCCCTGTGACCACGTGGGATTTCTCCAAGTACTCCTGTTTCCTTCCACATCCCAAGATTTGGAATAATTGTAAATTCTCCCCAGTACGTAGGATAGAACTAGTGATCACTGGTTGGTGTGGACTCAGTGGGCCGAAGGGCCTGTTTCCATGCTGTGTGTCTAAACTAAACTAATGATCAAAATATGAATCAGCAAAAAAATGGTTCATGAATGATGTGCTCCCTCCATTATTAATATGCAAGACTAAACTGAGATTATTTCTGCCTCAAATCTGACATTCTAAGTGACACCTGGCAAAATCTCATCAAGGAATGCTGATACGGTGCACAAAAATTCTGAAATGTAATAGCACCTTCATACAAAGCAAAGTTCCTGAAGTCCCAACATAACCCAGCCTTTAAACACATGAATCAGGGCTGGAAGAAGAGAAACTAGCTTTGTTTCCAATATATGACCACCCAGAAAGCCAGCAACCACATTCATTAAGCACACTAGGCCACATCCCTGTAGAGACAAAATATAAAACTCAGATTTCAAACCTCTGCTTTCAATAGAGAACATGACATTTACAACTAATGGTAACCTTGACATTCCAAGGGAAACAAGAGTCTTTTGTTATTGGTATAAATTCTTAATCCTATGGTACAATAGAACACGTGGTTTAAAACAAATTGGTGATTTGTAGAAGATTTTGGTTTCTCTTGCTGCTGAATGTATGAGAAAAAAATCCACAAAACCAGTCCCAGTCAAATGCTAATTTATATGCAACTGAGAGATAATTTCAAAATCTCAGGAGTCTCATTTTACAGCTGTACTAGTCTGCAAGATTAAAGATGTAAGATATCACAATTTTGTGAATTAACCTCTCAAAGAAATAAGTAGCCAACATTATTTCTCCAGTGTTTCTCTGCTAAACAGATCAATCGTCTTGTAAATTCCAGCCCCAGAGGCTGATCGTTGCCACCCGTCCCTGCTCTCTCCTCCACATACACCTCTCAGGCTAAAGTCATCTCTGATTGGAAATACTTCACCACATGGCCTGCCACCACCTCACCCAGGCAAAGAAGCTTGGTCCTTGGCTACAATATTTTCATTTCTAATAATGTGCTCAAAACAACATTGAGAATGAATTACATTTTAATGACTGTGTTGGTGGTAACAATGTCAAGGTACATACGCCAATTCCTGGAGATTCCAGGTAACTACAACAGTAAGTTGTCACTCATAGAACATAGAATATTACAGCACAGTAATGGGCCCTTCCGCCCTAAATGTTTGTGCTGAACATGATGCCAAGTTAACGCATCCCGTGGATCACAGAATAACAGAAGTATTAACAGGAACTTGTAATAGGTAGTGTGTTAGATTCCAATTAAAAAGGGGCAGGTCACCTAAATTCTTCATATAATAAAGCTGAAGTCTTGCCCAAAACATCGATTTAGCCTACATTGAGAAGTGTAAGTATTGGTAAGATGGCATTTCAGGGAATGGAGGGAATGGAGAGATGATGTTGTGGGATGGGACCCTTCTTCATTCTCTTCAGGCATAAACATTGGTCTGAGGGGGGAGTGAGGGTATGAGCATTTTAGTTTCCAATTTGGAACAAACCTGACCTCCTGCTTTCCCCTATCTCTCCCCTGATGCATCTTGGGTCCCCCCATTTCTGTTTCCCTTCCCTGCCACTCCTCCACCAACTCAACACCCATTTCCCACTCGCTGCCTCTCCTACTTCCATCCATCCCCCACCCACATAAATCCCCTTCCCCATCTAATTCCACCTGCTCCGCTTCCCCCCCAATGGTTCAGATTATTACCTTACTCGCTTATCCGACACCCGCACTAGTAGCCTTGATGTCCACTGTTACCATCCTCCAGCCTGTGCCTCCATCTTAACCCTCCCCTCAACCGGCTCCATCTGCCTTTTTATTCCTTGTCTGCTCCACATATAACCAACTAGCCTCTCTCTCCCGACTCCCCCCCCATCACCCGCACACACCGCCACAAGGCACCTTCTGCCCAACATCCCTCATCTCTCTCTGTCCACCCATCACCTACTGGTATCAGCCTCACCCTACCCCTCTCCTCTTTATATCAACTATCTTCCCTCTTCACTGTCACTCTTGATACAGGGTTCCCATCCAATATGATCAGTCTGCTTCATGACACCATTTTGTGATGTCCCTGCTTCAGTTTGGCTTTTGCATTCGCAAAACTTTGCAAATGTGACCTTTTCCTCCTCAAGCTCTGACTTGTCACGATTAAACATGAATATCACAGCCTTCTGCTACCAAAACAGTCATGTAGTCACTTAACAAAGTTGACAACTTTGTCACTTAGAATAGTTGTGATTCTTCACCTCCCTGTCCTCATTTCCCACATAAAGTGTGTGTGCACTGAGAGAGTTTATATATTCAAATAATGCCGGTAGTAGAATGTATGGACTGACAGATATGACATTTGAAGAAAATGAATAAAAGAACATGTAGTTTATTCAAATCCTCTTTGCAGGCTGTCTCAACATACTTTCTATACTTATTGTTTGCAGCCAAGAGAACTGTATGCTATTTGAGATAAGCTTTAAAAGGATTAACGCAACAAATATTCATCACAATCTATATTGCGTATGGACCGTAAACCTATAAAGCTAACTGCCAATTGCATTCCATGTTTTACATTGTGTTGCCATTGATTCTGTCAGTAAGCCTGCCTGACTATGGAGAAGATTCCACAGAAGCTGTCTATTTCTGTAGATAAAACAACCATAAGAGATACAGTTTGGCACAATGCACATTCGGTATATTAAAAAAAAAGTGCCTTTTCGAATTAGATTTAATGACCAGCAATCATCCACTCTCTTAGATTGACTGGCAATTAATTCTAAAAGGGTTGATGGTGGATATGCAATGGAAGACATTTAAAGACTGCATGGATGAACTACAAAATTGTTCATCCCAGTTTGGCAAAAGAATAAATCAGGGAAGGTGGTACATCCGTGGATAACAAGGGAAATCAGGGATAGTATCAAAGCGAAGGATGATGCGTACAAATTAGCCAGAAAAAGCAGCATACCGGAGGACTGGGAGAAATTCAGAGACCAGCAGAGGAGGACAAAGGGCTTAATTAGGAAAGGAAAAATAGATTATGAAAGAAAACTGGCAGGGAACATAAAAACTGACTGCAAAAGTTTTTATAGATATGTGAAAAGAAAGAGATTAGTTAAAACAAATGTAGGTCCCTTGCAGTCAGAAACAGGTGAGTTGATCATGGGGAACAAGGATATGGCGGACCAACTGAATAACTACTTTGGTTCCGTCTTCACTAAGGAAGACATGAATAATCTGCCGGAAATAGCAGGGGACCGCGGGTCAAAGGAGTTGGAGGAATTGAGTGAAATCCAGGTTAGCCGGGAAGTGGTGTTGGGTAAATTGAATGGATTAAAGGCCGATAAATCCCCAGGGCCAGATAGGCTGCATCCCAGAGTACTTAAGGAAGTAGCTCCAGAAATAGTGGATGCATTAGTAATAATCTTTCAAAACTCTTTAGATTCTGGAGTAGTTCCTGAGGATTGGCGGGTAGCAAACATAACCCCACTTTTTAAGAAGGGAGGGAGAGAGAAAACGGGGAATTACAGACCAGTTAGTCTAACATCGGTAGTGGGGAAACTGCTAGTCAGTTATTAAAGATGGGATAGCAGCACATTTGGAAAGTGGTGAAAGCATTGGACAAAGTCAGCATGGATTTACAAAAGGTAAATCACGTCTGACGAATCTTATAGAATTTTTCGAGGATGTAACTAGTAGCGTGGATAGGGGAGAACCAGTGGATGTGGTGTATCTGGACTTCCAGAAGGCTTTCGACAAGGTCCCACATAAGAGATTAGTATACAAACTTAAAGCACACGGCATTGGGGGTTCAGTATTGGTGTGGATAGAGAACTGGCTGGCAAACAGGAAGCAAAGAGTAGGAGTAAACGGGTCCTTTTCACAATGGCAGGCAGTGACTAGTGGGGTACCGCAAGGCTCAGTGCTGGGACCCCAGCTATTTACAATATATATTAATGATCTGGATGAGGGAATTGAAGGCAATATCTCCAAGTTTGCGGATGACACTAAGCTGGGGGGCAGTGTTAGCTGTGAGGAGGATGCTAGGAGACTGCAAGGTGACTTGGATAGGCTGGGTGAGTGGGCAAATGTTTGGCAGATGCAGTATAATGTGGATAAATGTGAGGTTATCCATTTTGGTGGCAAAAACAGGAAAGCAGACTATTATCTAAATGGTGGCCGACTAGGAAAAGGGGAGATGCAGCAAGACCTGGGTGTCATGGTACACCAGTCATTGAAAGTAGGCATGCAGGTGCAGCAGGCAGTGAAGAAAGCGAATGGTATGTTAGCTTTCATAGCAAAAGGATTTGAGTACAGGAGCAGGGAGGTTCTACTGCAGTTGTACAGGGTCTTGGTGAGACCACACCTGGAGTATTGCGTACAGTTTTGGTCTCCAAATCTGAGGAAGGACATTATTGCCATAGAGGGAGTGCAGAGAAGGTTCACCAGACTGATTCCTGGGATGTCAGGACTGTCTTATGAAGAAAGACTGGATAGACTTGGTTTATACTCTCTAGAATTTAGGAGATTGAGAGGGGATCTTATAGAAACTTACAAAATTCTTAAGGGGTTGGACAGGTTAGATGCTCCCGATGTTGGGGAAGTCCAGGACAAGGGGTCACAGCTTAAGGATAAGGGGGAAATCCTTTAAAACCGAGATGAGAAGAACTTTTTTCACACAAAGAGTGGTGAATCTCTGGAACTCTCTGCCACAGAGGGTAGTCGAGGCCAGTTCATTGGCTATATTTAAGAGGGAGTTAGATGTGGCCCTTGTGGCTAAGGGGATCAGAGGGTATGGAGAGAAGGCAGGTACGGGATACTGAGTTGGATGATCAGCCATGATCATATTGAATGGCGGTGCAGGCTCGAAGGGCCGAATGGCCTACTCCTGCACCTAATTTCTATGTTTCTATGTTAGACAGTGGCAATGAAACATGTCTGAAGTGCTGATTGATAGAAGTATAAAAAATTGATTTTAGGCATTAATAGTAAGATTAAACGAGAACTTACCAGTTCGAAGTTTGATCATTATTTTATGAGGAATACGTTGAGGGAATACGTGAAGAACCCCGCCAGGACGCATGCATGTCATTCTTCAAAGCAGCGGTGTGAAATCACAGATAACTGTAATGACTGAACATAGTAAGATTAGATAAGAAATACCAGTTGAGTATATGATCATGGGTGGGAGCGGAGGGCACGTATTCCCTCAACGTACTCCTCATAAAATAATGATCAAACTTCGAACTGGTAAGTTCTCGTTTAATCTTACTATTTTACTTCGGAGTCACGTGAGTGACTACGTGAAGATTTCAAAGCTCTGTGATTTCATGCCGCGGAAACGAGTCCATGCATCACATCTGCCTTAATGACTGTGGGAGGAATTGTGTCAACATAATTTAGACATGAATCCGACATTGAAATCTATGAAAATTTATTAACACAAAATTATAGCCCCTATTTATGGGGTAAATTAAATTACAGAACTTAAAATTGTTTCTGCAAACGTTCCAGGTTTAATGACTGGTTTATGATAAAATAGTTGGAATGTTTTTTCCCCTGACCATTCTGCTGTCTTGAGGATTTGGTCCATTGGTACATCCAACTGCATAGCTGCCGATTTAGCTGCAGCCCTGGTGGAATGAGATTTAAAAATATTAGTATCCACCCCAGCCTGTATTAGAACCTGTTTCAGCCATCTTGAGATGGTCTGGACCGTCACTTTTTTGTGTGGTTGCTTATGGCTGACTAAACGTGCCTTCTCATTGCCTCTGATGATTTTCGTGTTCTCCATGTATAACAACAAATGTCTTACTATACAGAGACGATCATCTGTTGGATAAGACTTAAATTCTATATTGAGGCCTGCTGATCCCTGTCTGTTCTGCTTAACTAATTCATAAATATGAAACGTAATATTTCCAGATGAAGAAGTCATGTTGTCCAGTCTTAATTTATGTAACGACTGTACCCTTTGTACCGTGACCAAAGCCATTAGCATGACTGTTTTTAATGTCAGTCTATGTAGGGACAGAGCTGTTGCTGGAGACCAATTCCTGAGCATCGTCAGGACAATACTCACATCCCATATTTGAGAGTACCTGGTTCTTGGGGTATTAAAAATTCCCCTCATAAGTTTTGTTACCAGTGGGTGAGTCCCAACAGATTGACGCTCTGTTCCTAGCCATAGATAAGTTGATAGGGCACTTCTGGCGCAGTTGATGGCACTATAACTGAGCCCCTCATCATAATGGAGGCCTGCCAGGAATTCCAGAACAGACGGGATGTTCATTTCTCTGTAGGTGATGCTGTTTTTGTGACAATACATCTCCCATTTCCTGATATAGACCAGATACTGTTTTTTGGTGGACTGTCTGTGTGCCGCCGAAATCATGTTCACTGTTCGGTCCGTCAGTCCCAGTTGTAGTAGAGGTATTTTTAGACTCTACAAATTAATAAATCCATATAGTTATGGCATGGGTGGCTATCCCCTGTTACGGGATGAACCAATAAATCTGGTCTATTCGGGATGGTGATACATGGTTCTAATACCATGTTGAGTATCACAGGGAACCATGGTTGAGTAGGCAAATCGGGTACTACCAAAATACCAGACGCAGAGTCTTGCTGTATTTTCCTTAATACCCGACTGATGAGGCAGAAAGGAGGGAATGCATAAATAAACAATTTCCCCCAATGCAGCGAAAATGCATTTGTCGCCGCTGCCCCAGGGTCTGGTTCCCACGAAACATAGTTTGATAACTGGTGATTAAGCCTTGATGCGAATAGATCGATATCTGGTGTTCCATATCGTGCTGTAATATCAGCAAATACGTTTTTATTCAACATCCATTCGGTGTTTTCATTAAATTTGCATGACCTGGTGTCTGCCACTAAATTTAGTTTACCTGGTAGGTAAGTAGCTGATATCCAAATATGTCTCTGGATACACCATTGCCAAATTGTATTAGCCAGATTGTCACATGATGTCGATTTGTTTCCACCCATGTGGTTGATATATGCTACCACAGTGGTATTGTCAATCTGTAGTCTAACATGCTGGTGATATGACCCAGTACAATGTGACTTTAGGCCATAGAATGCACCCAACATTTCCAGGTAGTTTATGCCCAGTGTTAATAATAATGATGCCTCCTGTGCAGTCCATCTACCTCCACAGCTGGAGATGGAATTGGTGGCACCCCAACCAAGTGCACTGGCATCAGTTTGTAGCACCATAGAAGGGTTGCTGATAATGATTGGATTGAAACAAAACTGAATGTTATCTATCCACCATTTTAGTTCCATTATAGCTTTGATTGGTAGCTTCATTGGTCTGTCAAAATGACCAGCATTAATTTTGAGTGCTCGTATTTTTGCTCTCTGTAAATTTTGGTAATGTAAAGGTCCGAATTGTGTGGCTGAAAAAGCAGCCACCATTTGGCCAATTACTTTTGCTACCAATCTGATGGTCGGTTTACTGATGTCAATGAGGTTATTGCAAGCCTCTATTAAGTCTATAGCCTTTCCCTTCGGCAAAGTCACCGACATGTGAACTGAGTCAATGGTGAACCCCAAATAGTCCATAGTAGTGGAAGGCGTTAATTTAGATTTAACTGGATGGATAATAAACCCCAGTTTTTCAAATAACTGTTTTGTGGCTGTTACAGTTTGTTTGGCCAATTCCAAAGTTTTGCCCACAATAAATATGTCATCTTGATATGCCATGACCATGTGTTTTCGTTTCCGTAGAAACGCTAGGGCTGGTTTTAAAATTTTTGTGAACAGCCTGGGGGCTGATGTTAACCCATTTGGCAGCGCTCTATATTGCCAGTGCTGTCCCATCCAGTTGAATTTTAAGTAACATCTGTGGTCACCTCGTATAGGCACTGAATAGTAAGCATCTTTTAAATCGATGCTAGCCATGAAGTAACCTTTGGAAATCAATTGTTTTGCAGTAACCTGTAGGGGGTATGGCTGCCTAGCCTGCAGCTGTCTGTTTTTCATTTCTTTTTTCTTATTTTTAGTTAGTTTAGTGTTTTGTTTTTAAGGAGTTCTAGCGTTTTTATGTGTGGGGGAGGGGGGGGGGAAGGGGGAAATTAATTTTCAGGGTCCCTACCTGGTCGGAGATGCAGCTTTTCTCCGGGCTGCACTTTCGACCCGTCCTCGCGGCCTACCAGCGGGCCTGGAGCGGCATTTCCTGAGGGGACCGCCCGGAGCCTCGGCATCGGCGGCGGCGGCGGCTGCGGAGCTGCGGGCCCGAGGAGCGAGGGGACCACCCGGAGCCTTGGCATCGGCGGCACATGCATCGGCGGCGGCAGCGGCGGAGCTGCGGGTCTGAGGACAGCGGTGCAGCGCTGGAGCGCCATTGCGGGGCGGGCGGTGCCTTGCCTGAGTCGCCGCGCTGGAACTCCGGTGAGCTGGGACCGGCGTTAAAAACATCGCGGAGCTGCGGGCGGCGGCGCTGAACTTTACATCGGGAGCCTGGGATCTCTCGATGAGATCGCCAGTTGAGCTCCATTCGGCGCGGCCTTGTTGGCTCCGGAAGCCACGGTCTCGAGTAGGGAGGCGGCCGTTCCAGGGTTCCCATGCCGCTGAGAGGACTCTCCCGACGCCGGAACATCATCACCCGGCGAGGACGGCCTGGAACATCGGGCCTCCGTAGAGGCAACTGTGGAGGCCTCAATAGGCCCGACTATGGGTGGACATTGGGGATGGGACTGGACTTTGTGCCTTCCCCCATAATGGGAACCATTGTGGGGGGATGTTTTTATGTTAAAGCTATTTATTATTGTTATGTTTGTATTCTTTTTTATGTGCTGCATTGGCAAAAAAGAATTTCACTTCATCTAGGTGTATGTGACAATAAATCAACCTTTGAACCTTTGAACCTTCCATTTTAAAATGAATATATTGTACAAATGTATTCAATTTGGTCAGATCTATGATGATGCGACAACCACCATCTTTTTGGTTTTTGGTAAAGATATTGGACACGAATTCTAGCGGTTCGTGTTGGGATTTTTCAATTACCCCTTTTGCGTAAAGCCGCTCTAGTTCAGCATGCGCTTCTGATTTTTCTTTACCGGAAAGTACAAACATTCGGTTCGGTACATGCTGAACTGGAGGGCTGTATTTGTGTATAAATTCTATGGTATATCCCTGGATACTGCTTAAAATATAAGTGTCGGTAGTTAACATACTCCATGCATCCAGAAAGGAGTGTAATCTCCCCCCAACCTCCATGCTCCCCGCAATTTGTAGGGAACCAGACCCACCTACCTTCATAGTTACCAGTGGCAGATTTACTTATTTTTGTAAATCCTTCGTTGATGTTGAGGCGTCGGTGTCTGGGTTTGTGGTTTGGTTGATGTTGGAGGTTTGCGTATCTTCCAAGAAGGCCGGCCTGGGCCATGGCCTAAAAAAGACTAATGTTCGGTGTACCGGACCTTCGAGCTTTCACCAGTTAGTCTTGTTCTACTGGTGGGTGCGTAAGGGTGCTGTCTATGGCCGTAGTGGGTTTTTGATGAAGTCCCTTTTATGAGCCCCAGGGTTTTTGCCTCCTCATCGAGCTCCTTGACTTGCTTCGATAGGTTACCTCCAAATAGTAGAATTGGTGGTTTTACGTTTCCAGGTTTGCACAGACCCGCGAATTTCGGGTTTAAAGTAGGTCGGATGGCATTCTTCCTGATGCTGTTTATTTCATATTGTGTGTTGCAAAGCAGTGCCAGTGCATCCTGTTGGTCCTGCGACATGTCCTTCTCATCTACTGTGCGGGTGAAAGCTGTTATCCCCGCT
Source organism: Amblyraja radiata (assembly GCF_010909765.2). Lineage (NCBI taxonomy): Eukaryota > Metazoa > Chordata > Chondrichthyes > Rajiformes > Rajidae > Amblyraja > Amblyraja radiata. The sequence goes on from NC_045967.1 coordinate 39,804,946, forward strand.
GTTAGGAGCTTTAATACCTTTTGGAGTTTGACATCCATGCCTCTAACTCCTACTCCGATATGTTTCCATATGCAATTATTTACAACAGGAACATTCAGGGATATACAGTTACCCGGTGCCAGGTATCTTGCCGTGGTGTCCAATACAACCTGTTCCTGTAGCTGGTTAAAGGACATATAATCTATACTGGCAGCTAGTTTTTGTTCCAGGTTTTGGCCAGTCTGGTCTGGCTGTATGAAGTTGGACACCATGTCCAGTAGATTTTCACGTTCCTGCACCCCCTGCACACTTGATTTCTCTTCTGCAAACCCCTCTTCAGGATCAGCCCAGAACTGACCCCCAGTACTCCCCTCTGACGAGGGAGATGCACTGTGCAGCCCTACAAGAGGTGCTGCTGTGGGTTTTGCATAGTGCCCACAGTGACTAGACTCCATCTCCCGGAGTCTGTCACGTTGGAGCAAATGCTCCACACACCGCTCCATCCGGCTCCAGCGCTCACGGTCGCTGGCCGCCCGCGGCTGCTTAAAGTCGGACTCATCTGAGTCCACGACTTTGTTGGTTTTTTGTTTTGCCTTACCGCCCGGCCGCGGAGTGGATCTGGCCAGTGCGGAGGCGACATCGGGCACAGCTGATCCCATTATAGGTGATTCAAGTGCCGCTGGCCGCTGCTGGCTGCCCGCTACTCCGCGGTCCTCCCCCACCAGCTTTGTCGCAGCCCTCGTTGCTTTCTTCGACTTGTCCATGCTCCCCACCTGTAATCAGTATGGGAAAACACAAAAAGACCGCAGAGTACTCTTACCTGCAGGTTCCAGCTTTTAAAAACTGCCGCTGCGGGGGAACGTCGTTCCACCCCGCCTGACTTTCGCAATGCGTGTAGCGATATGGCACGCATGCGTCCGGGCGGGGTTCTTCACGTAGTCACTCACGTGACTCCGAAGTAAAATCTAAATAATCCACTGGGCATAATTCCTCCGAGTGGAAGTAAACATTGGGGCATCCAACAAGAGACATGCGAATAATTACAAAGTTGCTGCGTTTTGTGATATTGCTGTTGAGTAATATATATCTTTAGTCAGATTACAGGACAGATCACACATATGTAACCTCTTACTGAGACATCAGGTAAACCAGCAGGCAAGAGATGAAGAAATGTTGGAATGTTTCTAGAAAACATATGCAGTGTTACAAAGAATAGTCACCTGGTGAGAATATAAAATACTGTTTCTTAGTGGCCTAATCAGATTTTGTTGATCGTTTAGGATCAAATCAGATTTAGAAAAAAAATATGCTCAACTAGGGCCAGTCTTAGAGCTTTGCATTTAAAGTCACAGAGTAAATATAAAGAACAATGTCCTTTGACCCAACTCATCCATGCCAACCAAGATGTTCCATCTCAGCTGGGAGACCCATTTGATCCATTTGCCTGCATTTCGATCATATCCCCCTCAACCTTTCCTATCCGTCTACCTGCCCAAATTTATTTTACATTACTTTTTCACCCAGAGTTATGAATCTGTGGAATTCTCTGCCTCAGAAGACAATGGAGGCTAATTCTCTGGATGCTTTCAAGAGAGAGTTAGATAGAGCTCTTAAAAATAGCGGTGTCAAGGGATATGGGGAGAAGGAAGGAACGGGGTACGGATTGTGGATGATCAGCCGTGATCACAGTGAATGGTGGTGCTGGCTCGAAGGGCCGAATGGCCTTCTCCTGCACCTATTGTCTATTGTCTATTGGTAGATATGGAAGACAATGGTGGAATATCTTAGAAAACAGGTAGCACAGAATGGCATCAAGTACATTCACACTCCAATTTCCCATGGAGATTGGAGAATTGTAAAGGTTATGAAAGCTTCTGGCAGGAAGTTAGGTACTTCCTGCAGAGGAAATAAGTAATCTAATCTTCCTTATCTATTGTGTCGGAAGGAACTGCAGATGCTGGTATAAACCGAAGATAGACACAAAAAGCTGGAGTAACTCAGCGGGACATGCAGATTCATGAGATTCTGAAGAAGGGTCTCAATCCAAAACGTCACCCATTCCTTCTCTCCAGAGACGCCACTGTTCCGTTGAGGTACTATCTGCTTTTTGTGTCTATCTTCCTTATCCATTGTTGGTCTGCTATGGAAAGATGCCAGATGTAAGTTGCCGGGCCATCATCAATAGAAGGGAATGATATGTACCTTGGGATGTTTGACGGGGTAAGAAAGGCAAACAGAATACAAATAAAATGGAAGTCAATTTCATCTGATTTTCACAAATTAGTGAAAACTTTGAAACAGCAGTGTGCACATACACTGGCAGCAATACACTAAAATCAATTCCCCATCTGAACTGAGTTGCTTAGTCTCAATAACAGTTAATAGTTTTGAAAGTTAATAATATCGAAATTGGTTACATGGGTCTCTTCTGATTATATGATCTAATAATTAAACCAATGAACATGTACTGAATTATACTGCCTGGTGTATGTCTGTGTTGGTCTTAATTTTTTCTTTCTCTGACAGGTTAGCTGGCTTTGTTGGCAGTGTTCAGCATTCCAGCCCTGACTGGTTTGGTTAATGAAACAAAGTTAGTATGTTGGCATTGGTTAAGTCCAGCCAATTCAAAGAATCAGGATTTTAGACCTGGATACCAGATCTGCATAAATGATTCTCTGAAACAGAATTTGAAGTGCATTAAAAGTTTATTCGATAACCTTTGACTAATATCCTTTTAGTTCACAGATTTAGTTTCTGTTGCGTTTATATGTCATGAAGCAGTAACATGTCAGGTACAGACAACACCCGTAGTCAGGATCGAACCCAAATCTCTGGCACTGTAAGATAGCTGCTTCGCCACCGTTCTGCCCTAAAGTTCATTCAATTTATTTATTGCATTTTCGTTTTTCTCAAGAATTTTCAAGTTTTTAATAGCATATTTTTCTCAAACTGGAGCTGCTGCATGGAGGATATGTTCTCCTTTGTGACAGCAATTTCCTGTTCACTTGTGGATAAACGTTGATGGGAGCTGCATGGCTCTGATATTTTTAGTATCATTAACTTGAAAAACATTTTTTTTTCATGGAAATTTTTAAAAGAATTATCCCCCAGAGATCTTATTCTGTCAATAGCAAACTTGTGCATGTGAATATTTGGCTAATTCATGAACATATTTCCATCTGGAAATCACATTGAGGAATATGAATTGCTTTTTCATGTGGGGGAGGGGAATGGCGGTGTGTTTGACTGTATCTTCCTCGATTTTACTGTAGATTGAGGCAATGACTATTGGCTTCCTGCACTGCCTTCTTGTTAGGAAGCCAATTCTCCTCTAAGGAAAGTTTCTCAAGCAAGCTACATTGAGAGTTTCCTGTCCCCCTCTATAGGGTTGATGCTCTAAGCACTGCTGGAGTAAAATGGTGCACAGTCCCCAATATGGTCTTGTGATGAATCAATCTTGACTTTACAAGGCAATAGGGCAAATGTTTTAAAGTATTAGGCTTCAACTTACAGTAAATCAAAACAGTTGATCATACGCTGAAAGTGAATAACTGTAAACTCGTAATGAGATGCTATAGATTTTATTGTGAATGTGACAAATGTAAATTGTAAAGTATAAATGTGACCTACTATCATGCTCCTCTTCCCCAATCTTCCTCCTCCCCCTCCCTCTATCCCTTCCACCTATATCACTTTCTCTGGCTTTATATTTCACTTTTCTTCCCTCCCCATCGGACAGCCTTTGGTCTCCTTTTCATCTCAATCCTTTGTCTATCCACCTGCCTATCAAAGTTCCCCACAACTGTATCCACCTATCACCTATCCACCTGCCCCAGCTCATTTCCAGCTACCCCGTCCTCCCCTCCCTCCCCCCCCCCACTACAATCAGTCTGAATAAGGGTCCCTACCCAAAACATGGCCTATCCATTCCTTCAGCAGGTGCTGCCAACCTACTAAGTTACTCCAGCACTTAGTGTTTTACGCAAGATTCCACCATCTGCGGTTCCTTGTGTCTCCACCTAAATCTTCAAATTGGGCAAAAACAACACCCGGGAGCATCTCCAAATTATTGCTGAAAATGTGGAGAACTAAAACTAAAAAGAAAAACTAAAAAAGATTGTTGGTATAATTCAGGTCAATGATTTTCATCAGAGCTCTGATGGCACATCATCATGAAACACAGATGTTTTGAATGATCTTGTATTAGCCCAGTGTGAGACTAAACTAATTAGCTTCTAAACATGAAGACAGTTGCATCCAAAACTGGCAGTAAGGGATACACAATCAGCCTGCGTCCATTGCTAGCAACACAAGAACATTTGTGCTCCATGCTACTTGCTCAGTCGCATGGACCATCCTGTTCAATGGCCTATTGTTTAGTTTAGTTTAGAGATACAACGTGGTTAACAGGTCCTTCGACCCCTCAAGTCCGTGCCAACCAACGCTCACCCATACATTAGTTCTACGCCATACACAAGGGACAATTCACAGAAGCCAATTGACCTACAATCCCGCTCGTCTTTTGGGATGTGGGAGGAAACCAGAGCATCTTGTGGAAATCCACGCAGTCACAGGGAGCATGTATAAACTCCGTACAGACAGCACCCGAGATCAGGATCGAACTTGGGACTCCGAACACGGGCCGAGATTAGGAGCAGGGCGAAGGATGACATCAAACAGGTCATGGCAGCTATCGAAAAAGTACAGAAATGGTAAAGGGGATATTAAAAAAAACATCCGAAGAAAATAAATGCTTAACAAAAAAAAGGGGGCGGCGTTCGCTCCGTGTCTGTGTCGGAGGGAAGGGGGGGGGGGGAAGGTTGGCTGAGAAAAAAAAGATGATTTGTGTGGTATTTGGTAAAATAATAGCAATATTCTTACAGTCAAAATTATTAAAATTAGAAGATTTGGTTGCATTTAAAACAGCACAGATAATGTTTAGGGCCAAAAATAAAAAATTACCTGGAAATATACAAAAATTATTCAATGAGCGAGTGGGGGGTTATAATTTAAGAAGAATATTTAATTTTAAGACACAAAGAGTCCGCATGACCAGAAAAACTTTTTGTATTTCGGTCTGTGGAGTAGGATTGTGGAACAGTTTGAATGTGGAGTTAAAGCAATGTCCAAACATGAACCAGTTCAAAATGACATACAAAAAACTTTGTTTCACAAGGTACAGGGATGAAGGGGATGGTTGACAAATAGGGGTTAATGTTTATTTATTATTTTATTTATTATTTATTTATGTTTTTTGGTTACTTCATACATATTACTTGTATGTGTATATCAGTTGTATGTATATATATGTCTGTATGCATCTCTAAAAATTGTCTGGGGTATTATTATTATTAATTAATTAATTATTAAATATGGAAGAAGGGTTTAGGGAGAAGGGGTGAGATTAAATAAGTTATTCTTCTTCTCACTCCTTTTCGAGCTTGTAAAGAAAAAGTGTTGGACATTTAAATTTTGCTTTATGCTTTTCATTGCTTTGCAAATATTGCCTGGAATGTCCAATTGTTTGACTATTTCGATTTTGTTGTTGTTATTTATTCCTATTTATGTCTTTACTTGTTCGGAACAAATAAACAAATCACATCAAATCAAATCAAATATGAAGACGCCATAACCAAAGCAAAGATACTAGAGCGGAGATGGAAGCCGGGTTACGGAAATGGCGCTAAAAATCACCCATGACCTACTACGGCTTTTTCATCAAGTGGACTATCTTGCTCCGCTCTAGGATCTTTGCTGCTGACTACTGTGCCCCCCCCCCCTATTACCTCAAGAGGAGATCCTCCCTTGTGCGCAGCTAGCATTTCTCTAATTGAAGCCAGAGTGACATTTTCTAAAATGTAAAACGACTACAGCAAATGGTGGCAAATATTCTGGAATTCACTCTGAACTGGAAGGGACTGAAGTTTGGCATAACATGGGCAGAGAGGCTTGCTGAAACTGCAACAGAGGTTTGTGGAGGAGTTGTAAAGTGTGCGTGATACCCATTGCTGCAGGGGCACAGGAACTGAATATGCATTCAGGAACAAGAACTAGTTATCTTGAACAATATTTACTGGCTTTCCAGTCACACGTTTAGAAGATGGTAGAAGTAGATAGCTGTGACTTTCAACGCCAGGAGCCCAAATCTCAGGACCTGTCTGCAAGAAGTCTGCAGTGTTAATGGTGGAATGTCATTTCCATTGTGGCCCAGCAGTCATCAGCGAATAGACCTCAATACCAACTGTCCTCCCTGCGGCTGTATCAACAAGTCACCCACTCATTTATTGTGCTGCTTCAAATGCAGTTGCCACTACATGAAGCTGCCATTACAGCTGCATGCAGGACTCTCTGTATGTTCACGTACCTACTGTATGTACGGGCCCATCAACGATTGCACTACCTGAGGAAACTCAAACTGGCCTCACTCCCTACCAACATCCTCAGAACTTTTTACAGGGGCACGGTGGAGTCTGTACTCACGTACTGCATGAACACGTGGTACTCCACCTGTAACTGCTCAGACAGGAAGGCTCTGCAGAAGGTAGTGAGGGGAGCAGAGAGGATCATTGGCGTCTCCCTACCCTCGGTACAAGAACTGTTCCAGAGCCGCTGTCTGAAAAAAACTCTGAGAATAGCTAAGGACAAACTGCAACCCCTCCACACACACCTGGATCTCCTGCCATCAGGCAAGAGATATCGAAGCATCAAAACCCGGACTACAAGACTGCTAAACAGCTTCCTGCCACAGGCTGTGAGGCTGCTAAACAGTCACCCCACCTGATTCTGCTGCTTTGCATTGACAATTTAATAACTCTGGCACTGGCCACTCAAATCAGCTGCCCTGGACATTTTAATGACTGTTTTTACTATATTTGAATGTTGCTGTTTTTACCTGCTTTTATCTATTTATACTGTTTCATCAAGGACTGGATTGTTTTTACAGTTATTATGTGTGAAATTATTAAGTTTTATGTGCGATGCTCCGGTATTCCCTGGGAAACGTCTTCTCGTTTTGCACTGTACAATTGTTGCTTTGCAAGATGACAATAAAGGTTGATTGATTGTATACCAAAGTGTGGAACCCCTCCCAGCTTCAATCCATCTCAAGACTGGCATGGCAAAGCCTGATATAAAAAGAAACAACTAAGTTACAAGAACTTTGGCTGTTGTTCTGCAATACTAGATGACAACCTAGTTAGGAGGGTGATTTTTGTGCATCATGATTTAAGGGTGTTTCATTGTCATTTGTCCCGAAACGGAATGATGAATCTTACACATATACATTTTGAAGCCTGGTTGCCTGTCCAAAGCCTAATGGAGCCGGCCTATATGAGTCAGATATAGATTTGGATAAAACATTGGGTTTCAGGATGAGTCCAGCAATACCACACCAGCCACCTCTGTAGCTTATCCACACCAGGGTAACATGCCCAGCATTATAGTACATATCCTCCATCTGCATTTTCCATTTCCTCCTTAAACAAATGAATTGAATGTTGTGATTGTTGCATTTACAGCAATGGTCAGAATGGGTCGGATATGAATATCAAGGCTCCACTTGGTCCAGGCTCTCCTGGTTGAGTTGCATAAATCTATTTCACATCATCCAGAAAGTTTTTCCATGAAGGTAATCAGATACTGTATCCATAGACTGTATTGCTGAGAACATTCTTCATGTAGTATTTAGCTTTCTTTCTATTAGGACAGTAATTAGACAAATTTGTCAAGTTTGCCCACATATCAATGAGGATAGTAAAAAGTTACTCATGGTGCAAAAGTTACGGAGCTAAGACGCAGAGAGTTAAGACTGTGCTGCAGAAATGCAGAGGGTTTTTTCCCCTCTTCAGTTTACATACTTCCATATCCCAAACTTGGCATCAGCTAAATGTTTATCTCAAGAGGAGACACAAGACACTGCAGATGTTGGAATCTGGAGCAAGAAACAAACTGCTGGAGGAATTTAGTGGGTCAGGCATCTGTGGAGGGAAATGGACAGGCAATGTTTTGAGTCACAACTCAACATATTATCTGTCCATTTCCCTCCACAGCCGCTGCCTGGCCCGCTAAGTTCCTCCAGCAGTTTGTTTTTTGCTCCATGTCCCTCTCAGGTTTTGGCTGACTCTGGTAGCATATACTGAGCATTGGACATTCATTTCAATCAATCAATCAAAAGACTTTATTGTCATTCAAAAATACACCAATAAATACAAGTCTGAACGGAATTTCGTTGCAATTAAGGCTGTTAATACAAATTACATCATGGTGGATCTGTCCGGTATTTAAAACAAGGTTATTGGTTTATTCAATTCAATATTTTTTGACAAGAAGTTGAAATTGATATGATATTGATTTCCCCTTCTGCCCTACATTTGGATGTCTTGTCTTTTCTAGCTTACATGCCTGTGTCCAAGATCTCGTGACGAGTAAACATGTAGGAAGGAACTGCAGAATGTTGGATTACACCAAACATAGACACAAACTGCTGGAATAACTCAGGTCGAGAGGAGCTGAAGAAGGGTCTCGACCCGAAACATCTTCTATTCCTTTTCTCCTGAGATGCTGCCTGACCCGTTGAGTTACTTCAGCATTCTGTGTCTACCTCTTGAAGATAACTGAGTAAAAGAAGTGGGGGCATTTTCTCAGAGTAAACTTGTTTCTCCATTCTTGGGGTGCTGAAACATTGTTCCAATACACCTCCAATAAACCCAGTCATATTACTTAGAATTTGCAACACAACAGCCAGAGTAGTCTATTCAAGCAGCCTCTATTAATATTGCTCAACGTTGAACTCTGCACCAATGTAATCAAATCCATCCATGGCTTAAAAAGATCGATAGCACACCCCACTGAGATCCAATAACTGAGGAGAAGCTAACTAGGACAGAGATGCAAGTTGAAAGGCACACTTTAAAGAACTTCTCAACCATGGCTCTTTATTAAGAAGGGCCAAAAGTCAATTGAAAAACGACAAGGCTTCAGCATTGGATAGGAATTTTGGGTTTAAATCCAGAGCCTCATCTTTAACATCTCAAAAGGAACGTATGCCAGGGAATCTCAGATTCCACAATCATGGTCATCTGACAAATCTAACTGTGGGTGGTCACAGGGTGGTCCTGTTCTCTGCCCTGAGAAAGTTATTGCTTCTCTGCTTAGTGGTCGAAGAGCTGCTATCTGAATGCCAACATTCTGACAATCAGCATAGTGGTGCCTCAGGGCTGTGTGCTCAGTCACTTGCTCTGCTCTCTCTATATGCACGACTGTGTGTCCAGAAACAGCTCCAAATCCGTCTTTAAATTTGCCAACACCACTGTCGTTGGACGCATAATGGGTAATGATGTAAGAATACAGGGAGGAGAATATAATCTGGTTGAATATGGCCAGACGACAACCTTCCTCTCAATATTAGCAAGACCAAAGAGCTAATTATTGATGCCTGGAGGGAAAACTGAAGGTCCATGCACCTGGCTTCATTGACAAGATGGCAGTAGAGAAAGTCGATAGTTTAAGTTCCTGGGCATACAAATCTCTGAGTTGTCCTGGGCCCAGCACATTGACACACTTAGATAGAAAGCTCACTAATGCCTCTACTTTGGTTTTGTTTAGTATAGAAATACAGCATAGAAACAGGTCCTTCGGCCCATTTAATCTTCGGGTCTGCATCAAAGGTGATGTTAGTGCACTCTGGTGGCAAGGTGGGCTGCATCATCACCAGAAATCCGTTCTCCATTTTCCTCGCTACAGATGGAGCATTGTCAGTCCATAGGAGAAATAGGCAACTTTTCAGCCTCTGATGCCTCCAGTGCACTTCCAAGGACACAGCCAAGTCATTGATAGAGATAAATCTTGTTGACTCACTATAGCAGGTGTGAAAATAGACCCCCAATGAGCATCCACTAAACTCTCTGCCCCTAGTTGCACGGCACACACACCTCAACAATATAGATCCATGCCAAGGTACCACTGGGGAATGTGGACTATCTTGCATAACAGGGAGCCAGATCTCTGTGAAGGCAGACCTCGATGATGAAATTCACCATTACTTCCCTGCATTGGAATCACATGGCGAAGTCACAAACAGGGTGGGCGTCATAGTGGTGGAGCGTCATAGTGGTGGAGCGATAGACTTGTTGCGTTACAGCTCCAAGGACCTGGGTTCGATCCTGACTACGGGTATTGTCTGTGCGGGGTTTGCACATTCTCCCTATGACCCCATGGGTTTTCTCCAAGTGCTCCTGTTTCCTCCCATATTACAAAGATGTGCAGATTTATAGGTGAATTGGCTTCTGTAAATTGTCCATAGGGTGAACGGTAGAACTAGCGTATGGGTGATCATGGGTCAGCGCAGATTCGGTGGGGCAAAGAACTTGTTTCCACACTATATCTCTAAACTAAACTATACCAGAGGGTTAAAAACAACAGGTTGCATCCATTGTGTGGATAACAGATGAGAACAAAGCAGCATTAATACTTGTTTTACTTCGGAGTCACGTGAGTGACTATGTGAAGAACCCCGCCAGGATACATGCGTGCCATATCGCTACACGCATTGCAACGAGTCACAGCAGGGGGAACGACGTTCCCCTTAGCGGCAGAATTTGAAAGCCGGGAACAGCAGGTAAGGAGACTCTGCGTTCCTTCCACTTACCTTACAGGTGGAGGCATGGACCAGATCCACGAAGGCTGCGAAAAAGCTGGCGGGGGAAAACCGCGGAGTTGTGGGCAGCCAGCAGCAGCAGCCAATGGCACGCCTATCTCCCGTAATGGGAACAGCTGTGCCCGACTTCGCTCCCGCACCGGCCACGGCTGGGCGGTAGAGCGAAGCAAAAAACTAACAGAGTCGTTGACTCCGATGAGTCCGACTCTGAATAGCCGCGAGCGACCAGTGCCCGTGAGCATTGGGGCCGGTTGGAGCGGCTTCAGGAGCAGCCGCGAGCGGCCAGTGCCCGTGAGCATTGGAGCCGGTTGGAGCGGCTGGGAGCGGGGAACTAGAGCAGCCGCGAGCGGCCAGTGCCCATGAGCATTGGAGCCTGTTGGAGCGGCTGGGAGCGGGGAACTAGAGCAGCCGCGAGCGGCCAGTGCCCGTGAGCATTGGAGCCGGTTGGAGCGGCTGCAGAAACTGGAGCAGCCGCGAGCGGCCAGTGCCCGTGAGCATTGGGGCCGGTTGGAGCGGCTTCAGGAGCAGCCGCGAGCGGCCAGTGCCCGAGATCATTGGAGCCGGTTTGAGCGGCTTGAGGACAGGAGCAGCCGCGAGTGGCCAGTGCCCGAGAGCATTGGAGCCAGTTGGAGCGGCTGTTGGAGCAAATACTCCAAAGTGACAGGCTCCGGGAGATGGAGACTAGTCACAGTGGGCAGCTAGTAAGTCCTACAGCAGTACCTCTTGTAGGGCTGCACAGTGTTTCTCCCTCATCAGAGGGGAGTACAGGGGGTCAATTCTGGGCTGACCCTGAAGAGGGGTGTGCAGAACATACCCCTAGTGCGCATGGGGTGCAAGAAAACCTATTGGATATGGTGTCCCAGTTTATTCAACCCGACCAAACTGGCCAAAACCTGGAACCTAAAATAGCTGCAAGTATCGACTACTTGTCATTCAACCAGCTATAAGGACAGGCATTATTGGACACCATAGCAAGACACTTACCACCAGGGAACTGCAAATCACTGAATGTTCCCAGTGTCAATCAGTGTATTTGAAAACATGTCGGAGCCTCAATCAGAGCCAGGGACTTGAAACTACAGAAAGTTCTGAAAGTCCTAACGCGGGAATTACGGTTTTCGCCCGCACAATAAATGAAAAAGACATGACACAAGATCACCAGGATGCACTGGCTTTATTTTGCAACTACCAATATGAGTAAACAGCATTAGGAAGAGTGCCATCCAACCGGCTTTAGACCCTAATTTGCAGGCCTATGCAAACCTGGAAGATTCAAGGTGATATAGACAAGTTGAGTAAGTGGGGAAATACATGCAGATGCAAAAACAAAAGGCAGAGTATTATTTAAATGTTGATACACTAAGAAATGCTAATAAAGAGACCAGGTGTCCTTACACACCAGTCAATGAAAGCAAACGTATAGTTCCAGCAAGCAATTAAAAAGGAAGATAGTATATTGTCTTTTGTTGAAAGGGGTTATGAGTGCAGGAACAGAAACGTCTTGCTCCAATTATACTTGGACTTGGTGAAACCAAACCTGGAGTATTGTGTGCAATTTTGATCTCCTTAACCATGAAAGGATATATTTGGCATGGATAAAACGCAGCAAGGGTGCATCAGACTGCTTCCTGAGATGACAGGATTGTTATGCAATGAGAGATTGGATCAACCAGGTCAGCATTCAGTCGAGTTTGTAAGTGTAAGAGGGGATCTCGTTGATATTTATGAGAATTCTGAAAGGCACAGTGGCTCAGCGGTAGAGTTGCTGCCTTACAGTGCCAGAGACCTGGGTTCGATGCTGAGTACAGGTGCTGTCTGTACGGAGTTTGTACGTTCTCCCTGTAATCTTGTGGGTTTTCTCCGGGTGCTCCAGTTTCCTCCCACATTCCAAAGACGTGCCGGTACGTAGGTTAATTAGCTCTATTAAAAAAATTGACCCTGGTGTCTAGGATAGAACTAGTGTGTAGGTGATCACTAATTGGTGTGGACTCGGTGAGCTGAAGGGCTTGTTTACATGTTGTATCTCTAAACTAAACTAAACTAAACTAAACTACTAGATAGACTAGATACAGGAATAGTAGGTTACAAACTCTGAATATGTTGAAGGACACTTAGGACTAAAATGAAGAAAACTTTTTCAAAGGTTAGGTTTGTTTTAACTCAGAAGGCAGTGAAGACCAATTTGCTGACATTATTTAAAAAAGAGGTGCATAGATTTCTGCATACACAAAGATATGGGTAGTGAGCTGGAACGTGGTTTAAAATGAAAGCACTTCCACTATCACAGCGGAATGCAGAGAAGGTCCAAAAGCTGAATAGACTTTTCCTGCTCCTAGTTCCTATGTTGTATGAAGAGATGGACTTTAATCTCTGCTGAATGCCAACTTAGAGAGCAATGGATGTTCCTTGTGTTCCTGGGTCAGGCTGGGATTTAATATCAGTCATGTCTCCACTTCTAATTGCTGTCCGATGACTTGTATTGGGAATGAGCAGCACGCACACTGTTGGGCAGTGATGACATACGAGGCATTCATGGACAGATTGTATCTTTATGGCGGTTCACATGTAAAGACATGTAAGAGTGCTTTGATAAGCATCAGAATGTAATGGGCTGAAGATGCAGGATGTGATCAGTGGATGGAATTGGAAGCCATGGCCGGCTCAATCACTTTTCGTACTCACACATCGCCATGCCCTGCTCAATCATTCATACTCACACACAGACATTGGTTACTTCAATCAGGTTCTGAAGATGCCTTTTGAAGAGAGTGCCCTTTAGAGATGTTGCTAATTTACAAAAAGCAGAGCAATCCTGAGTGTGTTTGTAATTGTACGCACAAAATGCTGGAGTAACTCATTGGGTCAGGCAACATCTCTGGAGAAAATGGATAGGTAACGTTTCAGATCGGAACCCTTCTTCAGACCAACGCTACCAATCCATTTTCTCAAGAGATGCTGTCTGACCATTTTGTGTCTATCATTGGTATAAATCAGCATCTGCAGTTTCTTGTTATTACATTATATATTTGTAATTGTGTCAATTTGTCATGTCGATCAAGAGTTAAATTTTCACAGCAGACCATCCCTGGGAAAGTGCTGAGATTTGCGATCTTGGCCCCGAAAGCACTAATTCTCAATTTTTTGACCCTCTTGATTGGAACTCATTGTCTATTTATAGAAATTATACTGTCTTTCCCAGGGCTTTTATTTTGTTGGAGATATCACTGGTGAATTGAATCATACAAAGTTTCCCATCAAAAAAAATAAGAATTGTGAGGGGGACAGATAGGCGGATAGTAGGTCAAGCTATCCCATAGAAGAAATATCTGCAACTAGTGGGCATAGATTTAGGGTAAAGAGTAAATGGATGATAGGGTCTGAGGAGTATTTTTTTAACCCAGAATGTGGTGGGATTATGGAACACAAGCTCGAGTGGGTGATGGTGGCAGGCGCTCTGCCAACACTGAAGAATTGTCCAGACAAGCACTTGAATCACCTATGTATAGAAAGCTACTGACCATGTTTGGGCAGCACAGTGGCGCAGTGATAGATCTGCTGCCTTATGCCCCTGTCCCACTTACGAAACCTGAACGGAAACCTCTGGAGACTTTGCGCCCCACCCAAGGTTTCCGTGCGGTTCCCGGAGGTTTTTGTCACTCCTGCTTCCACTACCTGCTTCCACTACCTGCAACCTCCGGCAACCACCTGCAACCTCCGGGAACCGCACGGAAACCTTGGGTGGGGCGCAAAGTCTCCAGAGGTTTCCGTTCAGGTTTCCTAAGTGGGACAGAGGCTTCACAGCACCATTGATCCGGGTTCGATCCTGACTATGGGTGCTTGTCTGTACTGAGTTTGTACGTTCTCCCCGTGACCTGAGTGGGTTTTCTCCGAGATCTGTGGTTTGCTCCTACACTATTTATAGAAATTATACTGTCTTTCCCAGGGCTGTGATTGGGACATTTATCTTGTTGGAGATCTCACTGGTGAATTGAATCATAAAGAGTTTCCCATCGAAAAAATAAAAATTCAGCTTCTCAATCGCTTGTGTTCAGAATTTGTGTTTAATGTGGAACATAAAGTAAGGTCAGTGACCTGACCGTCAACGAGCAAGATATTCTCTGAGCGTACATGTTCAGACTTAAAAACTAGTGAATGATATACTCCTCCCCAGTGACAGTAATGTCAGCGTGCACTTGAGGGCTTTATTAACTACACTGCCAAAAAGCAGCCACACTAGAGACGAGCAACAAAGATAACTGGGGAATTCTGTAAGGTAAATAGGATATCAATAGGAAATAAATGGGGAATAAATTAATCTTCCTCCCATAAATAGGAAAGAAAAAAATGCAGCCCCATTTAAAAGAGGCCCACAGTGCACCTCTCCAATGATTTACTTTCTCAAGAGTTATCGCTGTTTAATGACAGCATTTAAAAGACAATTGTATGGATACACAAGTAGGAAAGATGTAGAGGAACATGGCAAACATGGGCAAATGGGACTAGCATAATTGGGCATTTTGGACCTCATGTTCATTGGGCTGAAGGGCCTGTCTCTGTGCTGTGTGACTCTCTGACTCTTTGTTATAATGTCAAAATATACAGTGCCACAATTGTGCGGATCAGGGATTATAGTTAAAATGAATTGGGGTTGTTTACTGAGAGAGTACTGACGTTTTGATTTAGGATTTATTCCGACCTAAAACGACACCTATCCATGTTCCGAAGATGGACACATAAAGCTGGAGTAACTAAGCGGGTGCACCTATCAATGTTTTCCAGGGATGCTGTCTGACCCGCTTTGTTACTCCAGAACTTTGAGTCTTTTTTTGTAAACCAGCATCTGCAGGTCCTTGTTTCCACAAGGTATATAGCATACTTGCCTTCATTAGTTAAGCAATAGAATATAGATGCAGTGAGATTATGCTAAAACTTGATTAACCCGCTGGAATAATGTGTACAGTTATGGTTACCGTAATGTAGGAAGGATGTGACCCGAGAGAGGGTGCAGAGGGAATTCACCAAGATTTTGTCAGGGTTGGCGTGTTTTGGTTATCACGAGAGACTGGCTAGCTGGGGGGTTTGTTTCCTTGGGATGGAGAAAATCTGATTAAACTATGACAAAATGATGAGGGGACAGATAGGCAGATAGTAGATCAAGCTATCCCAAAGAAGAAGTATCTGAAACTAGTGGGCATAGATTTAGGGTAATGAGTAAATGGTTGAGAGAGGGTCTGAGGAGGATTTTTTAAACCCAGAATGTGGTGGGATTATGAAACACAAGGGCTCCATAGCAGAAGCGTCCATGTCGAGGGTCTGGAAACTGGAAGTATCCTGAGCTAATTCTGCTGCCACCATCATCTATTGCGACAAGTGATGGCTTCCACTGATTGTCGCCGGAGGTCTGTGTCCTTTTCAGGACGGACGATTACAGCGAGGTCAACATTTGTAACAAGATGGACACGAAAAGAAGAAGAATGAAACACAATGCTTGAGTGGGTGATGGAGGCAGGCACTCTACCAACACTGAAGAAATCTCTAGACAAGCGCTTGAATCACCTATGTTTGGAAAGCTATTGACCATGTTTGGATGGCACGGTGGCGCAGCGGTAGAGCTACTGTCTTACAGCGCCATTGATTCGGGTTCGTGACTACGGGTGCTTGTCTGTGCGGAGTTTGTACATTCTCCCCGTGACCTGCGTGGGTTTTCTCCGAGATCTGCGGTTTCCTCCCACACTCCAAAGACGTATAGGTTTGTAGCTTAATTGGCTTGATGTAAATGTAAGATTGCCCCTAGTGTGTGTAGGATAGTGTTCATGTTCGGGGATCGTTTCTGCGCTGTATCTCTAGACTAAACTAAGCGTGCTAGAATGGATAGGTGCTTGATGATCAGCATGGACATTTTGGGCTGAAGGGCCAGTTTCTGTGCTATGTGACTTGATAGCAGTTTTCACTGTCAACACAGTTCATGTAATCTCATAAGGGAAAGATCTCGTGCTCAAAGAACAAGCTTCCAGTATATTCATCCAGTCTCACATCTGCGAATAAAACATTAAGCCCAAAACATAACACTTTTCTGTAAGAAATATTGACTAATGTGCCTCCTTTTATTCATTAGTATTTTCAATTTTTATTTTTGGGACTCAATGCTGCTCTGTTTTCAGAATAACATCGCCCACCTACTCTGTCCTATGGGGAATTTTTCGTTAACCTTTGATGACTTTGCACAAGAACACCTACATAATCCTCGCAGTTCAAGTGAAATAGAATACTGAATAATAATATTTCTCATGCATGGAACAGCCAAAAGCTGTTTTATTCTGTAAAATAACCAAAGGAGTCTATGGTTGACTGGAATCCACATTACCACAATACCGAGAAAAACAATTGAACATACTCACAATCCCTTTTGTGCTGACACTTCAAGGTTACAATTAAATCCAGCTCTCCTGACAGCATAACTGGTTGAGATAATGAGTAGCAGGAGGGAAATAATGAATGGTGCTTTACATATCCAAGAGCATTTCAATGTATATATATATATATAAAGAAGATAGACTAAAAATGCTGGAGTCACTCAGCTTTGGATAGAAGGAATGGGGGACATTTTGGGTCGAGACTCTTCTTCAGACTGAATCGGGGAGAGGGAGAGACAGAGATAAGGAAATTACATTGAGACTAAGGGGACAAAGATCAAGGAAAACGTAGAATAGATTATTGTTAGCTAGGATAAGGTAACAACAAATCAGTTTATACATTAGTTTAGTCATTGTTATGGTCGCAAATGTAGCAAGCATTTGCACTCAGTAAGATCACACAGACACAAATGAGACAAATAACCAGTTAATCTGTTTTGGCAAATTGGTTTAAGGACTGACATCAGCCTTATCCCAGTTGCATAACAATATTTTATCCACATATAAATTGCCATCTCTTCCCAAAGATAGCAACTGCAAAGAGCACCAAATTCTCCAATGACCCTAAATGACACAACCAAATCATCAGAGCTTGAGCCCAATACATTTTACCCCCCAAAAATGGTTTACTGCCACTAAGCCAAAATAATATTTGATTGGTCCTGGTATTTTCTCACCTCAAGCTCTTCACACCCCCCCCCCCCTCCCCCCACACCCCACCACCCCCTGCTTTCAGTCTGAATAAGTCAAAATGTCACCCATCTTTTTTTTCCAGAAACGCTGCCTTACCCGTTGAGTTACTCCAATTTGTGTCTATCTTTGGTGTAAACCAGCATCTACAATTCTTTGTTTCTAACGTTTAGAAGACTCTAGATTTGCCACCTAATCTGGTCCGAGTTGATCGCAGCTGCAGCAAAGAAATAAAGATTCTGTGAATGGCCTCACTCCCCTTTAACAAAATTGTAAACATAGGGTTTCACCCTCCTTGACTCTTAGTCTGATGTGGGGTCTTAACCTGAAACGTCACCTATTCCTTTTCTCCAGAGATGCCGCCTAACCCGCTGAGTTATTCCAGCATTTTATGTCTATCTTCGGTGTAAACCAGCATCTGCAGTTCCTTCGTACACACTTGTAGACATATTTGTTATAGACATATAGAAAATAGGTGCAGGAGGAGGCCATTTGGCCCTTGCTGCCAGCACCGCCATTCATTGTGATCATGGCTGATCATCCACAATCAGTAACCCATGCCTGCCTTCTCCCCAAATCCCTTGATTCCGCCAACCCCCAGAGCTCTATCTAAAAATTCCAACTGGAAAGTAACTGTGTTAACTGTGGTGAGGAAGCATTGCTCTTGGATGTAACACCCCCCTGGAATTGAACAGACTTTCAATGACGTACAGGCATGTGAAGACTGGTAATTTAGTCATGCTATTAAAGGTGATTTGGTATCCATGGAGCTGTATCTCCAAAGAGGAAACAGAGAGGTTACCATTAAAAAAAATCACTACATTGCTTGTTCATCGACCCACTTGTAAAGAAACACTGCTGAACGACTTGCAACTTAATTACACAGGTCACTGAGGTTGTGCCCATATTCTATAGTGTGTGTAAGGTTTGTGTCGAACGCTCCATCAACCCTAACAATATTACATGTTAGCAGCGCTGAAAGAACCAAGCTCCAGTAAACAAGACTCCATGTGGTGCGGCTATTCTGAACCTGACAACGGGCATTTCAAACGAACCGCAACAAATGCTTTCTTGCAAATACAGAATAATTATTCACATTACTCCCAGCTGTAGAAACTGCTTGTTTAAATAAAAACAGACTTGCAAGATATGGGTCAAAGGTGTTGAGTATTTTGTGCTTTTGCCAATTAGCATGCACTGTGTTATCATGGCAAGCTATCTGGAACAACGCTATGCACTCTACAATTATTCATATCCAGAACCTTGACAATTTTTCTGTTTTGCTTCAAGACTGGAGACTCGCCATCTGGATGTAATTTAAAAGTCAGTTAGAGGTGGGATGTTGCAGACTGCTGGAATCCAACATGTTGCACCATGGAACAACTAACTAGCAGATACGACTCAGCCAGCGACCCTCCACACAGGGAAAGAGAACATTAAGTCAGCCTTTCCCAGGTCAATCCTACACACCACAACCTCTGTGCACCATTAAAACACCTGATTTATGTTCCCAAGGCACAGATTTCACATGGCGTGCAATGTGGAATGGGAAACTTTGGAGTGGGAATAGGGAAATCGAAGAGTTTTTTAACTGAAATAAATATGTACATTTCCAATTCATTTCAATTTTCTCTAAGAAATTCTCTATGTTTTAATATCTGAAGCAGTGACATAATTCAATTATTCACTGGGCCAAGTCATTGGGTATTTTTAAAGGGGGAGATAGACAGATTCTTGATTAGTAAGGGTGTTAAAGGTCACGGTGAGAAGGCAGGAGAATGGAGGTTGAGAGGGAAAAAATGCTCAGCTATGATCGAATGGCGGAGCAGACTAAATGGGCCGAATGGCCTAATCCCCTCCTTATGGGCTTTTGGTTTCCCCACAGAAAATTGTGCAATTATCACCAGTGATTTGATAAAATAATCATTTTGTGCTTATCTATGGGACGTTATGGGACGACAGATGGCACAATGGGCTAAGTGTTCGGCTGGCAACCGGAAGGTAGCTGGTTCGAATCCCGCTTGGAGTGCATACTGTCGTTGTGTCCTTGGGCAAGACATTTCAGCCATCTTTGCCTGTGTGTGTGGATGTAATTATGTGAAGCACTTTGGGGTCAATGCAAGTTGACTAAAAATGTGCTATATAAATAAAGAAATTTAATTTAAAATTTATCTAGCTGACTACTGGTAAACTGGAGGATTGTTTTTGCCCAGAAGGGGACAATGATCTCACAGGCTCTCATGAAGAGACTGTCAAGGAATACTGTGCTGCCCATGCAATCAATGCTACCCACTCCATCTCTACTGGCAGGCAAGGCTGGTGGTGTTGATCTGGGCCAGTCCTTGGTTGCCTTCCTCATCATCCAGCTCCTCTTAGTCCTGCTCTCAGTCAGCTTGCACCTCCACACTCTCGGGCCCTGGTCTGCCCGCAGCCCTTCCTCTAACACTGGCTGCTGTTTGCACATTATTAGGTTGCGCAACATTGAGTACGTCATGATGAATTCTCTGCACCTATTGGGCAACTGTAAGTCCTCTTCCCATTCCCCCACTAAACTTTCTATCCTGGGCCTCCTCCGATACCAGGAACAACACCTTGTATTACGCTTGGCTAGCTTACAACTCAAACAAAATGAACATTAAAGGTAGACTCAAACTACTGGAGTAACTCAATGAGTCAGGCAGCGTCTCCGGAGAAAACTAATAGGTGACATCTAGGGTCGAAACCCTTCTTCAGACTTCTGATTCTCAGTCTGAAGAAAGGTTTCGACCCAAAATGTAATCTGGTCCTTTTCACCAGAGATGCTGCATGACCCGTTGAGTTACTCCAGCATTTGTGTTTATCTTCGGTGTAAACCAGTTTCTGCAGTTCTTTCCGACACAGAATGACACCTAATGGGCCTGTCCCCCTTACGCAACTTTTTAGGCAACTACAGGAGACTATGAGGTCGCCACAAGGTCGCCACATGTTCGCCGGAGGTTGCCAGGGTGTTGGCTGCATGGTGGTGAGTAGTTCCCGCATTCTCGTAACTAGTCGCGGCTTCATTCTGGTCGGCGCTAATTTTACAGCATGTTGAAAAATTAGCGGCAACCAGAATTTTTACGCCATGGAGAGTAGGGAGAATTCTTGTGATGTAGGTGCAGTGGTAGTGGGTTGCCAGGAGCTCGTAGGTTGTCATAGGTTGTCACCGGTGCTGACCGGCTCATTGGGAAAAAAACAGTAGTTTTCAGAACCAAGGATAACCAACCGGTAATGTTGGTGGATGGGGTCTGAAGAAGGGTTTCGGCCCGAAACGTCGCCTATTTCCTTCGCTCCATAGATGCTGCTGCACCCGCTGAGTTTCTCCAGCAATTTTGTGTACCTTCGATATTCCAGCATCTGCAGTTCCTTTTTGAACAACCGGTAATGTTAATGTCCGCAGAGCTTCACAGCCGTGTATCTCTGGCTTCTTAAAAGTTGTCTCCACTCCTTCACTCCCCTTCTCCCCCCTCTCTCCCCCCTCTTTTAAAAGACTTACATGACCCTTCCCGTACACTGTGCTTTCACCGTCTTAATTACAGCGCCAAACTTCCTGTTCATCGCGGTGTGTGTCTGTATCACATTGGCTTTGTACCATGTGAATTTCACTCAGACAGCGCTTCCCCCACTTGCCCTGTCCCCCGCCTGCATAACTGGCTGGTGACGGAAGCAATGTGAGTATGTGTCTGTGTGTGTTCCACTCTGACATTCGCCGTTCCAGTCGCCATTCCAGTCGCCGTTTATTCAGCGACTTGCTGTGACTTGGCAGTCGCCTGATAAATCGCTTAAGTGGGACTGGCCCATTACCTTTCTCTCCCCCTCTCTTTCCTGTTTCCACTGGCGATCCATACTCCCCTGCAGTTTTAGGGAGTACCAATGCTTTCTGTTGAGTCAATGGTCCAAGTTATTAAATGAGGCCCTTGTCGGCACATGATTATAGTCGACAATGGTCTCTACTTGTGGGAAGCCAGCAATGCTGGCAAATCCCCAATGCCCAAGATGCAATCTGGTCCCAAATGAATTCAAAGTGGATGAAGTCATGTCTCAGTGAACCGGTGCTTGGGTGGCCTCTGCAATGTTTGGTTGAGCAGCGAGTTGGAGATGTGCAGACATCTGCTGCTGCTGCTGCTGCTTGGAACAATCTTGTGGTCAGGAAGTTGAAAGTCAATGTAACTGTGACTTCCATGGAAAAAAAGTCAAGGCATGCACGGGAGGTCACATCCCTTCTCACAGCATTTCACTTACCTTATGTTGGCATAGTGACACAGTGGTAGAGTTGCTGCCTTACAAAACCAGAGACCCGGGTTCGATCCTGACTAGGGGTGCTTTCTGTAGAAAGTTTGCACATTCTCCCTGTTTCCACGCGAGTTTCCTCAGGGTGCTCCGAATTCCTCCCACATTCCAAAGATGTGCAGGTTTGTAGATTATTTGGCATCTGTAAAATCGTCCCTAGTGTGTAGGATTGAACATGTACGGGGATCGCTGGTCGGCACGAATACAGTGGGCCGAAGGGTCTGCTTCAATGTTGTATCTCTAAACTAATCTCTGTGATAACATCTTTGGAAAGCCTGAACTTGTAAGTACATGACACATCAGAGAAATCCAGGTAGTATATGTTATTTTTATTGTATTCATTTGTCAGAATCTGGAATGGCAGCATTTAAAGCTCATTCCTAATCATCTTGGCAATGATGACAACAAGCCCCTTTCTTGAATGTTGAAGTCCTTTGGATGAAGGCACTGTCACAATGCTAATCGGGAGGATGTTCCTGGACATAGACCCAGCAGGAATGAAGCAATGGCAATATTTTTCCATGCCAGGATGGTGTGCATCTTGCAGAAGGCGATCCTGGGTGGTAAAGGCTAGCAGTCTGGGAGGTGCAGTCAGAGCAGCACAGGAAAGTAAACCCAATGCATTTTAAAACATGATAAACTTTGCAGCCACTGTGCACCAGTACTGGAGAAACACATGTTCAATGCAGTGGATGCAGCACCAATCCAACAGATTGCTTTGTCCTGGGTGGTGTTGAGCTCGTTGATTGTTGTGGGATCTGCAATCTCCTGGCCAAGCACAATGTCCTGTCCTTAGCAAGACTACCATTAGTGGATGTAGCCAGTTCTGTCACGAATGGAACATCCATTGAATGAATACCTCAGCAGTGAAATGTTGAGGAAATGTTGCTGTTAGTTTAAACTTACACTTTGGAACTTGGTGAACACTCTGTAGTGAGTTGTCAACTGAACTAGTCAGGTACTCTGAAGTCAGCAAAGAGGCACATTAAATAATGGTGAAAGCACCAAGTGGCATGATGTACTCCTAAGATGCTGGAATAACTCAGCGGGTCAAGCTGCATCTCTGGAAAAAATGGTTAGGTGACGTTTTGGGTCGGAACCCTTCTTCAGACAGATTGTAGTGGGGGGGGAGGGGGGGGGGCGTGTGGACTGGGATGGACTGTCAGTCAGAAAAATACCAGGATAAATCAGGGCCAGCAGCAGATGGCCTCAGGCAAGGAGGTTCCCTGATTGGCCCATAGTTGGCTAGAGACGGAGTGAGTCCAAGAGGGATGCATCATTGTGAACTGTGGAACTGGTTAACGGAACTTCAGTGGAGGAAGTGGGGGGAGGGAGGGGGAGGGGGAAGGAAGTGTTTGTAGACGTTACCTAAAATTGGAGAATTCAACATACCCCAGCGAAATATGAGGTGCTGGTCGTCCAATTTACATGTGGTCTCACTCTGGCAATTGAGGAGGCCCAGGACAGAAAGATCAGTATGGGAATGGGAAGGGGAATTAAAATGGTTAGTAACCAGGAGATCCAGTAGGCCGAGTGTAAGTGTTCAGCAAAACAATCGCCAAGTCCACAGTTTGTCTCACCAATGTACAGGAGCCCACATCGGGAACAACAGATGCAGTTCATGAGGATAGAGGAGGTGCATGTGAAATACTGTGTTACCTGGATGGGCTGTTGGTTCCCTGGGTGGAGTTGATGAGCTCCTAGTTATACTGAAGCTGCTCAATGGCATGTTGGAGCTCACCTTTGACCTCCAAGTTATGCCAGTGAGGGTGGAAAGGAAAATTGCATGAACAGCTATATAAATCCCATCCATTATTCGGTTCATGTCTGGTGAAAACATCGCTATGACAACATGAACAGTGCATGAAAGCGGTGGTGTAATTTTTCCATGGGTGCTATTGATGATCACCGCATAGAGAAACCCAGGATAATTTGCTTTTATGTACAATTCAAACATGAAGATTGGAAACTGACCAACCTGATTTGTGGGCAATTACTTGGGTCATAAAATGGATGCAAAACACAAAGTGCAACCCCTTACACTAATCAGCTTCCATGTTATTCACACTTCTAAAACTGTAGGGATCTTTAATGCCAGGGATTCCATTTTGATATCCAATGTAGCTTCAACTGTAAGGTAGCTCCAAATATAAGGTAGTTCTCTGATAATATTCTATCCTTCCAAATTGTAATGAAGATTCAGCAGCCTTGATGTGCAGCCTTGAATGTCAAAACTCATAGCCTTCCTAGTGGCAATGATATTTTCATGGTGCCAGGTGGCTTAAAGGGTGGTTACAAACAATCAGGATGCCTTGTACCATTTTGAGCATCAGTACATATATTTCTCTGAACGTAATCATGTTACCTGGAATTGGACAAAGCAGGGAGAACTGATTTCCCCACTGATTACAGAGCAACAGCACAGGGTTGTGCAGATATTTTGTGGTGAGCAAACCCTAGGGAGATAGTGCTGAAGTAACCCTCCAGGGATGTAGAACGCAAAGTGCTGTGAAACCCTTTCTCACTGCTCCCCATCGCACATTCCTGCTGCTCTCCAGCTCAAGTTACTCCAGCATTTTGTGTTCTGTGCAAGATTCCGGCATCTACAGATCCTTGTGTCTACATTCTGGAGACGATTGTCCCTGGACAGAGATTGCAGGGGATTGCAATCAGAGGCCAGAAAAGAAATGGAGGTCACGTTTGATGGTGGCGCAGTAGGGAATGATGAGGGCGGTTGGTAATGGGGGACTGCCTGGAGTTAGTAACATTGTACAACTGTCCATTCACAAAAGGGCACAGTCATTATTAAGGTGAAAACCAGATCAAGTCTGGCCACATCTGAGGGAGGGAAACGTAGTCAACATTTCTGACCAAGGGTACCCAACCTGAATCATTCACTCTGTTTCTCTTACCACAGATGCGGCCTGACCTGGCTGCATCAAGAGGCGCAATTATAAAAAGATCCAAAAATAGTGACTTGGTGACCTCAATCGCTTCCCAGTCCATCCCGCAGGCACCGACCTCTTGTGAACACACGACTTCAACTCACTCCAGTGTGTAATGTCCCAGGTAGGGAATGTTACTCAATTAGTGGAAGCAAATGCTTTAGGAATGAAGTCCAGAGGAAACAAAACAATCAAGTCACCAGAACAGTGCCTCTGCAAATTCTCCACAAAACTCCGCAAGTCAAAGCTGAGGTCACGGAGATAAAAGCCCGATGACTTATCATTGAATCTGCTCTCAGACATAAGCTTAATTGCCAACATCCAGTCCAAAAGTGTATGAAGCTGCATAATTAATCCCTTTATTCATGCCGGCATAATTAAAAGAAACTGCAATTAAAACCATTATGAATATCATTAGAGCGGCAATCCTCCACTTCGCAGACTAGGGAAGGAGGAGAGTAGAAGGTCAGTAAAGTTGTCCTCTGCCATCTTCTCACCTTTCAGCAGTAACTCACCTCCACCACTTGATAGGGCAATGGCTCATAAAATAAAGTAGAGTTACGCTGGCAGTTTGGGCACCACTTACCTGAACTGCTACTGGGGTGTTCTACTCCAAAGACAATGGACTCTTCTCCAGTCCACCTTTGAACCAGATGTCTTCACATTTTACAGGTGGAATCCTTCATCTCATTTAGTGCAACATCCATGGACACTCTGATGCCTGACCCGAATGACAACTGTTTAATCATGCAAGGAAGTGGTTTCTTCTGTTTGCCTTACCTGTCCCACACTTAGATCAGCCAATTCAACCACACTACTTTTAACAGCTATTCACGTTGAGAACATTTCCTTTCCCAGCTCACACCAAGGCTGCAGATCACATCACATTGGCAAGAATCATCCTTCATGAACCATGTCTGAA
The DNA here is from genome assembly GCF_010909765.2 of Amblyraja radiata. Taxonomy (NCBI): domain Eukaryota; kingdom Metazoa; phylum Chordata; class Chondrichthyes; order Rajiformes; family Rajidae; genus Amblyraja; species Amblyraja radiata. The sequence continues at coordinate 39,830,857 of NC_045967.1, forward strand.
ATACCAAGGTCCTTCTGTGTAACTGGCATTACACACAACTTTAGAAATTCCCTCTCCCGTGGCCTTGAAGTAAGTCGGCAAAGGTCCATTTTAATCTCCACTTCTATACTTGAAACGACTTATCATGAAAATTTTAAAATTCCCAACAGATAATAATGTCAGTGTATGTTTATGTGTCACACCCTTGCAATTCTGAGAAATAATGAAGCCGTTAACTCAACTGCGATATTTGCGTGAGTGCAATTTCAACTACATTTCAACATTTCACCATTTGCCATTCTACGCCTGGGATTGCTTAAACAATGAATGGGAAGTAGGGTGAAATCAGAAGGACAGAGAGTGCGTGGAGGAAGTAACTGCAGATGCTGGTTTACACCGAAGATAGACACAAAATGCTGGAGTAACTCAGCGGGTCAGTCAGCATCTCTGGAGAAAGGAATAGGTGACGTTTCGGGTCGAGATCCTTCGACTGGAAAAGCAGAATAATCGAGAAACATCAGGGCAAATGATAGAGGAAAGGAGGGATGGAACAGCAAGACTGCAATAAAAGTGTTTAAGAAGGAACTGCAGGTTGGAAAATCGAAGGTACAGAAAAATGTTGGAGAAACTCAGCGGGTGCAGCAGCATCTATGGAGCGAAGGAAATAGGCAACGTTTCGGGCCGAAACCCTTCTTCAGACGGTTTCGGCCCGAAACGTTGCCTATTTCCTTCGCTCCATAGATGCTGCTGCACCCGCTGAGTTTCTCCAGCATTTTCGTGTATCTTCTGCAATAAAAGTGTTCAGGACAGGAGAAAGGGACAAACTAATGGAGAAAAGAGGGGATTAAGAAGAAAATGGTCAATAAGGCAAGTTAAAAGGGGAAAGAGGATGTGAGAGGCTTCAGGAGTAAACGCATTCTGCAATCAGGAGTAGATTCTGTGTGTGGGTCACATACTTCAGTGAAGTCCAGTCCCGTGCACAGAGAGTTAGCACACAAATCATTATTGTATTAAATAACTTTGTAAATTCATGACCAGCACCCGAAAGGGTCAATGGTGTGGTACTGAAGATTTGTTGATAAAACATTTATAAATCAAGAAATGATTAAATTGTTAAAAAGTCTACGCAGCTATTTATAGTTTGTGCTCTTAGGCATTGCTATCTCACTGTCTTCTGAAGTGTTGGCTTGACATTTTCTCTTAGCTGAGCTTTACAAAGCTGTAATCTAATTTTGGAGGAAAAGTGAATACCTCTTACTTTGAAATCTAATTTCGGTTGTCAGCTTGCTTGTGCTGGATCAGGCTGCTTCTCTCCTGCTGTGAGTAAAAGTCATGCTGGGATTTGCCATGTTGTAGGCTGCTCCAGACCAGCTCTGACTCATCCAGGTGGGAGAGACCTGGTGAAATTCTGGCCATTGCTTCTCCATCTGAACCCAGCCAGGGGCAGTAACAGTGTGGGAGTTGCTGCAATTTTCGACAAACTCCTCAGGGTTCGGGAGGATTAAAGAGGGAAGATCCATAAACAGATTTCCAATCAGTGACTCGAACTGGAAACTGCATCCACAGGGGAGGAAAATATGAGAGCAAGTCTTGACACCATTCAGGTGAAAGTCAACCGCTAACATTTACAATCTTGGCTCATAATTGAAACATGGCCATTTGGCTACATGAGGGAGCTGTAACTGTCAGCGATATGTTATGCCAGCGTTAGGTAGTCTTCTTGAGGAGTCATGAGGGAAACATAGTTGTATTTTCAAAATCTCTTCTTACCATCTCCCATGCTCCCCATTCCAAAGCAAGTGTCAGAGCTTTATGACTATAAAAACAGATAAATGTTATGAGTGGCATATTAAAAATAACTTCTTGGAAAACATATGAGAAATGACAGACTGGTTACTCAGATGACAGAATGGAAAGCCAGCTCTCTGCCAATAACCGTTGTGAAGGGAAACAAGCTTGGACGCCCGGCGGTGGGGTACAGAGGGATATACGATGTACTTCTGTTCAAAACAGCTCCGACATGCCGTGCATGCTGTTCATTGCATCATTCGCCCAGGCCACGTGCTCTGTGTTCACACCCTCTCCAAATATTTCCCGTGGCAACCACCTAGCTGCTTGCATCTGTCAGCAATATGGAGAACGAGTTCTCTCAAAACATGAAATGGATCTACTTCCATCAAATTGCTTCAAGTATTATAGAGAGTATTGGATTCAAACACCACAACTATTAGTTGCAGTTTTGCTCAGGTAAGATGGAATGGATCATGAAGGCTAATACTCTGTTACAATGAGGGATAAAATCTAAATAGTACCTTGGAATCAAAGGTGATTTGTTTCCACTACGGTTCTGGGGGTCTGAGGTCCTGATGAGGCCAACGTAGAACCAGCAGATTTCACAATGGGGGGGGGCAGGAAAACCGTGCAGGAGTGTGTGAGTGTATAGTTTGGAGATGGTGTTTGCCCTTCTGTCAATTACACAAGGCTTCTGCATGCCACCAGTCCAGATGCAGTCTTCCTGACTCTGGAATATACTAAGCTGTGGACACAGCATCACGATTACATTTACCATCAGCATGGTGATGTACTTCTATAGGCAGCCATTGTTGAGGAGGATTCTCCACAGTCCCTCCTGATTCTTGGATCAACAGTTTTGTTGAGGCCAAGAGAAAAGAGAACGTGGTGCATTCTCCTCAACTATGGTTGCCATAGAAATTGATGCTGATTTTTAACCTGGATTCTGATTTGGATTAGTTTATTGTTATATACACCAGGGTGCAGTTGCGTTTCTTGTTCACATGAAGCCCACAGAGTAAAAATTATATGTGCAGTAGTGATAAATAAAATAATGTACACCGCAGTGAAAACAAAACAGCAGAATGATGGAAGGTTCTAGTGCAATTAAAGTACAATAACAGAGTAACCAAGAGGTAGAAGTAAGAGTACGTGGTAGCACCTCTAGAAATTTGAAACCAGCGCACCTGGACGAGACTCTCATGGTGACAAAGAGATTGTGCAAACTCCACACAGACAGCGCCCTGGTCAGGATTAAACTGGGCCCCAGGTAGAGTCCAGTGCAGCAAGGTGAAGATCAAGTCTCACTTCTCATATTATTCTAGATTGTGGATGCTATGACTCAGTTTGCCAACCTGCATTCCACTTCATACTTTCCAATGACGTGCAATTTTGTGCTTGCCCGCTGTGTTCTTCCAGCAATTAGAAATGGCCAGGGAATAGTCCCAGCACAGTTCACCGACAAGTGAAAAAATAGAGCCATTTATCCCATCAGTAGGGCTCAACTTTGATCGTGAGGTTCCAGTTGTAAGTGCATGGAATCAGGTCCCAATAAATATGTTTTAACTTTGCCGATTCTGCTCGCCAGGAAATCTATGCCACGATTTTGAAGCTTACTTCAGGGAACACTCATATAGAACTGCTTCTCCCCGGTATGATATGCCAATTAGGCCAAAAGTCACAAAGCTTTACAAAATTGTGTCTAAAACGGCAAATGTTCCTGAGATTATAGCGAGCAATGCAGAGATGCGCAGATGTTTAATGAATCTGTAATAAGCAGAAATCTGTGGTTGACAGTACCTAAAAAAGGCCACTTCAACAGCATTCCAAAAATTATAATCCCTAAGGAAACCTTGCTATGGTGGGGAAAGTGGGAGTAGTATGAAAAATTGTAGTTTGAGAAATGGAAATAGATCAGGAGAGAGATATTTATCATGTCTGAATGAACGTGAAACTACCTTACATTATGTGGCTATGGTTTGAACGGCAATGTTGCTGTTTACCTAAATACAGATGGATCCCAACAATTGGGCCAGCAATAAGTCTTCAGTAGTTGAAAGAATATAACCACAATTAACAAGGTTTCTCCAAACTTTGGTCAGAGAATTCACAAAACAGCTACTTTAGGAAATAGAAAATATTAACCCAGCCAAAGATGTTGTTTTGAGGCCAGTGTTTATAAGGTGTAGGAAGGAACTGCAGATGCTGGTTTACACCGAAGATAGAAACATAGAAACATAGAAAATAGGTGCAGGAGTAGGCCATTTGGCCCTTCGAGCCTGCACCGCCATTCAATATGATCATGGCTGATCATCCAACTCAGTATCCTGTACCTGCCTTCTCTCCATACCCCCCCGATCCCTTTGGCCATAAGGGCCACATCTAACTCCCTCTTAAATATAGCCAATGAACTGGCCTCAACTACCTTCTGCCATAAAGACACAAAATGCTATAGTAACTCATAGAGACAGGCAACATCTCTGGAGAAAAGGAATGGGTGACGTTTCTGGTCTCCAGAGATGCTGCCTGACCTGCTGAGTTACTCCATCACTTTGTGTCTATCTTGCTGGAAGAACTCAGCAGGTCAAGCAATATCTGTGGAGACAAAGGGATGGGTGACATATCAGGTGGAGACACGATGCTGGATTTCAGGATTTTGACTTGAAATGTTGAACAGCCCTTTGCCTCCATAGGTGTGGCTTTGACCATCTGAGTTCTGTCAGTAGTTTATCTTTTGCTCCTAAATACAGGAAAGTTTGGGTAGGTGAGAGGGTGTTTGAAGGTGAGAAGAGAAGATGGATTACAGCTTTATTTTAAAATGAAGTTCAGAATGTGATAAAAGTACTATTTATTGCGGGCATGTTATAAAATGGTATGCTTTGTTGCAGATGTGAATAGTGAATTGTTAAGGATTCCCATTGTTGGAATTGTTTGCAAGAGTTCTTTGGATAAATCTTAACAAGGCTATGCTGTCAACTGTATTATGTGGCAAACCAAGGCATGGATATTGTATCTTTTTCTAATTGTCAGGATTATGGACATTACTGGTAAACAAAGCATTTATTGTCCATCCATAAAATGACTTTGGAACTATTTGCATCAAATAATTCACTCTAATTGTTGAGGTGTAATTATTTTACAAAGTAATTCACTTTAAAAACTTTAATTAACTTTACATTCTGAACGGGACGAGTTTCAATGCGGCAGTGTGCCTGCGCAGTGCTCTCCCACTTGCCAGGCCCATCAGCCGCATCTGCACAGTTGGGAGGGTTGCTGGGCACGGTATCTGCACATGCATAGTTGACTGAATTTGAAATAACTGAAAGCCTCGAGCATCTCTGGTGTCACAATGGGAACCCAACGGGTCCCTGGGTCGTCTAGTTTATTCTAAAGTGTGTGGGGTGACCATGCTTACGAGAAAAATAAAAATAGATTATTTTGCCGTACGTCCTTCTATAGAAAGCAAAACAGATTACAATGCAAATTTATTTACACAAAGTATTCTAATGAAACTTGATACTGCACACCACAGACGAATGGTGAGTAAGGTGCCTCTAAAATTGTTGCACTATCGTGTACCGTTTTGGCTGTATTTCAGGAACATACATACATACAAGATTAGATTTTTAGGTATATACAAGACCAAGCACGGACCCGTTGGGTCCTGTTCAGGCTCCTTACCTCTGGATGCCCTTGGAGGTTTTGGCTAGAAATGAGCCATTAATGCCTCCTTACACTCCTCGTACGTTTTATCCGTGGGCTTTGCTGACCGCAGTAACGTACGTAAGGTGTGATAACCATCTCTTCCTAAGCCTAATAAGAACCATGCTCTCTTCTTTTCTCCAATGATATCATTGGAAATGAATGAAGCTTCCAAGACTTCATTTCTCAAAATTACACCCAGAATCTAACTGGGGAATAGCCATTTGAATAGCCATGCTACCTGTTGCTATTCAGGTGTACTATATTCTGTTCTCTCACTGTCTTTTCTGCCCTGGACTTAATCCTTTTCCATTCTAAGAGATTATCCAGCTCACTGTCTATTACTTAATCTTATAATAATAGATGTATACTAATAACCAACATTTCAGGCTAATAGTCAACTAGAACATTTAAACCATATTCCTGCTTTGCAGAATTGGAAGTATAACTACATTTGTTGCCGAAAGAGGCTTCTAAGGATTGTATCAATAAAGGGTGCTCAAAGTCAGCAAAACCGTAGGGCAATTGCTGAAACATGGGAGATCGGGAAATAAAACTGAACATTGGAAGATCTTAGCAGTTCAAGCAGCAACTCCAGAGGCAAAGGGTGTGTTTCTACTTCGGGAGTGAGAAAAAGAAAGATTATCAATAAAAGGAGGGATGGTACAAAGCCTGGTCAGTGATGGGAGGAACCAGACGTGGAGGGGATGACGGAGAGAAGTAACCAGGTGGGAGAGAGGGGGGGGGGGGGCGAGAAAGGGATGGGAAAGGTGAACAAAGGGAGAAGAAAACTAGATGGATAGCTAGAGCGAATGGAAGGAGGGATAACTGAACGAGGTGTGGGTCACCTGAAACTAGAAAATTACAAGAACATCAATTTGAACTCAACTGTGGGGACCCGATTAAGAGCAAGAATCACTTACAACCAAAACCATTTGGATGCACATTTTTCCCTGTATATTTCTGCTCTGTGTATTAATTTTGAAAGACTTGAGTAAAGATTTAAACAGAATCACATTTGACGCTTGCAGTCTGGGAATGGCATCTTCAAATCTAAAGATGTGGAAGGATTCGGTTACTTTAATCTCGTGCACTCAGCTTGTGAATTGTAATTGGACTGATGTTATTGCACAAATGTGACAAGCGTTTTTTCTGGTTTTGATCTGGAAAATTTGTTATATTTCAAGGTTTCAATGTTTCATGGTCAATGTCAGTTCATTTTGTCGTGTACCAATTAAGGAACAGTGAAATGGTGCAAATGTGTCTCATAATTTCTTGTGTGGAAAATAACTATAACCTTTTCCAATATTTTTTACTTCACTGTATTCTTTTGTCACACCTTTTTCTACATGGGCTAAGTTGGAATATCTGATCCATGACATGAAAATATAGAACAATAAAACTTCTTACAAGGCTTCCAAATGAGGTGGAATAGTAATTATGGTGTGATTAAGGATGTGAGATTGGAAGTTGGTGGGTAACTTCCCCTTTGGAGACGTCTGTGTCCTTGCCGTTGAACCGTTTTGAAAGAAATATATTTTATAACCTGACCTCCATCTGGGGAATGAGGAAACCTAGGGTCCATTGAGTCTTGTCTAGTTTAGTTTAGTTTAGTTTAGAGATGTACAGCACGGAAACAGGCCCTTCAGCCCACCGAGATCACTCCGACTAGCGATAACCGCACACTGTCCTATACACACTGGGGACAATTTACACTTATACCAAGCCAATTTACCTACATACCTGTAAGCCTTTAGAGTGTGGGAGGAAACCGAAGTTTTCGGTCCCTAGTGTGTAACAGGGAGAAAGTACAATCTCCGTACATGCAGCACCCATAGTCGGGATCGAACCCGGGTCTCCGGTGCTGCAAGCGCGTAAGGCAACAACTCTACCGCTGCGCCACTGTGCCACCTATAAGTAAGTCCTCAAGTAAGATCAATTTTAAAGTTGTAGGTTTGTAACACTTTCTTTATATAAAACATCTGAAGAAGGGCCTCAACACGAAATGTTACCCATTCCTTCTCTCCAGGGATGCTTGCCTGTCCCGCTGCGTTACTCCAGCTTTTTGTGTCTATCATTGGAAATCAATCATGGACTTGGAGGTACGACTGAGATGCTACTAGTTGTGTGTTGATGCCTGAATGTTTGTGTAAATGTGAAAAGTCACATGTGGACTTGCATGCATGTGGAAATGCATTGTCAATGTGCATGGTGGAATAAGTCTCAAATGGGACACTGTTATGGGATAACAGCTGAAGTTGAAATGGTTATTGCAGTGGACTACATTATACATTTTAAGGTTCTGACACACCCTTTATAGGAAATTATCTAACCTGACTGATTCGCCAGGCAGAGAATTTCAGGGGATATTGATATGGAATGGAGTCATGGAATTTGGATTAAGGTGGTTAAGGGAAAAAAGAATAATGTCAACTCCAATTGTTTAGAATTAAAGAAAACAGCCATAGGAATTTTTGTCACAATGCAACTACTGTATATGTTAAGTTTTAGCTTTCAACATGATGATGTCTTCTTCCACAATGTTAGTGTTCAAAACATTGATAAATTGCCCTGTTAAGTGCAAACAACTGACGATCTAAGTCGTTTGGTTTAAACATTGTTTCTCATTCCATAACTTGAATTCAAACGCTTTACCTACAGATAGTGCAACCCTGATTCTTTCACGTTGATCTGTAGAACTTAACATTATAAATGCTAGAAAAGGCTTAGACACCTGTAAGTGGTTCTGGATATCCCTGATATTTAATAACACTCAAAACCATTCCAAAACAACTAAAAATCAATTAACATTTTAAAAATCTTGAAAATTAAAACACTAACCAATTAAAGAACAATATGAAAATGTAATTGAAATACGTAAATTATTTTATAATTACCCTTGTTCCTTTCAACTATTCCTTTCTTTTCAAATGTATGGTCCTACTGTTTATGTGCCAGGTATTATTTTTTTAATATGCCAATTTTGCACAGTGACTACTGAACACTGGCTCTCCTGCCAGTTGCAAGTGTCGGTAGTTGGAGTAGAATTGCCCACAGTTCCAGCCCTTTTTATGACTCTGGTCAGTGTCTTCACCACACTGGTGTAATTCCTCTGCCAAGGTCTTTTTCCTGGCCTGCAGAGATTCTGTTTCATGTCAGAAACCTTTTCTATATCTAAGTGCTGTCATCATTCCCCGATGGCTGTTTAGTTTAATCCTGTCTCCATTGTCAGGGAGAGATTATATTCTTTGGAGTAAAGAAGAATGTCATACAAACTAATTGAACTATGGAAAATTCTCAAATAAATTGACGGCACAGTTCCAGTTCAGTTGCCGGGAATTTCTTCCCAACTGCAAAGTCCTGAACCATCGAAAACGATCAGTTATTTGACTGGCATTGAAAGAAAATATTAGTTGGGTTTTGGATTCTCAGAGAATATTTATGCAAGAAGGCATTGGACGCATGGGGAATCAAGGGAATATGGAAATAGTGGGAGAAATATACCTGGTGGGATTAGTTACAGCACAGAAGGAGCCCATTTGGCCCATCAAGTCTATCCTAGTTCCTCTTAGAGCAATCCAATGTTGTTTGCTGTACCTTGCTGTTTTTCCATAGTCCTGGTGAAATGAATCTGTTTTGAAGACACATTGATTCTGTTCCCACCACCCTCACAGAGAATGATTTCCAGATCCTATATAATCTCTGATGAAATAATATTCTTTCCTAACAATCCTTGATATGTTTTGCCCTAAGCTTTTAATCTGTATCCTTTGTTTTTTGACCTATTTGATAATGTTGCCTGCTATCTCAATGAGAGGCAGGGCAGTGAACCAGAGCTGAGCATATGTGTCAGGTTCAGGTCAAGCAGGTAACAAGAAAACTGTTAAGTCATTGGATTGACACAAAGTGCTGGAGTAACTCAGCGGGTCAGGCAGCATCTTTGGAGGAAAAGGATGGGTGGCATTTCGGGATAGGTCTGAAGAAAGGTCCCAACCCGAAACGTCACCCATCCTTTTTCACCAGAGATGCTGCCTGACTCGCTGAGTTACTCCAGCACTTTGTGTCCATCTTTGGTATAAACCAGCATCAGCAGTTCCTTGTTTCTATATAAAGTCCTTGGGTTAGGCCAAGTTCACATTGTTTGTGGTTGACTAGCTTCATGTTGAGTTTTAATTTTTAATCAAACAAATCTCTGGTCTAAATCAATCAGAATCTCTTGCATAATTTTTATTAAATATCAATGCAGGCTCAAAAGGCCCACTTGGCTTCACTAGTTCTTTTATTTATTTTCTTCCAATGTTCAAACTGAGAAAATAACTATTTCTAATGTACATTTACATGAGAGAATCAGTATGTGGAAATTATGCAATCAATATATATTATTGAAGAAACGTATTAAAGATGCGAGTAACTCTGGAAACAAGTATCATCACAGCATGAACTACGCGTATCCCCTCTCCATTTAGTTTGCATTTAAAAGATTTTTGTCGTGAGTTCATTTCAATAATGCCTCACTGTCTCCAAATAATTCTTATTACTTTGCTGTCTCTCAGCAACCCTATTCATATCAAATTCTATCAAGGCTTAAATTTTGCTTTCATATCTGAAGAGATGCTGCTATAGATCATTAATGCTTTGAAGGGAATATTAAGAATACCAGGCATTCTTCCTCCTGTACGTTTTCTTTGATTCTCTCTCTTCCTCTTGCCTCACTCTCACTTTAAAATCAATACCACAATTATCAATATTGCTCTAAACTTTCCCTTTGCTCTCCTTTGAGCTAGAAATGCAACAGGAAAGGAAGGACGTTGGAAGTCAGAAAATCATAGATATTTAGGAGTCAGTGATACTGAGAGAGGTGGATGAAAAGAATGATATGTTTGAAAAAACTTAAAGAACAAACATCATTTGTAAAAAAAATGATAGGGACAAACAAAATAGGAATTAAGTCCTTTGGAATGTCCTGTGGTTGTTAAAATATGTACACACAAGTTTTGTCCTTGTGTTTCCCCGTTGACCCTGAAAGATATTCAAACTAATCATGGTCTTGTTCTTATATGTCCTTCAACCCCAGAGAAGGTTTCCAGAACAGCTTGCTGCATATTGAACAAGAGTATAACTCCTTCTGCTTTGCCTTCTCCCAATTACAGTGATGGAGAAGAGCAAGATAACAAGAGCACCCAAAATGCTGCCCCAGGTGAAATTGGCTAATGCAGTGCAGACCAGGATTAAACATGGCTTTATTGGTGTAGGAAGTAATGCAGATGCTGGTTTATACCAAAGATAGACAAAAAATGCTGGAGTAACTCAGTGGGTCAGGCAGCTTCTCTGGAGAAAAGGAATGGTGAAGTTTGGCATTGGAACCCTTCTTCAGACCTCTTACACCATCTACCGTTTATGAATCAGAAGAGATAAGAGGTTGAGGGAGGTGGGATGAAAGGAGGAGGGCAAGGTCCAAGGATACTATCCTCCTTATTGGCATCAACTCTGACAGAAACAACCAACACAGTAACGTTGGAGTCACCACACCTATTGGGATTAGGACATGTTGTCCATCTCTGCATCTTGCAATTATTTCCATAAGATGGAGAAGGGGTGCCAGTGAGTGTTGTGCAATGTATTTGTGTAATAATAGACAATAGACAATAGGTGCAGGAGTAGGCCATTCGGTCCTTCGAGCCAGCACCACCATTCAATGTGATCATGGCTGATCATCCCCAATCAGTACACCGTTCCTGCCTTCTCCCCATATCCCCTGACTCCGCATTCTTTAAGAGCAGGTAATATAAATGAAGCAGGTAATATAAATGAGTGCATAGAACAGTGTAGCACAGGAAACGGCCCTTTGCTCCACAATGTTTGTGTCAAATATGATGCTGTTAAACTGATCTAATCTGTCTGTACAAGATACATATCCCTCTATTCTCTGTACCATTGTACCATCTAAAAGCCTCTAAAACATCACATTGGTATCAGCCTCCACCACTACCCCTGGCAGTGTATTCCAGGCCCACACCACTTCCTGTGTACAAAAACTTGCCCCGCACATCTCCATTTCACATCCCCCTCCTTGCCTTATGAAAACACAGCTGGCAATGAGCAAGAAGTTGTGAGGTGTACATCTCTGGAGCAGCCGGAGAAAACCCAAGATAGACACAAAATGCTGCAGTAACTCAGCGTTACAGGCAGCGTCTTTGGATAGTAGGAATGGGTGACATTTAAGGTGAAGACCCTTCCCCACACAGGTCATGCGAAGAACGTACAAACTCCATACAGACAGCTCCCGTGGTCAAGATCGAACCCGAGTCTCTGGCCCTGTAAGGCAGCTACTCTACCGCTGCGCCATCGAGTTGTGAGTGTAGCGTGTGAGAGTCCAGTAAGCCTGAACTAGCTGAATGAGTTCTCACAGATAGAGACTAGTGGTAAATGGGTGATGTTATGAAAAAGCATTACATGGCCACTCCCTCTTCTCCCCAGTCCAATCCGATAAAAGGTATAGAAGTATGAAAATGCACACATCCAGATCCAGGGACAGTTTCTTCCCAGCTGTTATCAGGCAACTGAACCATCCTACCACAACCAGAGAGCAGTCCTGAACTATTATTTACCTCATTGGTGATCCTCAGACTGTCTTTGATCGGACTTTAATGATTAAAAAAAATGTATACAACAATGATCCCAATCATCCCATTCCACCCACTCATTACTCTTGACTCAACCAAAATTATTTCTGAAATATTGGTCATAAATTTGGTGCAAAAATGCTCCAAAATAAGGCTCAGAATGCACCAGAGAGCATCTAAAATCCCAGAGCTTCCCTTAAGCGGGCCCAGGACCCCGGCCACGAGTGGCTTCACGCTTCGCGCCCGTGATGCATGCACATTATTTCACATAAAGCTTTTGTAATCTTGTCATGCCACCATCCTTTTTGAAAAGCTTCATACGGGCCTGTGAAGGTGGAACCACAATCACCTTAAACACTCAACCATGTTCACTGAACTTCTTGTGGCATGGCAGCCCTGCCCTCTGGACCTGACTCTTCACGTTGACTTTCTGCAGATGGGTCACTGAAATCATTGAAACAAGAAAGCAGCATGAAGTTGGCACGAGGCAATAAGCTTGGGTTAATTGTGCACCGCAAACGCTGTGGTAATTTCTTGAGGCAATAGGATCTGACTTTTTATGCAAAGCACTTGCTCGTTTGCTAATTATGAGATCTTACAGCTCTTTTACATTGTCAGTGACTAGATAAGATCCAGAAAAACACAACATAAAGGAGGTGAACTCCACACTGCATTTGTCATTGACCTAATAAATGCAAAGTAAAGTGTGGAAAGTAAATGTTTCCAATGGGATCACAATCTTTAGTTGAAGATTGTGGCTCTCCACTTTAAGTATTGCTCTCCCTGTGAATGTAAAAGATAGCATGAACAATATTGGCTTTGTGAGGATCACCATATTTCTCAATGACATGTACATTCCATGTGTCCACTGTGATCAGGCTTAACAGAACTGTTAAGGATTGCACTGCGACATCGATCCAGTAATTACAACCCACTACTCACTTTTCATTTAACTCAACCTTTAATGACTTTCTGGTATTAGGAATATATGATCAACTGACAGTTATCACAAAGGGTTTAAAACATCACTTACCTGAAATTACTGTCATAGTGTAATTGTGAAATATATGGTTATAGCGGAAATAATGCCAACATATACTGAATGCTTTTAATTAAAAATGTAACAAGAATACAATTGCTGGAAATCTATTTGAATGTAGAACATAGAACAGGAACAAACCCTTCAGCCCACAATGTCCATGGTGAACATGATACCTGTTAAGCTAATCTCCGCTTGTACGTAATCCACATCTCTCCATTCCCTGCATATCCACATGGCTATCCAAAAACTCTTCAATGCTACAATCAGTTTTGCCTCCACCGCCACCCCTGGCATCATGTTCCAGATGCCCACAATCTTTGTGTAAAACATCTTGCCCCTCACATTAAAGTCGAAAATGCTGGAAGTGTGAAACAGACAAGGTTCCATGCAGAAAGATAAAGAAGCTAACTGATATTGGCAGCTTCAATCTTACATCTGAAACAGCGAATAAACAAACACAAAAGTGTTCATGTTAGAAACTGAGATTCTAATAGGGATAGTTCAAGAATTGAACAGTGGTTCCAGAATCAGAACAAACTGGTGGATGATTTTGGAAGATCACTTTTTCAAGCTGGCACTTGGTGACAAATGCCCAGAAACGAAAGCAGTGAAAATTATGCAACTAATCATGGTAAAGAAAACAGATCTCAAAAATTCCTGTGAATGAAGCAGAAAGAGGTGGAAGTCATGGATTTGCAAGGGATAAGAAAAACTGAAATAAAATTGTTAGCATTGCCCTCACAAGCTTCTCAGCATTCCAATACTGAAAGGTCAGAACTAAATATTGCGCTCGATAATTTGATGAAGATTTTGCAACTCATTTGTAGATTATATTCCTTCATCCAGATGCATTGCCAACATCTCGTACTTCTGAGAAAAAGGGGTACTAAAAGTAAATAATCAGGCCAGTTAGCAGCTAATTTCCCAGGAGTAAGAACAGTGGAAGAGGCCAAAAACAATTGGCAAAGTTGTGTTGGGGAAAAGGATTACAAGTACAAAACCAGAAATTCAGACAGATTGAAAGGGCTTGGCAATGTGCCCTTGGTCTCCCAATGTCGAGCATCCTGAACAAAGTTCAAAATATATAGCGTATGAAAACTGCTGAATCACAAAGCTAGGGCAATGGTGTGGGAAGACACAAACAGATGTTGCTTGTTTCATGGGAAAATGATCAAGGAATCATAGTGTTCAGAGCACTCAAAGGACCCTCCAATTAACCACAATTCTTTGGGGATTTCCCATTCGTTTTCCTTCCTTTTGTCCCAAAGACGTATATAATCTACTCTGAAACATTACTTGATCTATTCCTTCCACAGATGCGAATGGGCAAACTACCATTTTCTTGACTTTCTGTGACAAAGTAGCTTCAGATCAAGGAACATCATAACATCAGCTCCCAAGCAAATACTAGAAAGTCGCTTTATATTAAATTTTAAAATGAAATAATAAATCTGTGTTGTGCTAATTATAGTGGGTAAGACCAAGGCGGACCCGTTCGGTCCCCTCAACGCGCGGTTGCAGTGGGGGGGAGCGCGGCTTGCAGCTCGAATTTTTCTGGTAAGACGATTTTGGACTCCACCGGATACAACTCTACAAGAATATGTAAAATTTACGGTAAGGAAGTCGTTTTTCGGAGCAGATGTGGTCACACACACACACACACACACACACACACACACACACACACACACACACACACACACACACACACACACACACACACACACACACACACACACACACACACACACACACACACACACACACACACACACACACCCAAGATCAGAGTTTTAATAGTTACTAGACCAAGTGGGATCCGCTAGGTCCCGTCCCCTCAGTGAGCGGTTGCGAGGGGGGAGTGGTGGGGGCTGGCCTTCAGCGTCACACACTAACCACCTCCCACACACACACACTAACCCCCCCCTCATTGATATTATATTAATATTATTCATTCGCTCCTTTTACCCCATCCCCCGCCCTATCCACTCATGCATAAACCCCAACTGCACAGGCGTGAAGAGGGAGGGGGAGGGGGGTTAGAGATTGAGGGGTGGGGGGGGGGGCATGCGGCATCACAGGAGAGGGCTGGTTCCCGAACGCAATACTCCACCACTCACCCATAGGTCCCAATATTCACCACTCCCTAGAGAGGGAGTGGGAGAGGAGTGAGAGGAGGGGGCAGAGAGGGAGGGAGAGAGGAGCAGGGAGGGACGGGGCAGAGAGTGAGGGGTGGCAGAGAGGGAGGGGCAGGGAGGGAGGGGCAGGGAGGGAGGGGCAGGGCAGAAAGGGAGGGGACACAGAGGGATGTGGTAGAGGCAGCACCTACCCAGGTGCTGCATTCTCCCCCCTCCTCTCCTCCCCCCTCTCCTCCCCCCCTCTCCTCTCCCCCTCTCCTCTCCCCCCCCTCCCCTCCCTTTCCACTCTCTCCCTCTCCTCCCCCCTCTCCACCCCCTCCCCCCCCTTCCTCCAACCCCCCTCCCCCCCTCTCTCTTCCTCTGCCCCAGGGAGGGGGTAGAGAGGGAGGGGGAGGGGTTAGCAGCAGCATTTACCCAGGTCGTAGAACAGCAGCCTCCCCAACAGGCACCAGGCCCAAGCGAGGCCCGGAGCGATCTGTAGATGGTCAAAAGCAGCGGAGGACCAGCCGATCGTGGCTTCCGCGAGGGGATGTCTACCCACCTGCGTGATAGATGATCGGTCGGGGGAGATGGAGTGGAGGTCGTCCCCCGTGATGGGATCGGGATCATCAGGAAAAGGCATCATGATTCCCCGAGTCCCTGCGATCGACGGAGGAATCGCATGTCTCCATAGACAGCCTCTCCCAGAGGGAGCAATGGCCGCCACGGCTTACCTTCCCATCGCGCTGCCCCATGCCTCCGTGGCGATAACGACCACCGCCGCCATGTTCTATACCTTGGAGGAGCCCAGCGGAGTGCGCAGCAGGACCTGAGCAGCAGTTTAATCCCCGCACCCACGCGCGCGCGGCGATAATGACCGCCGCCGCCATGTTCTAGAACTTCAAGGAACCCAGCGGAGAGCAGAGCGCGCAGCACGACCTGAGCAGCAGTTTAAAAATGTTAAGTGACAAATTTAAAGAAGTATAAGTTCAGAAGCCAAGAAGTACAGAAGACATAACAGGGGTGAGCAGCGCGAGCAGAGGCAGGCAGGCAGATCCATTGTGACGTCATCAGCGAGACCATCTCATTTATTTTCTAAGTTATTTGAGATTTGTGAACATTTTCATAAATAACTCGAGAAATAATGCATGAAATTTTCAGATAAGGCAATTTTTGATTTCACGGGATAAATCTCTACCGGAATATGTAAAAATCTTCCTGTTAGTGCGTTGTTTCTTCGAGCAGATGTGATCGCACACAAACAAACACACACACACACACACACACACACACACACACACACACACACACACACACACACACACACACACACACACACACACACACACACACACACACACACACACACACACACACACCCAAGATCAGAGTTTTATAGTTATTTAAGGATAAGATAAGGTATTGAAACGAGACAATTCATTGCAGATTCATTAAGATACTGCCCTTTACAAAGAAAAATGTGATAATTGTGTCTTATACTTAGTGAAAAATTACAAAGGGATGGGAAAAGTAAAGAGAAAGAGAACATTTCCAGCAATTCAGTGGTCTAGAACAAAGAAACATTGACAACAATTGATTACAAGAAGTTTGGGGAATGAGAATAAAAGAACTGTTTGCCACACACAGCAAGGTTGTAGAATGCATTACTGAACTTAATAATTGAAGCGTACCAATCTGAGATTCCACAAAGGTTTAGATCAGCAATGGAAGGGAGGGTGTGAAAGTAATGCAGCAGCAAGACATTTACAATGGATTGGATTAACACTGCAGTTTATGTGGAGAACAAACACCTTCTTTGACGGGTCAAGTGAAATGGGGTGGCACAATGACAAAACGGTAGAGTAGCTGCCTTGCAGCACCAGAGACCCGGGTTCGATACTGACTACGGGTACTGTCTGTATGGAGTTTGTATGTTCTACCCGTGTTCTCGTGGGTTTTCTC
Source organism: Amblyraja radiata (assembly GCF_010909765.2). Lineage (NCBI taxonomy): Eukaryota > Metazoa > Chordata > Chondrichthyes > Rajiformes > Rajidae > Amblyraja > Amblyraja radiata. The sequence continues at coordinate 39,848,073 of NC_045967.1, forward strand.
CGGGTGCTCCGTTTAACATCCCACACTTCAAAGACGTACAGGTTTGCAGGTTAATTGGCTTGAGTAAAATTGTAAATTGTCCCTAGTGTGCAGTATAGTGTTAGTGCATGGGATGACCACTTGTCGGCGCGGATTCAGTGGGTAAAGGACCTGTTTCCGCACTGTATCTCTAAAGTATAAAGAAATGGTCTATTTTCATTTCCATGCAATTTGATATCGAAGATTTCAAACATTCAGATTTTCCTCTTCTTCACATTAATATTTACAGTGTAAAGGGTGTTACTGTCTCTGGGTTGTGACTCTCCAAAGTTGTACGTTCAGCCTTTTAAAGAGGAGAGCTCTGGTCTACCTCAGCATCTGTGTGCATCGATTAATGCTGTTACAAGGGGTCCATTATCTGCTGAAGTCTAATATATTGAATGTTAAAGGGACCTAATTGAAATTTACCAAATAGTGAAAGGCTATGATAGTGGATGTGGAGAGGATGTTTCCACTAGTAGGAGAGCCTAAGACCAGAGGCCATAGCCCCAGAATAAAAGGATGTACCTTTAGAAAGGAGAAATTTATTTCGTCAGAGAGTGGTGAATCTGTGGAATTAATCGCCACAGAAGGTTGTGGAGGACAAGTCAATGAAAATGTTTAAGGCGGAGATTGATGGACTCTTGATTAGTACAAGTGTCAGCGGTCATGGGGAGAAGGCAGGAGAATGGGGTTGAGAGCGAAAGATAGATCAGCCATGATTGAATGGCAGAGCAGTCTTGATGGCCTGAATGGCCTAATTCTGCTCCTATGTTATGCATTTACGAATGCAAATTTATGTTAATGATATATACACTAATAGAAAGTATAAACAATACAATATCTATGCATGAATGGGTCAGCTTTCTGCCAGGTGTTTTATTTTAAAGGTGTTTTATTTTAAAGGATTTATTTTCTATTGTTCATTTCAGTCAACTGATGTCTGCTGGCAGAGTTGTCTTTATTCACGTTGAACCATATTCTGAAGAAGGATGGCAATTCAACAGAAATACAACCAAGTGTAGATAGCTGTCTCTACCACTTAACCAATAATAACTTCCTTTTATATAGAGTTACAGATGGATACAGTGTGGAAACAGTCCCTTCGGCCCAACTTGCCCACACAGGCCATCAATGTTCCAGCTACACTAGTCCCATCTGCCTGCGCTTGATCCATATCCCTCCAAACCAATCCTATCCATGTACCTGTCTAACTGTTTCTTAAACAATGGGATAGTCCCAGCCTCAACTACCTCCTCTGGCAGCTTGTTCCACACACCCTGTGTGAAATATAGTTCCTTTAATAAACTTTCCAGGATACTTCACAGAATAACCAGCTAAAATTTGAAGCGAAACAAAGAAAGGGATAATCAAAAAACTTGATCAGATTCATTGGTTTTAAGGAGTATCTGAAATGAGGAAAGAAAAAGTCATAAGATGGTTTAGGGAAGAAACTCCAGACTTCAAGATCTTGACATTTTAATGTACATCATTTAATGGTGTGGCAAGGAAAGTTGAGGATGCAGAAATTAGAGTTTTAAACTTTGAAGCCTGGGTTGACTGGAACCCGTGTGGAGATATCAACACTGGGGCGATGGGATGCAAAACCTGGGCAGACTCATACCATGGACAGAAGAGCCTGATAATCAGCCAGTATTAAAGGAGTGGAAGAAAGCAGTCTTGGCAATGAAAAGGAACTGGAGTCAATTATTCAGCTAAATGAAATATGTGAACATCTCAGATCCTCAATTCCATGTAGCTTGTGGCAAAGGCACAAACTCGATTATAAAATCTTTTTGGATTGAAATAAATCAGTTCCATATCCCATAAAGGCGTCTACATCCTCAACAGAGATGAAACCATCATACTGAATAAAGTCATGGCCCTTCAGCCTATTCTGATCATGCCTACACCCATCGGTACTAATTCTGCACTAATTCCATGTCATTCTCCCCCAAATGCCATCAACTCCCCCACGTACCTACTCAACAAAACGTTCTAATACTCATCTAATCAATAGTTCAGTGAGTGAAAGGCCGTCTTGTGTCCTCTAGATGTCTCTCCAACTGAACTGAAGGTGCCACCTTGGATTTGGTTCTTCATTGTGAAGCTGGACTTAGAGTACCTGACAGTTATTTTGCCAAGGGCTGGGAATCAGAGGCAGCTGTACATTATCAGCAACTGTTTTTGGCGTGACATCAGCCACTGGGTCTTGGGTTGCATTTTCTTCCCTCCACTGTAGTTTGGGGTACACTGGGGTGACTCGTCACACTGCCCTCGTCATTGTGCTGCTGAGATCACCCGAGGATCTCAATACAGCTCAGCACAGCTGGTGCCAGAACCTGGGTTTGGTCCTGACTTCACGTGCTGTCTGCGTGGAGTTTGCACGTTCGCCCTGTGACCAAGGCGGCACAGTGGTGCAGCGGTAGAGTTGCTGCCTTACAGCGGGTTCAAGACCCGGGTTCGATCCTGACTACGGGTGCTGTCTGTAAACGTTTGCATGTTCTTCCAGTGACGACGTGGGCTTTCTCCAGGTGCTCAGGTTTCCTCCCACATTCCAAAGATGCGCAGGTTCGTAGGTTAATTGGTCTCTGTAAAGTGTCCATTGTGTGTAGGGTGTAGAACTAGTGTATGGGTGATCAATGGTCGGCACGGACCCAGTGGGCCGAAGGGCCTGTTTCCAAGCTGTATCTATAAAGGAAGCAAAAACTAAACATGTTCAGGGTTCCTCCGGATGCTCGGACTTGTTCCCATATCCCAAAGACGTGAAGGTTTGTAGGTTGATTGGCTCTCTGTAAATTGCCCCTTGTGTGTAGAGAGTGGATGCGAAATTGGGATAATGTAGAATGGGTGTGAATGGGTGATTTATGGTTGTGGGCCGAAGGGACTGTTTCATGCTGTACCTTTCAATAAGTAATTCAGAAATTAAATATGTCAACCTGCTGGGCAAAGTAAAGCACTTGCATGTTAGCAAATGCCATGCCAGATTTCCAACTTAAGTTTCTTCCAAAGTGCCCAGCATTACTCAAGACAAATTTCCACCAAAGGCTTCAAAGCAGATGATTGGGCTGGGAGACAGCCCTGAGACCGTCACCAATGCCAGGGGGAGTCCAACATGGCAATTATTCACGGTCTAATACAACTCAATTAATACACCAAGTCCCATGCATGGAATCGTGACTCTTTCACTGTTTACCTGCAAGCATCGCCACAGTTCGGTGATGTGTGTACCGTCCTCATTAAACATTTACAGCATTAACAAGACTGGCATTCAATCACTCAAGTATCTCTGTGGGATATTACAAATCATATCAAAACGCTCCAATGCCAGGACACAATAATATCGCGCTGACAACTATCACACATGGACATTCCATGTCCACAATAACAACAAAACCAAAAAGTTCGGCAAATGAAGACATCGCCCCACCCGTGCGTTTACTGAAGAAACTGGACAGATGTTGCTGCCTGCCTGGTACTCACAGTGTGTAGCGGGTCGCAGAGACAGGGCTGACACGTATCTGTGCAAACCGATGATCCGGACTTCCAGCAGCAGCGCCCGGTGGCAGACAGATCCAATCTCCAGCTCAATCTCCTCCAGCACACTCACCGCTTCCCTCGCCAGAGCCGAGAGCTGCCTCAGCACATTTCCCAAAGTAAAACTGGAGACATCGACCAGATTGTCCAAAACTGGCGGCGTCCTCCCCTCGCCCTGGAAACGGCAAACTTGCACCGGCCGCACGATCCTCTTGCAGAAAGGCATTGTTGGGTATAAAAATAAAATCTTATCTTCGTTAAAAAAAAGTCAAGAACACGGGCTGGGCGATGTAATGAAACAACTGTCAGGGTGGAACAAGCTTGAGCCCCGAATGGGATCGCTCTTTGCTTTCTGACAGCTCTTACCCAAGCCTCCAGAGAGCGCTGTTTCTCTGGAAGGGGAGGGCGCTCCACATTGCTAACAGCGGGGGTGGTCCAATTCTGGGAGGAATTCCAGTCCAAGACGCTCCCTTTCGAGTGAAGAGCCAGCAACGGTCCTGTTTTCCAGACTGTCTGTGATCTGTGGCGGATTGTGATGCATTACATAAACGAGAAGGTGAAATTGACATTTCCTCTCTCAACCACAGTGTAGAGTTGGGTTTGCAAGATCTGGTACAATCCCTACAATCACGTCCCCCCTCCTCCTTTCGTCAGCGCAACAGGAAGTCTGAGACAGTTTGTGCAAAACAACGTAACGGGGTACTCGTGATAGCTTCATCCTTTCCAGAGCTGCATGTTCCAAGCTGTTTACAGAACATTCCTTCTGCACAATCCCGACTTTCTCGCAGTAAAATGGGAGCAATTGCTTCGCTATTTTAAAACCAATATTTTTGACAAAACTTTTCACTTTTGCTGATCCTGTCACCTGTATTACTTGTCAGACGAGTCTTTTGCCCCATTCCTCAATCTCTGTTTAATGCCTTTCCTTCCCAAAGCAGGCTATTAAAACTAACAGTAAAATGCACGCTAAAATCCATTAATAACGGATATAAATATTTTGGTTTCCTCCAAAATTATGCAATAAGTCTACACCGTTTTAAAATTTTAAATATGCAATTCAATACTCAAACACCGCAGACTGGTCTCTCTAAATCAATCATGATCTGCACTTTTTAAAGTAATTCTACTCTTGCATGTGGTCTGCCTTCATACTAGTGAGGTGGTACCGTAAATAACGTAGATGAAGCTGCAAAGATTCAAGTGAGCATTGATAACTTAAGTGAGTGGGCAAAACTATTGTAAGTTCAGTTCACCGAGGTCATCCAATGAAGATAAAGTGAACAGAACTCATTTTAATGTACCATTTTGACAAGTAACATTGAGATTTGGTTTTCATCTTTTGTTTCAATGTAGATTAATTAGGATTTTCAGGATAGCACAACATTTGGGCACACATTTATCATTGATGGTTTGCCATGGAAAGATCGATTTACCCAAACCTGTAAATCTAAAAATCTATAAGCCAATAAACCTGCTTTAATTTATTGTTCATTTAGTAGGAATTTTATATTTGTAAGTAAGCTAAAAGGATAAGAGAAATGGAATATCTGCATTCAGGTGGAGACCACAATAAAGTAATGGAAATAAAGCTGGTGATGGGGAAGGCTTGTGAATTGCAGCTAGTGGAAGAGCAAGTACGACTGTGAATGGAGGGAAATAAATAAGAACAAAGAGTGAGAGAGAAAAAATCTTGGAACAGATGCTGGATATCTAGCTTAAACTAGGATGTGGGAAATACCCAACAGATCATTCAACATCTGTGGAGAGAGACAGACAAGGATTGTTATTGTCACAAGTTGATAAAAATGTCTTCAGATCTGACACCAACTGAAGAATTGTGTAGGAAACAACTGCAGATGCTAGTTTACACCGAAGATAGACACAAAATGCTGGAGTAGTAGGTCAGGGTGCATCTCTGGACAAAAGGAATAGATGAAGTTTCAGGTCAAGACCCTTCTTCGGACTGAGACTCGGGAGAGAGGGAAACTAGAGGTATGAAAAGGTACAGAACAGAACAGAGCCAGCACTGATGGCCAAAGAGCCCACAATGGTCCATTGTTGGCTCTCGAAGAGGTGATAACAAGGGTATACGAACAGTAAAACTACCAGGATGACTAGAGTGGAGGAGGAACGGAGAGAAAGGGAATGCAAGGCTTACTTGAAATTAAATAAATCAATATTCATACCACTGGGTTGTAAGATGCCCATGCAAAATATGAGATGGTGTTCTTCCAATTTGCATGTGGCCTCACTCTGACAGTGGAGGAGGACCAGGACAGAAAGGTCCAGGGGTAAGCTTGAAGGGGCTACAATTCACCTTCCATCTTGACATGTCACAGCCCTAGGGACAATACTGAATTCTACATTTTCAAATAATAGCCTTTCTATTCTTGTCAGAACTGGTTGCTTGTGCTGCAAGATCACTCACCTCCAACATTAAATCAGTTTTCTCTCTCATAGTCATACAGCATGGAAGCAGGACCTTCGGCCCAACTCGTCCATGCCGTCCAAGATACCTCATCTAACTAATCCCATTTGTCTGTGTTTGGCCCATATCTCTAAACCTTTCCTATCCATGTACCTGTCCAGTAAAATCTGATTAAAGATAATCCGAGGGTCTACAATGAGGTAAATGGTAGCTCAGGACTACTCTCCAGATGTTGATAGGATGGTTCAGTTACATGATGACAACATTTTCTTTCCAGCTGTTATCAAGCAAAAGAACCATCCTATGAACAACTAGAGAGGTGTCCTGAGCTCCAACCTACCTCATTGGAGACTCTCGGATTATCTTTAACCGAACTTTACTGGACTTCATCTTGCACTATACATTATTCTATTTATCTTTCATCTATACACTGTGGACAGCCCAATCATAATGCTGAATAGTCTTTCCGCTGACTGGATAACACACAACAAAAAGCTTTTCACTGTACCTCGATACATGTGACAATAAACTAAACTAAACTAGTGTATTTTAAATGCTGTTATCATACCTGTCCCAACTACCTCATCTGGCAGACAAAAGTGCTGGAGAAACTCAGCCAGTGAGGCAGCATCTATGGAGCGAAGGGTGCAGGATCACCTGCACCTCCTCCAATCCTATCTACTGCATCCGCTGTTCCAGATGAGACCAAGCGTAGGCTTGGCGATCGCTTCGCCCAACACCTCCGCTCAGTTCGCAATAACCAACCTGATCTCCCGGTGGCTCAGCACTTCAACTCCCCCTCCCATTCCAAATCCGACCTTTCTGTCCTGGGCCTCCTCCATTGCCAAAATGAGGCCCAGCGCAAATTGGAGGAACAGCACCTGATATTTTGCTTGAGTAGTTTACACCCCAGCGGAATGAACATTGACCTCCAATTTCAGGTAGTGCATGCTTTCTCCCTCCTTCCGCTCCCCTTCCCAGCTCTCCCACAAGCTTACCGTCTCCGCCTCTTCCTTTCTTGCTCCCCTCCCCCGACATCAGTCTGAAGAAGGGTCTCGACCCGAAACGTTGCCTATTCCTTCGCTACATAGAGGCTGCCTCACCCGCTGAGTTTCCCCAGCATTTTTGTCTACCTTCGATTTTTCCAGCATCTACAGTTCTTTCTTAAACACCTCATCTGGCAGCTTGATCCATATACCCTTCATCCTCTAAATGAAAAAAATGCCCCTTAGTTTCCTATTAAAACTTGCCTCTCTCACATTAAGCCTATGTCCTCTGGTTCTTGATTCCCCTACCATAGGTAAAAGACCCTCTGCATTCATCCTGTCTATTTCCCTCATAATTGTATACACCTCCAGAACATCACCCCTCAGCCTTCCGCGGTCCAAAGAATAAAGTCCGAGCCTGTCCAACCTTTCCTGTAGCTCAGGCCTTCAGGTCCTTGTTAATCTTCCCAGCTTAATGTCACAGACACTGCTTGATATGTTGAGTATTACCGACATTTTCTTCGGGTCAGATTCTTGCAACTGCTGTGATTTGTATCTCAGAATTTCAATATGTTGCTGTTTGTTTTCCTCTTTCCCTTTCCAAATTCCTTAATTCATCTTTCTCCACTTACATTCTTCAAACAGCTGCTGTTGAATTGCATTAACTTGCATGCATTCCGCTCCAATTGCATGCATTCAGCTAGCACTGAAAGGAATTGTTGGAGCTGGACGACCTTGGGCTCCTTATCACACTTTATCACAGACATCCCATTTGTTCCTTTTACTCTTCTCTCTCTTTTTTTCCAATGTGGATGAAGGGTGATCGACTTAGATCTTAGCTTTGTTTCTCTCTCCACAGATGTGCCTGACCTGCTGAGTATAACCAACATTTTGTGTTATAGTCCCATAGCCTTTGATTTGGAAGAAATATTGTAAAATTCAGGGAGAAATTCTCCAATGTGAATATGAATTTAGCCAAGTGAAGAAGAGTAGTGGAGGAGGATTAGTTGATCCCTGTTGAAGCAAAAATGAAGGACCCTCATCCCATTTTGGCTGGTATGGATCAGTATAGATGGATGGATACATGTTGAAAATGAATCAGAAAACCACAAACAAACAACTAGCAAGCAGTCTGGAACTACCATCTACCTCATTGGAGACCCTGAGCTATCTTTGATTGGACTTTATTGGACTCTACCTTGCACTAAACGTTATTCATGTTATTTCCTTTATCATGTCTCTGTAGACTGTGGATGGCTCAATTGTAATCTTGTATTGTATTGTCTTCCCACTGTGGTTTGCAGGCAACAAAAGCACTTCACTGTACCTTGGTACACGTGTTAATAAATGAAATTCAACTCAACTGTCAATGTGGTGGAAGGCATCAGAACAGTAACAGATGTAAATAGGAAGACATTAGGTAATAGGAGAAGGAAAGGAGTTAAGGTAGATACTGAAGGACAAGTATAAACTGGAAGAGTGTTTAAGAAGGAACTGCAGATGCTGGAAAATCGAAGGTACACAAAAAAGCTGGAGAAACTCAGCGGGTGCAGCAGCATCTATGGAGCGAAGGAAATAGGCAACGGAAGAGTGTTGCTTGTGGATCTTGAAGGGGAGGTAGAAGTAGGACATGCATGGTTGGGTGACTATGAGGCTGTGAAGGGGAGATCTCCAGATGAATTGAGATCTGTGATCAACAGGCAGATAATGGCCTAATATTCAGTGGTGGGATAATGGTCTCAAGAGGGTCTGAGAAGGATAAGAGATTTGGTGTTCAGCCTCTGTGAGATACAAACCAGTTTGCCATACAATGCAAGCACTGCCCTAGTTTGATGAAAACTTTGGGATTTATCCTTAATGTCAAGAAATTGCCAATGTTTTATGAGCGGTTAGTGATGAACAGAGCAGCAAACTGTAAAACACAAGAGGGAGGGCTGCATATGGATCAGGAATTCAGAGTTCAGAAGAAAGGATCCACATTCTGGGGTGAAGACTTCTAGTCAAAGATATGCACATAGAAGTGAAGGCACTAGAAGAGTTTAGCAACATCCTAGGATCAGAATTCATTGAGATGGAAACTTGGGAGAGATGCAGTCAATGCCTCTGCTAGGAATCAGAGAGGGGAAGATGAGGAGGAATAGTGAACCACACAGTGGCATTGAGAACATAGTATCCACATAGACACCACCGAACGTCAGAATCAAACATGGGCTAGTACAGCTAAACAGGAGCAGTCCTAACTATTTTTCCACTGTGTTTTCCTTATATTCGCGTTCTTTGATGCCTTTGATATTCAGGTCAACCAGAGGTCGAACTGCTCTCACTAAAGCCTTAGCATTTCTGGTTGGAAATTATCATTATCTGGCTGTTTCATAATGCAAACATTACTTCCACTATTAGGAATGCCTCTGCATTATAGGTGAACCCTCTAATGCAGTTGTTTTCAGGAAAAATGGTCCGTATTGTGATTTTCCACAACGCAAAGCCACATTATCTGCATATACGGCAAAAAGCATGAAATAATTGTTGTTTTATTTTACTTTATTCAATTCAATTCTCTGAGAGCAAATGTTATCCCATATTTGAAGTTTTGTGTAGTAATTTGTGAATACTGTATAGGCAAATTTCTGTTACCCAAACAAAGGTTATGGGGTTTTGCCTGCATCAGAAGAATAGTAAATAGAACTGAATATTCTGCAATTTTCAACAAGCACGGTCACTTCTAATTCTTTAACATTTTGAATATAATCAATGAAGCAGTTACAGTTAGTGGGTTCTGAGTTCACTGCCTAGCCCCTCTTTTCCATCTATTATAATCTGTAACATTTATAGACAAATAGTTTTGAAGGGTGAGGAAAGACCTTATTGAAACTTACCGAATAGTGAAAGGCATGGATAGAACGTGGAGAGGGTTTCCACTAGTGGGAGAGTCTAGAACCAGAGGCCATAGGGTCAGAATAAAAGGATAATAATAATAATAATAAATTTTATTTAATGGGCGCCTTTCATACATCTCAAGGACACCTTACATAGTAATCGGAATAAAAACATATAATCGGAGTAAAACAAGTAATTAAAGACATCACAATGACACAAATTAAAAACAGAATTCAATCCAAAAACAGAAAATCAAAAACACAGTGTGAAGAGAGAGCAGCGGCAACCAAATCGTGCCAGCGTCCACTCTCTCTTCACGGCAGCCATCTTGGACACAGACCTACAAGACTACAGTTAGACAAAAAAAAAAATCATCCCCCCACAGTGGATAGCACTGTGGAGGAAGGCACAATGTCCAGTCCCCACCCCATGTTCACCCCAAAGTCAGGCCTATTGGGGCCACCGCAGTTGCCTCTACGGAGGCCCGATGTCCCTGGCCGTTCTCACCGGGTGGTCTTGCCCCGGCGTCGGGAGAGTCCTTTCGGCGGCTGGGCCACTTGGAACGGCCGCTTCTTGGTTGGAGCCCGCGGCTGCCGAAGCCGACAAGGCCGCGTCGATTTGGCGCTCCCAGGCTCCAGATGAAAAAGTCGGCGCCGCCTCTCCGCACTGCCGCCTTGCCGCCTCTACGCACGCCGTCTCTCCGCACGCCGCCTCTCCGCTCCGTAAACCCGCAGCCCGGAGATGTTGCTCACGGCGGTCCAGCTCGCCAGAGCTCCAGCGCGGCGACCCAGGCAAGGCATCGCCCACTCCGCTCCGCTCCAGCGCTCCAGCGCTCCAATGCAGTGCCGCCACGCAGGCCGAGGTGCTGGGTGGTTCCCGCCAAGAAACGGCGCTCCAAGCCCGCTGGTAGGCCACGACGACGGGTCGACGGGCAGCCCGGAAAAAAGGCTGCCACACCGACCAGGTAGGGACCTATAAATAAAGTAACACCTACCCCCCCACATTAAAAGACCATATCCCCTACAAACAAAAAAACAGGACTCACTAAAAACTAAAAAAAAAACGAATTTAAGACGGACGGCTGCTGCTAGCAGCCGTTCACCAAGATGGCTCCTCCCATCTGGGTGAACCTTTAGAAAGGAGATGAGAAATGTCTTTAGTTAGAGGGTGGTGAATCTGTGGAATTCATTGCCACGGACGGCTGTGGAGGTCAATTCAATGGATATTTTTAAGTTGGATATTGACAGATTCTTGATTAGTAAGGTTGTCAGGGGTTATGGGGAGAAGACAGGAGAATGGGATTGAGAGAAAAAGATAGATCAGCCATGATTGAATGGCAGAGTAGACTTGATGGGCCGAATGGCTTAATTCTGTTCCTTGAACTTAGGAACATGGTCTGAATTTTCTTTAAAATTGTAGATTAATGAATTATTTCGATATAAACATGCACCGTCTTACATGAAATACTTTGTGCATGTGATTAATTAGTCTAATTTATCTATTCTTCCCTCCAAGTAAACTCATCGCCATCAAAACCTTCTTTTGTTTCTACTCGTGATTGAGCAATTGCAACTTTGGAATTATAGCAAATGTGGACTTATTAAAATGTATTTTTAATTACTCATCTCTCTTGCCATGACACGTTCCCTATAAAATGTTTAACTCCCTTTCAATTGTGAACGCAACACAATGATTTAAATTGCAAGAGAATGTGATCTCACCTCTCCTGAGTGTAATGCCATTGTGAAGATTTGTTTTTCTTCTTCAGAGCTTCCCAACAGTGTTGTCGTGAAGGCAGTATCTTTTTAAATTTTAGATCTCATTAAATTGTAACCGGAGCTTCAATCCTGCAAAAGAACATTTGAAAAATGCCCTTGATAGAGTCAGCGGCACAGAGAAGAGTGTGACATGTCATGAAAGAGCTGATGGAGCAGCAAAGAAACAGCAAGGGTTCGGAAACACACTGAGACTCGGCGCTGTCAATATTGAGCAGATGCTAGCTGTGCAAATTTCTGGCATCCGCCATGAACTTGAACCGTTGGCTGGTGCCAAAACAAACCTGACTAAAAGTGGCATGTTGCATCTGTCACCATGGACTGCAGGAGATATTACAGTGACTTTCATGCATTCCTCACTCGGTTTCCCTTTAAACCTCATATTTCCAAATCCCACTACAAATCGGTACTGCAGGAAATGATTTATCTTGCTGGAGAGAAAACTGGCGATGTGGAGCCATGAAAACTCACTCTCATAGCTACACGTTCAAATCCCTCTGTTTGGTTTGAGTGATTTTTTCCCTCTCTGCCACTAGGACATCAGATCTTCATTGAGTAAAGGTTCTTACACCAAAGCATGGCATAAATTTCTTCCAATTTTCCATTCATTAATCTAAAAAATAAAAGAAACTGTGAGCATTTGTGCATAATGTAGTAAAGAGAGTTTATGATAATATTGATAAAGTCGGACAGAGTAGCCTTGTACATAGTTAAAATATTCAGCTGTAAGGTTTCAATTCATGAAAATTGCAGGTTTAGTTGCTGTGATCAATGCAAATATTTCAAACAGTTCTCAATTGTGAGAGAATCTCCGCTATTGTGTCAGCAGCAAAGTTAACGGATAAGCTTGTAATGATTTTTTTAAAAGCTCGATGCATCCAGTACAGTTCATGCCATCCTTTCACCTCACATTTAATCAACAGCAGTCTGATCATAGTTGGTCATTGACATCAGGGTAGCAAAACAAGTGTAATCAGGTTAGCTTCCACTAGGCACACTCAGCCTCTGATCCCTGATCTCATTACAGCCTCAGGTCAAACAATGTGTAGGGAGGAACTTCAATTACTGGTTTATATGGAAGACAGACACAAAGTGCTGGAGTAATTCAGTAGGCCAGGCATCATCTCTGGGGAAAAAGGATGGGTGACGTTTCGGGTCGGAACCCTTCTTCAGACTCAGTTCCGTTCAGGCATCAGTTCTGTTAATTTTCAAGAATGTTGTGATTTTTGTTGAAGTCAACCATTTCAATGACAGCACATCACCGCAAGAGTTTCTCTGCACAATACAGTAAACCCTCAGATGCAGAAGAAGGCTCCCAACCCGAAACATTGTTTGTCCATTTCCCTCCGTCAGTCTGAAGAAGAGTTCCGACCCAAAACGTCACCTATTCCTTTTCTCCAGAGGTGCTGCCTGACTCGCTGAGTTACTCCAGCAATTGTGTCTAGCTTCAATCAATTAAACTGACAATGTTCTATAGACTCAGGATCAGTTCCTGTGGATTGGAGGGCAGCTAATGTTATCCCACTTTTTAAGAAAGGCGGGAGAGAGAAAACAGGGAATTATAGACCAGTTAGCCTGACATCAGTGGTGAGAAAATGCTGGCGTCAATTATAAAAGAAGAGATAGCCACACATTTGGATAGAAGTAACAGAATCGGTCCGAGTCAGCATGGATTTACAAAGGGGAAATCATGCTTGACTAATCTTCTGGAATTTTTTTAAGATGTAACTCGGAAAATGGGCAAGGGAGAGCCAGTGGATGTAGTGTACCTGGAGTTTCAGAAAGCATTTGATAAGGTCCCACATAGGAGATTAGTGGGCAAAATCAGGGCACATGGTATTGGGGGTAGAGTACTGACATGGATAGACAAGTGGTTGGCAAACAGGAAACAAAGAGTAGGGATTAACGGGTCCCTTTCAGAATGGCAGGCAGTGACTAATGGGGTACCGCAAGGCTCGGTGCTGGGACCGCAGCTATTTACAATATACATCAATGATTTGGATGAAGGGATTCAAAGTAACATTGGCAAATTTGCTGATGACACAAAGCTGGATGGCAGTGTGAACTGTGAGGAGGATGCTATGAGAATGCAGGGTGACTTGGACAGGTTGGGGGAGTGGGCAGATGCATGGCAGATGAAGTTTAATGCGGATAAATGTGAGGTTATCCACTTTGGTAGCAAAAACAGGAAGGCAGATTACTATCTAAATGGCGTCAAGTTGGGAAAAGGAGAAGTACAACGGGATCTGGGGGTCCTTGTACATCAGTCTATGAAAGTAAGCATGCAGGTACAGCAGGCAATGAAGAAAGTGAATGGCATGTTGGCTTTTATAACAAGAGGAATCGAATATAGGAGCAAAGAGGTCTTTCTGCAATACAGAGCCCTAGTGAGTATCTCTGCAGAAAAGGATTGTGATATTTTGGGTCAAGACCCTCCTTCAGACCATCAGTTAGGTTGATACCTTAACCATCCAATGCTCTTTTTCTCCGATGAGCTGAATCTCAGCTAGTCTCATTGTCAATGTCACTCCATGTTCGAGAGTGCAGTCACCAAGAGTATTGTGTGCAGTTTTGGTCCCCTAATTTGAGGAAGGACATTCTTGCTATTGAGAGAGTGCAGCGTAGGTTTACAAGGTTAATTCCCGGGATGTCAGGACTGTCATATGCTGAGAGAATGGAGCAGCTGGGCTTGTACACTCTGGAGTTTAGAAGGATGAGAGGAAATCTCATTGGAATATAAAAGATTGTTAAGGGCTTGGACACACTAGAGGCAGGAATCATGTTCCCGATGTTGGGGGAGTCCAGAACCAAGGGCCACAGTTTTAGAATAAGGAGTCAGCCATTTAGAGCGGAGACGAGGAAACACTTTTTCTCACAGAGAATGGTGAGTCTGTGGAAGTCTCTGCCTGAGAGGGCGGTGGAGGCAGATTCTCTGGATGCTTTCAAGAGAGAGCTAGATAGGGCTCTTAAAAATAGCGGCATCAGGGGATATGGGGAGAAGGCAGGAACGGGGTACTGATTGGGGATGATCAGCCCATGATCACATTGAATGGCGGTGCTGGTTCGAAGGGCCAAATGGCCTGCTCCTGCACCTATTGTCTATTGTCTATTGTCTATTGTCTATTGTCTATTGTCTATTGACAAGAGAACAGAAAAAATCCAGAAAATATTTTGAAAACCCTTGTTTTCAAGAGAGAGTTAGATTTGGTTCTTGGGGCTAACGGAATCAAGGGATATGGGGAAAAAGCAGGAATGGGGTACTGATTTTAGATGATCAGCCACGATCATATTGAATGGCGATGCTGGCTGGAAGGGCCGAATGGCTTACTCCTGCACCTATTTTATATGTTTCTATGTTCCATGAATTAAGCCTCCAGTGGCCACATATTAACCTGGTCTGCTGGTTCCCTGGTATTTACAGTAAGCTCTCTGCAACCATTCATTACCTGTGTTCCCCGCAATCTACTTTATTCACAGCTGCTCTGGCCCCGTCTGTGGTAATCTATCTAGTAAAATAGTTTAGGATACTTGTCTTTGAAATATTAATGAGGCAAATATCTCAGAATCACAGCGACATTTCTCCACCAGAAATGGGAAGACAGCCAATGCAGTCTGCCAGTTGTAGTCCCAAAAGTCAATATTGAGACCATTGTTTCCATTGTACAAGAACTTGGATCATTTCACTTAACACCAAGGACAACACATGTCAACCCGTGACAATGACAACACAGGGGCATGTTTGGTACAGAAAGGAAATGTGAAAATAGTACAGTTTATGACTGTAGATTATGTCTAGTTTAGAGGTACAGCGTGGAAACAGGTCCTTCGGCCCACTGAGTCCACACCGACCAGCGATCCCCGTATGCTAGCACTAACCTACACACTAGGACAAAGCCAAAGTAACCCATGTCTTTGGAGTGTGGGAGGAAACCTGTACATCTTCAGAGTGTGAA
This sequence comes from Amblyraja radiata, assembly GCF_010909765.2. Lineage (NCBI taxonomy): Eukaryota > Metazoa > Chordata > Chondrichthyes > Rajiformes > Rajidae > Amblyraja > Amblyraja radiata. The sequence goes on from NC_045967.1 coordinate 39,863,647, forward strand.
AGGAAACCTATACGTCTTTGGAGTGTGGGAGGAAACCAGAGCCCCAGGGAAAAACCCACGCCGTACCAGGGAGAACGTACAAACCGTACAGAAAGCAGCCATAGTCAGGATCAAACCCAGGTTTCTGGCCCTATAAGGCAGCAACACGACTACTGCGCCACTGTGCTGCCCAATATGTCCACAATATCTTGACTGCACCCTCGCTAGATTATGTCTTTATAAATTAGATTGTAGATCTTCTTGCAGTGTATCATTTATTAGCAAGTAGCTTCATTGTCTAGGAAGTAGGGATGACACTATAAACCCATGAGGAATTTTCCAAGGTACACAAAAATGCTGGAGAAACTCAGCGGGTGCAGCAGCATTTATGGAGCGAAGGAGATAGGCAACGTTTCGGTCCGAAACCCTTCTTCAGACAGTTAGGGGGCGGGGGGAGGCGGGGAGAAGAAAGGAAAAAGGAGGAGGAGGAGCCAGAGGGCTGAGGGAGAGGTAGGAAGGGGAGGAGACAGCAAGGGTTAACGGAATTGTGAGAATTCAATGTTCATGCCACCAGGATGCAGATTACCCAAGCGGAATATGAGGTGCTGTTCCTCCAATTTCCAGTGTTGTTCACTCTGGCTGTGGAGGAGGCCCAGGACAGAGAGGTCAGATACGGAATGGGAGGGGGAGTTGAAGTGCTTCCCCAGATCTTATAAGGGCTAACATGAAGCCAATTTCATTCAGCCAGTGCTGTTGGCAAGGTCCAACAAATTATTCTCACCAGCAAGTGGTGAGTGGTGCTATTGTCACTGGGTGCAATTGGACTGCCAGTCCAAAGTAGGACCACATCACCTTTAAGAATAAATGGTGGCGTCTCTTTTTATATAGATTTTTCACTCATTTTAAAATGTATGTAATTAGTAAGATTGGGTACAATCATTAAAATTAAATGACTGTGACTCACTGGAGCAACAAACCTGAGTACGGGAGAATTTCACCTCGACAGAAACAGACTTTAAAAAATCCTTTTGCCATCCATGAAAATCACGAATTCTTCACATTATAAACAACTGGTACAAATCAACATAATCTGCCAGTATTTAATGATGGAGGAAAACAGATATTCTAGTGTTTGCATTAGCAACGAAAATCTCATCCTCTCTCCCCTCTCCATCCTCATTAGATCTCCCAAGGTCTGTTTCAGAGAAAAGCTCTCTGTTGGTTAGTAACTTAAGCTGGTTTTATCACCTTATCTGGCTCCATCCACTTTGCCTAGTGCAATAGCCTCAGTCTAATTTATTGTCTGAGGCAATGTTTTCCTTAAATCTCCTGATATCTTTGTTACCAATAAGTGCATAGACCCTTGTCCACTGCCTTTTTATCCTTGGTTTTATCGTTCCTCCATCCCCCCTAAACCTCACCCAACCTTATTCTTTCCCACTCCAGAATGCTTGCTCTTTATTTCACCCCATGCCTCCATTCCTCAGCGTCCCTGTCACCCTTATTCTCCCATCTTCTTCCTCATACTCAGGCACCTTTACCTGTTCACCAAGGTCCCATCCACTTTCCCTTGGATGTATTACATTTCCCTTGTTTTGTCTTTTCCGTTCACTCCAGCCCTGAGAAAAACCTCAGCAACAGCCTGTGGATCATTTGGTGCAGTTGGTTGACACCCAGATTGGCTCCACGTCAATTGATGCTGCCTGAATGACTCTGCTTAAACACACTCCTGGGTCCTGGTGACTGCACTCTCTGGAACAGGGAGTGACATTGACAATGAGACTAGCTGAGATTCAGCTCATCAGAGGAAAAGAGCATTGGATGGTTAAGGTATCAACCTAACTGATGGTCTGAAGGAGGGTCTTGACCCAAAACATCACTTAATCCTTTTCTCCAGAGATGCTGCCTAACCCACTGAGTTACTCCAGTACTTTGTGCCTATCTTCCTACACATACCTTATTGACTGTTGGCCAAGATCCAGCCACACTGCATGCTCTGAAACATTGGACCTACACCAGTCATCTCTAAGTACGAAAGAGATACTATCAGTTGTCTCCACAAAATGGTCCAAATACACTCGCAGGATAGGCAAAGTAGTATCAACGTCACATCCCTGTCAATATCCCCAGCATGGAGTCTCTAACTGATTTAACTGCCTCCAAATAACCAGGTCATGTAATTTACTTGCTAAACATCAGATTCCTATGTTGAAGCACTCAACTCCCAGCTTCAGCACAGGAATGGATTACCAGGAAGACAGAGAGTGATTAAGAAGGAACTGCAGATGCTGGAAAAATCGAAGGTAGATAAAAATCTACTTCGCTAGCGATGGAAAAGGTGATGTTTCAGGTCGAGACCCTTCGTCTGAAGAAGGGTCTCGACCCGAAACTTCACCTTTTCCTTCGCTCCATAGATGCTGCCTCACCCGCTGAGTTTCTCCAGCATTTTTATCTACCCCGGAAGACAGAGGAAATGCTTTAAGATATTCTCAAAACCTCTGTGGAAAAATATGTAACATTCTCACTGACTCGTGGGAATCCCTGGCCCATGGCAGGATGGGGAAGGAGCATGGAGAAAGATAACTCAAGTGCTTTCATCAGGGGAATGTGAGAACCCAGTGAAAACAGTAGAAGAAACATCAAACCTCCTACACTACACATTCGCCCTTCCTTTCTATCAGCTTTTGCCCCATCTGTGGTCACGTCTGCTAGGCCACTCTACCTTCATTAATCACCCCAGAACCTACAGAACTGGAATTAAAGCAAGTCATTCTCAATTCCGAGAGACTGCCAAAAAAGAAGATCACTAATAAATAATGTGTTCAAAGAAAATGAAAAGAAAATCTCCTAATATTTTTCATGTCCCAACAATCATTTTCTTGAGACACTTAATCCATTGTGTAGGTGGAGAATTTTTGTGACTGCAGAATTCAGGGTAATCTTGAAAGGTCTTCAGATTTATGAGGTCAGAGTATTGTAGAATCATCCAACAAAAAGACAAGCGCTTTTGGCCCATCTCATCCATGCTGACCCATAATGCCAAGGTCTTTCTCAGCAAAGTATTCCCAGTATAGTTCACCCTTGTAAAGCAAAGAGGACATGATTTCTATAGTTTACATCAGTGTTGTTTCTCAGTAAGACTGATGATTGATTGACAATTTACACCCAGATTACATTCAATTTTTATACTTTAGGATATCATACAATGCAAGATGGTTTGTGAGGCAAAAGGCTAGTGTAGATATTTTTATCCACATCCATGGTAACAAAAATAATGGGCTAGAAATTGCTATAAATGGTAAACATGCATTGAAGCAGACCACTGTGGAAGGTTTACTTCTGGCTCTGATGTGAAGGCCCAATACATTAATATATTGTAATTAATATATATTACAGAATAGATTTGGACTTACACATACAATAGTGTGCAGTGGGGTTGAGTTGAGGTGGGGAGGGGGATTACTGGGGGGGGAGAGGGGGGGGAGAAATGATTGGGATAGAGACAGGAAGATGTGTGGTATCGGAAGGGATCACGTGGGAGCAGGCTGTGTCAATTGCTAGAGAAGACAGGTTGAAGAATCCTGCAACAACAGTTTGTTAATTTTCAAGAATATTTTGATTTTTGGAAGTCAACCATTTCAATCCCAGCATATCACTGCAACAGTTTCTGTGGACAGTATCACATGCCCAATCATCTCCAGCTGTATGGTCAATGATCTACCTTTTTTCCATCATAAGGTTGGATGTGGGTGTGCTTCTGATGACTTCACAAAATGCAGTTCCATTCATAACTTCCGAGCTAGTGAAGCGGCTTGTGGCTGCATTCAAAATTGGATTGATAATTGTCAAGTTACATTTCCACGTCTCAAGTGACAATTAATAATATTCTCAAACAATTGTGATTCTATCCTCTCCAGTAGTTTTCCTACCCTTGTTGCGAGGCTCATCTGCCTATAATTTCCCAGATTATTTCTGCTTCCCTTCTTAAATAGAGGAACAGCATTATCTACATGTCTGAAGAAAGGTCTCGACCCAAAACGTCATCTATTCCTTCTCGCCGGAGATGCTGCCTTTCCTGCTGAGTTACTCCAGCATTTTGTGTCTATCTTAGCATTATCTACTCCAGTACTCTGGGACCTAACCTCTGACTAGAGAGGATGCACAGATCTTTGTCAAGGCTCCATCAATCTTCTCACTTTCCTCTCTCAATACCTGGGATAAACGCCATCAGGTCCTGGGGATTTATCCTCTGAAATGCTCTTCAAGAACCCCAACACCTCCTCCTTTTTAATCTCAAATTGCCCTGGCATATTAGTATTCTCCACACTGATCTCACTATCCACCATGTCCTTGTTGAAAACAGAGGCAAAGCATACATTTAGTAACTTGACTACCTCCCCAGACTCCAAGCACAAATCCCCTTGAGCGGATCCTCCTTCTCTCTGATTATTCTCTTGATTTTAATGCAGCTATAAAAAGCTTTGCGATTTTTACAAGTTC